>NW_026067973.1:5195752-5310694 GCF_014885135.2 Alexandromys fortis
TAGGTGGGTGGAGTAAACAGAACAGAATTCTGGGAGAAAGAAACTTAGTGGAGGAGTCGCCATGATTCTCCCACTCCAGACAGACGCAGGTTAAGATCCTCCCTGGTAAGCCACCTCATGGGCTACACAGAATATTAGAAATGGGTTAGAACAATATGTAAGAGCTAGCCAATAAGAGGCTACAGATAACGGGCCAGGCAGTGTTTAAAAAAATACAGTTTCCATGTAATTATTTCGGGGCATAAGCTAGCCATGCGAGCGGCCGGGTGCCGGGGACGCAGCCTCGCCGCTCCTATTTCTACAACTTCTCCCACTCTTTAACTTGACTTTGGGGGTTCAGCCCAGTGTTCTGCTGTGGGTCTCTGCCTCTGTTTCCATCAGTTGCTGGATGAAGGTTTGGCTTTTTATTACACCGATCAGGTGCCTTAGGCAGGCAAGGTAAAACAAGTACATCCCATCTTTACACGGTTAAAGTAATGTTCTACAACAAGCCAGTGTTCTGGAAAAGTGTCTCCTGAGTATATTGAAGAGTGGAAGAAGAAATCATCACTGAGTTCTGTCTGTAAAAGATAACCCATGTCTGTGCTTTCCTGATGTACACAGCAGCAAACACGCTGCTGGAGAGCTGAGCGGTAGAAGTTAAGGAGCACACTGAAACTTCAGCGCTTTCAGTTCTGCTGGCAATCAAATTCATGACAGATGGGTGGTTCCAAAGGTCTGGCCACCCACTGACTTCAGCTCAGGACTATCAGACACCACTGCTATTCTCAGGTGTTGAGGTCAATGGCTTGCTACAGAGAATAGGGCTACCAACCACCTTGTCCTTCGAGCTGACCCTTGGGCCATCTGTCCTTCTTGGTATGTCCACCATGTCTTCTGGACTGCTTCCCATACCTGTAACCACCCTGGACCTGTGATTGGCTGACTTCAAGTATCCTTGATATGTGAGTATTATTTTTTTCAGGGTTTCAGTGTAGCTCAGTCTTAAATACTAGATGTCTTCTCAAGAGGGTTTCTGAGTGAAATTTCCCAGTATATGGTATGGATAGAAGGAACCTATTCTAGATTGCTGGCCCATTATCCTGGAGGGCTTCTTTCATGGGCAGGAGTCCTGAGTCCTTTTTTTTTTTTGTTTTTGTTTTTCGAGACAGGGTTTCTCTGTAGCTTTGGTGCCTGTCCCGGAACTAGCTCTTGTAGACCAGGCTGGCCTCGAACTCCCAGAGATCCGCCTGCCTCTGCCTCCCGAGTGCTGGGATTAAAGGTGTGCGCCACCACCGCCCGGCTCCTGGGTACTTTTTATTAAATCTGCATAGCTTACCTTTTGGATGAAGCTTCTCCCCCCCCCCCCCATTCTCATGTTGCAGAGCCATGGCTGAAGCCATATTAACCTTGCTCATTTTTCCCATTCTGGGCTTCTGTCTCTACAGTTCCTACCTTTCCTAACACCCCTTTGATTATTTCTAGTGGTCTCATCATTTTCTCTTTGGAGTAGAATTTATCATTTATTATGCTCACTCCTCTAACCTACTGTGCCACATGGAGGCAGCATCTTATGCCGTGGAATCCTAGAAGTCTTGTTTTCCACTTTAGCAAAACTCTTCAGTGTCCATCATAGTGGGAGACAGCTGTATTCCTAGATGCTGACAGTTTTTGATGCTATTATGAAATACATAATTCATAAATTTCATTTTCTATTAGTGGCTTGTATGCAAAAATAGCATTTTCTTGCAAAATACCATTTTTTGTGTATTAGCAAGCTTACTAATCTTTTATTAATGATAATAGTTCAAATGTAAACTCTTTCATAATTTCTAGGTGCATAATAATTTTGCCAGTGAACAGTGACTGTTTTATTTCTTCATTTGTAATCTTTGTACTTTTAGTTTATTTTTCTTGCCTTAATGAACCAGGCAAGATCTGCAATCCAATGCTGGGCTTCAGCCATTAGTATTAAACATCAGTTTCTGTTTCCTAACATTCCCTACAGTGTTACGAAAGCACTCTTTCTGTGTTTTTTTTTCTTTCTTTCAGGTAAATGACTCTTTAAAATCATCAATAAATATTGCATTTTGTTAAGAGATAATTTTCCACTTTGTGATAATGTGTTTTCCTCCCCATCACTCTCCCCCAATGACTTTTCTTTTTAATTTTTTTTAGATCAGATATAATTACATCATTCCCCCTTCCTTTGTTTCCTTCCTACCTCTTCCATGTTCCCCCTAATTCTCGCCCAAATTTGTGGCCTCTTTCTCTCTCTTTTTTAAAAATAGATTTCTTTCTTTCATAATATATTCCAATTACGGTTCCCCCCCACCTATGCCTTCCCATCCCGCCCCCTCCCCTCCCACCCAGATACATTCCCTTTCTGTCTCTCCTTAGAAAACAAACAAGGATAAAAATAAATAAATAATAAAGCAAAATAAAACTAAAACTAAACCACTGGAACTTGAGAAAACAAGCAGAATGAAAATAGCCCAAGATACACAACAATCAGAGACCCACTGTTCACACACTCAGGAATCCCATATAGACACTGACCTGGAAACCACAAAATACATGGAAGGACATGTGCAGACTCTGTGGGTCCTGGGCATGCTGTCACAGTCTCTGTGAGTTGATACGAGCTTGGATCATGTTAAGTTAGAGGGCCTTGCTTTCTAGGTATCCTTCATCGCTTCTGGCTCTTCTGCTCTTTCTACCTCCTCTTCCATGGGGTTGTCTGAGCCCTGTGGCGGGAGGCATTTGATGGAGACCTTATGCAGACTGTGAAAGACCTTGAAACACTCAGTTCTGAGTAAACTACTTCAAATTTTAAAAACAATTTTGAATTCATCTTTCATTTCTGTGTTATATTTATAGGGAGCTCGTTTGCACAAATGGATAACAGAAGGCTAGTTCTGATAGTTAGTACTTTCCCACTACCATATGGGTTCTGGGGATCAAACCCAGGTCATCAGGCTTGGCAGCAGGTTCCTTCTCCTTCTTAGCCATCTCCCCAGTCCCTACTGCTATTTCTAAAATACTGTTTGAAATTTTTGAATCTCTGCTAATGATCGTGAATACATATGAATATGATATGAATCGTGATTACACATAATTTTCCCTTTAAAAAACATTTTTGTCAACTTTCAGAGTTAATGTTCTGCTTAACTTGGGAATTCTTCTCCCTCTCTTTTTCTGTATCGGGATTGTTTGTATAAAGATTTATGCCCCCTCCCTCCCCATAAATTGCTGGTGAACTTACAGTGTGGTCTAGTTTCATGTCAACTTGACAGGAGCTTGAGTCCTTTTAGAAGAGAGAACCTTGATTGAAAAAAAAAATGTCCCCATCAGATTGGCCTGTAGTACTTTGTCTTGATTGACGATTGATGTGGGAGGGCTCAACTCACTGTGGCCAATTTCATCCCTGGGCTGGTGGTCTTAGATTGTATAAGATATCAGACCCAGCAAGCTGTGGGTAACAGGTCAGTAAGCAGATAGATCTTCCAGGGCCTCTGCATCAGTTTTTGCCTCCAAGTTCTGCCTTGGGTTCCTGTACTGAGCTCCCTGGATAATCAACCACAAGTGATAAGAGGAAATAAACCCTTTCCTTCACAAGTTGTTTGTGGTCATTTTTTTAAAAAACACCACACTAGAAATCCTAATTAAGACAGCTACTAATTAAACCATCTGGATTTGGAATTTTGATTTTTCTTAATGCAAAGTTCGTTTACTTAATGCTTAGAAGGGAATTACTCAGCTTTTCTCTGTCACTTATTTACCTCTAGCGATAAGAATACCCATCAATTTCTTTTTTTACTGTTAGAGATGATGCCTTTTATAATAAGAAACTTTTATAAATACTTGGGAGTACTTACATTTCAGACATTTTTATAAGGCAAATTCTTGTCAGAGGAATTTGTGGTCTAGAATATGAATACTTTCAGTTGTTTTGATATTACAATCAAATTCTTTCTTCAAGAACCAACATCGGGGGCTGAAGAGATGTTCAGTGATCACGATCATTAGGTACTTTTGCAGAGGGCTTGAGATCGAGTCCCAGCACCCTCACAGCTGCTCACAACTTTCTATATCTCTATTCCCAGGGGATTAGACACTCTCTTCTTATTTCCTTGGGCTACCAGGCACACATGTGGTACACAGACATACATGCATGCAGGCAAATCACGCATACAGATAAGATAATAACCTTTAAAAAATATTTAAAAACAGCATTGAAAAAATTAATGTCCTATGTATTAGTTATCGTGTCTTATCCTGGTTGCAGAAATCAGGCTGGAACTGGGCTGGAAGCTTTCTTCCTGCTGTCTAGACCTCACAGTACCAGAAGGTTCTATACAGGCTCCTTATGAACTTTTACTCAATTGTGTACCCTGTGTGTAGCAATATTGACCAGGCAGGCAGGGTGTGCCCAATGATGCAATAATGATAGTATGTTATGGGGTAGCTAAATACTTTTGATTGGATTTGAGGCCTGAGTCACAGGAAAGAATTCACTTCTGGTTCTGTAAACCCAGTCAAAAGACCATGGCTTGAGAGATCATAGGCCCTAGTGTGGACACTACCGTTGTTTCCTAAATAGAGACATGACGTATCTGCCACGTTTCCTTCTAATTAACTATGCTTAGGATCGTAGACTAACTCCTGTCTGCAAAAATGCCTGCAGAGACTTGTAACTAGTTACAGCAGGTAGGAGAATGGCTGTCAAATGCTCAGCCATAAGTGGTTCATCTATATCACCCCCCCCCAAGATGCAGGGAACTTCAGAAGGCAGGGCAGAAGGAATGTAAGAGCCAGAGGAGAGGTTGGAAGTGTAGAATTCTGTGCTCTGAGCATGACGTGTCTGTTACACTCTTGATTCCTAGAAGCTGTGATTAATCTGCACAAAGCCGCACATGATGGGGCCCAAAAGTAGCCTGTCACGGTGTGGGTCGGGATTCATGGGGCCTAGCCCTTTCTGAGAATCCAACTGCAGCTAGTGGTTAGTGGAGGAGAACCATTTTCTTCTGTTGCATAGTCACTAATAAGGTATCTAGGCTCCTGCAAACAAATCCTTACCCTTGCTCGTGAGAGCAACCTTCATAAAATCCATCTGATCATAAGAAAGACATGAAAGTGGATGAGGGTGAGGGAGAGGATCAGTAAGAGTGTGAGGAGGACAAGAGAGAATAACAGAGGGTGGATGCAACTGAAATATACCATGCGCATGAATAACAATGTCATAACCAAGCCCTCTATTGCACATGATTTATATGTGCAATAAATCATTTCTAAAAACATATATCCTAATAAACATTTACTATCACAGTCAGGAAACTGGGGAAAACTTGACTGGCAGGTTCTTTCTTGGTGTCTTATAGGGTTGGCTTCTGGGCTGTAGCCATTTGAAACCTTGGTGGGGGCAGGAGTACCCACTTCCACTGTAGCTCACTAGTGTGGCTGGCCAGGGCATGCTGTCAGTTGGTAGACAGCCTCGGTGTCTCCCCAGGGTGGGGGGATTCAATGAGCTGCTTAAACAGCATCATAGCCCAGTAATCATGTCCCCCCAAGACAAATTGAGAGGACGAGGAGAAAGGGAGGGGGAAGGAAGGATGATGTGAGGGAGAGAGAGAAGGGGAGGGAGGGACCATTATTGCTGATTTACTGACTGGTTTATACTGAAGGGCAGGATAACTGGACTTCACTCTTTGAAGGAACAAGAATGCAACTGTGAAGAATGCAACTCTCTCAGAGTCCAGGTTTAGTAGGCCAATCTCCTTGGTGTCAGCCCTTAAAAATACGTGCATAAAGAGAAGTTCTCAGGCCACTGAAGTCACGGGGTAAATGGGCTCAGCTGGTAGGATCATGATGCTGGGACTCAAGCTGCCAGGCACCTGCTGCCCTTAGTGTCCAGTGTCCAGTGCCCTGGCTACTATCCAAGCCAAAGACTTATGTCTTAATTATGTAAATGGACAGCTTATGCCATCAAGGGCTCTGGTAAGCTAATTGCTAACCAAGAAACCAATGTCACTGAAGTCAAGATAAATGAATCCCAAGGTCACCAACACTGACTGTAATTACTTCAATGAACATCTAACTTCCAGAGACCACCCAGCAAGGAAGAGAAGGCCCTGTCATTGTGAATGATTCATTGAGACCCTGTCCCAGATTTCTCTTCCAATGGATACTGGGGCTGGGAGAGTTATTGCCATCCATCCTCCCATCCACAAATTCTGCAGATACTCAATCAGCTTTAAAGGCTCAGGTGCTGGAACTGATAGAACGAACTGCTATAGGCATTGACAGTGGGAAGGCGGGGATTTCAGCCAGAGTCTTTGGATGTGGCATTTGATTTGGAGGACAAACTTGATCCAGGCTTTTACTAGGACCTCTTCTCCCTCTGTGTTTTGCATGTGACATTGATTGCCTCCACTGAACAAGAGGTTCCTGACCTTCCAGACTCCTGGAGGCACAAGAACCACTACTTCTTCACGGTCTCGCTCTTTGTCCTCCCACAGCCCTACCTTGCAGGATCCTGGGCTTAACCTCACTTTTCTTTTTGTGGAAATTTTTCCTTTAATCACAAATTGCTTGGTCTCACCTGCAGCTTTTTCCCCTTCGTGTCACTTCAAGAAATAGCCATATGCAATCACCTTCTGCAATAGTTACATAAATATTTTTGTGAATTAAGATGAACACATCTGCAGTAAAATGATGAGATTGCTCTGCTGCCTAGAACTAAAGCCAAGACACAAACCAAATCATAAGAGAAGCACCAGTGAAGCCCGTGTTCTAACTAGATATGCCAAGGAGCAGAGCCAACACACTCTGCCACTGCAGTTTGCAAGTCACAGGTTGCGGGATTGACCTGCCGCCTTCAACCTGCCTTCTAGTTTGACCTCTGTCCCTCTACTCTTATTTTTATAAGGTGAGGACGGGAAATGGTGTGATGAGATGGCTACAGAATGGTTACCATTGCAGTATCTTGTCCTTTATTTCCCCTGGGAGACATACAGGACCGACGACCAGTGGCCACATGTGGTCTAGAGATTTCTGCAAAAGAAGTGTGGATGTATCTCCTGTCAGCAGAGGAGAAGGAAGATGTGTAGGGTTGCTGAGACATGAACAAATATTTATTCATCTTAGATAGAGTACCAAAGGCCAAAGAAACCACCGGTAGTGTATTTGGGTCACCTACAGGAATATGGGAAAGGAGTTATTTTTGAGAATCTGGATGGCTCAAAAGAGCTTGCATCATCCAAAAGCCCACCTCAGCAGGGCAATGAATCACAAAAGCTACATTTTTAGAACTCCCTACATAACTTGCAGGCAGCTCAGCCTAAATCTCTTCTTCCTAGCCATTGCTGGTGCTTATATAACCTTAGGGAGGGACCTTGTGAATCCTGTAACTTTTAGGAGTTTTCTAAGCCTAGTGAGTTTTACTTCCTGAGTCTTCTAAGCCTCTCCAAGAACTCCAGGAAGGACTGCTTCATTTTGAGGCAATAGTTTCGTAACCAGGACCTATGGAGGAAGAACCGGAGGTGCTTCCATTCTTTCCCCCCTTGATCTTTGAAGGGCAGAGAAGAAGACAAACGTTTTCTGTGGATTGATTTAAAGGAGTGTGGGATTAGGAGGGGCAAGAGCTGAGAGCTGTCAAACTGGCTGCTAGAGAAAGTTATGAGATCTCCTTTCAGAGATGCTGATGGAGGCTTTCCCTTTATCTGAGTGAGTCCTTACATGAAAGGAAAGTATGGGTGAGTGGAATGTTGCTCTGACAAAGAGCCCTACAGTCCACATGGGGACCGCCAGACCAGCACTCATCCTTGTCCCACAGAACCATACCTAATTGACCAAGATTAGAGAAGCCCCCCTCATGACTTCTGCTCCCCTCTGGGCTGAAGGGCCTGTCATATCCCTATCCCTTTTCCTGCTCCCAAGTCTAGAACAGAAAAAGAGGAGAAGGAAAGCGAGAGAAGGTACCACACAGCTCTCCCACCCCTGGAATCCCAGAGCTTCCTGGCCCTTGAGATGGCAGGGGAAGAAGAGTTTTGAAACAAACACAGATTTTGAGTTTGGAACTAACTAGACTGAATTTTTGATAACCAACAGTGACAGGAACATTCATTTTTTTTCCCTCAAAATATCACTAAGTGATGGGGAAAAGGGATTCAACAGAACATAGCAGAAAGCAAAGCTTGGAAAACACACACTTTCATGTTTATACCCTACTGTGCTGAGCCTCCTCTACAAACCACTGCACATCACCCTAGTCAGGGGTTCCCAAGACAGAGCCCATGGAGAGCAATGATTCTCGAATTTTCACATGCATCAAGGCTATGGGGAAATGAGTAACCTCACACACTATCAGAGCAAAAGCCAATCTGTGCGAGGCCTTGCAAACAGCCAGTTTGGACATGCATCATATGCCTTGGCAAGAGGGAACCTTTGGCTTAGCATTCTTGTCCTGAGGAATTTATATACTGGATACTCTGCAGATGCTGATGGAGTACTGCTTATGTGTTGGCATTGTTTCCAGAAAGTTGACCAAGGCAGACGTTATCCCTTTGCCAGTGGTCCTTACTAATCAGTGAAAGGGAGAAGGACGGGAGAGTACAACACTTGCCTTTTGCTCTAAGAGAATGAAGAACGCGTGATGGTGAGGAAGGAATTGCTCGTGGTGGGAGGACTTTCTGAGACGTGAGAAGAGCAGGTCCCACTGAATGCACAAAGAGGTCCACTGAGCCATCATTTACTGTTATGACATCTGAAGTTCGATGACAACTTAGATGTCAGACAATAGATTATCATCCACAAGACCAGGAAAGTAGAACACTGCGTGACTGTGACAATGAGATGTGTGATTTATGGACATGAAAAGGCGTTCAGCGCACATTGTCAAATAAAAGTCAGGATATGAAATTATATGCACAGTACGCTCAAAGTTTTATTTTAGAAATTATGCAAAGATCCCAGGGAATTATATACCAGTCAGTTAACTGTAGGTATCCCAGGTTGCTAGGATTGCAGCGAGCTGAATTTTGTTCCTTATTTTTTTAAATCAAGCTATAGTTTCTCTTATGCTTCATTTGCATGCAAGCTATAAAGAAGTGGTAAAAGTTCCCAGGACAAAAGCCCATCAGAATATAGGTTTGAAGTCTTAGTGTCAGGCAATTCCTAATCTCTCTGTGATACAAAAATAAAATTACTCAAAATTGTGAAGAGCAAGTTGATACAAATCCAATTGACACAGAATATCAATCAATGTTACAGGCTTCAATAAACTCCAAATGGTCACACAGACTGTGTTGGCTCCCTCCACAAACACATCTGATGCTATTACCTACCACATGTAGCTGTGGCTGGGACTTGGGCAGCACCGTTTCCCACTGAGCCCTCTTCTGATGGTTCTATTAGCTTCAGTGGTTCTCTTGTTTCATCTCAGACACTTCTTGATCCATTAAGATTTGCATGCAGATTAAACTGACTTGAATGGGACTGACACTAAGTCCCATTCAAGGTTTTAGGAATTGCAATGGACTTGCAACTGTCTAAGAAATGGGTCTCTGGTCTTAGTGGTATGACTCAATTTGGGAGTTGTGTATCCATGTCTACTGTTATGAATATATGTCCCTACATACATTACATGCATACAAGTCCTACAAGAACTTGTATATAGAGAGGGAAAAGATGCTGGTGTCCTTTCTTCTGCCTGGTAACACTTATGTGTATCTTAACACATTTTCCTTTTGCTCCAGATGATTTTAATTGGAGTTAATTTGAGACTCAGCTATCAGGGAGGAAGAGTTACTATTTGACCGTTGACTTCAACCTGGTCTTTGGTTATGGCCTTTTATAACAGTATGAACCCTTGGCCCACCAATCTATCCATCATCACTGTTTCTGTTCCTGTGTTGCTGTTGGTCCCTTCACCATCAATTCCCTTTCTGAGCAAGTTTTGGTTGATGAATATTTAAACGTGTACCTTTACCATCTTACAGAACAAATCTCTCATCTTACAATATGATGCTACATCTCAGGTCCAGCTCATGTTTCATCCATGCGAGGCTTCCTCAGTCCTGTAGTTTGCATGTATCTTGGCCCAATTTGCTCCAAGGAAAACTGTAGATTTTGCCACAAGAACCTTAAAGTATGATGAGATCAGTACTTCTTCCTGGAGTGATCTTAGAAAATTGTCGTATCTTTTCAGAACTTCACTTTCTGTCCCCTGAGACTGGATCACAGCTATAGGGTTATAGAATATCCCGAGTTCTTGGTTACCAATCATCATATGCATTTAATAAGCACTTACGAAGCACCAACTCTGGCATGTAATATTGTGCTAGTCATGAAACAAATACTGGTTTTACTTTAGTACCTAATTATCAACAAAACTGTGCCAAGGAATTTAGGGAGTAGCATTGGCTGGTGATTCTAATGTTTCACCTGAGAGAATCTTGTTAACGTTTTGCTTGTTAATATTATCAAATTCTTATGAGAAGCCCAGTAAGGATAAAATAATCAACAAAGATCTTTCCCCCACACGACTGCACAGATCAAAAACAAAAACAAAGATTTTAAGTGATGGGATTTGTATCTTTGAAGGGGCAATTATTTTCTCCTAATGGTTGAAAAGTGTCCCTACCACATACCTTTTTTTTTTTTTTTGTCTGCTACGTTCTGCTTATTCTTTATCAAACTTAGGTCTCTAACCTCTGGATTTGGGTTTGTGTATTCCTCTGCATACCCTTTCCACTCCTGTGCAGCTTAGTATGTTGGTTAGTCACATGTTCAAAGCCCCACCAGACTGTCAAGGCTTCTACCAGTGTTTTATATTTGTTTCCCTAGGCAGAGCACGGAGCAGACGCCCAGTAAATGTTATTTGGGTAAATCCTGGGAAGAGCAGGTTTAGGGAAGTGGGGAACACATTCAGACTGCAGGAAGGTGAGTCCAGAAGACAGCAAGAAAAGCTGTATCTCACCTGAGAGTAGACAGTAAGAGAGAAAAGGTGTATCTCACCTGAGAGTAGACAGTAAGAGAGAAAAGGTGTATCTCACCTGAGAGTAGACAGTAAGAAAAGCTGTATCTCACCTGAGAGTAGACAGTAAGAGAGAAAAGGTGTATCTCACCTGAGAGTAGACAGTAAGAGAGAAAAGGTGTATCTCACCTGAGAGTAGACAGTAAGAAAGAAAAGGTGTATCTCACCTGAGAGTAGACAGTGAAGTGGCAGCAGGTAAAAAAGACCATGGAGGGGGCAGGGCATGGGGTAGAATTAGATTTGTTTTGTAAGAAGGGAGAGATACACGTTTGAATATTGTTAGGAAGTGTCTGGAAGGAGGATTAAGATCCAGAAGGCTTCATTAGTTACTGATACAATGATATTATGCAATAAACTACTTCCAATCTCAGTGGTTTATAGCAATAATAAACGTTTATTGAGCTCATGTGTCTTCATGCTAGCTGTGTGGTTCTGTATTACATTGCAGGCTTACATGTCTGAATCTGCTTTGTTCTCCTCAAACTCCAAAGCTACCCAGACATATTCTCCTCCTGTGCTGGTAAAGGTTGAAGAAGGAGAACCAGAAATATCTGAAGTCTACCAAGTCCCTGGCTCAGAACCAGCACATCATCACCACTGCCCACACTTGGCTATCTAAAACAAGGCACATGGAAATCTTAGTCTCGATCACCAAAAAAAAAAAAAAAAGAAAGAAAGAAAAGACAGGGGAAAGTGCTCTGCCTGCAGTGAGCCATAGCAAAGAGGGAGAGGAAGAAAGTACTGTGGGTTAGTGATAGTTTGGAATGGCAGAAAGTAACTTCAATGATAAACCGTAAGGTAGGTGGTGAAGGAGGAAAGAGGGGCCTATGGAGAGGACACGGAGAGCACGAGGGGATGATAAGCATAAAGATGAGAGAGGGTACAAGTGGCTGAGCAGGAGTAGTAACACAAGAGATTGAAGGAGCTGTTGGGACGCTGTCCAGATTCAGACAATGGTTACAGAGCAGGTAGGAGGCGAAAGAAGTGGAAGCTAAGAACACTACTGGGAGAGTCCTAGAAGCTAGATAGGTAGTCCATGCAATGGACGGACATGCAGTGAGATGACAATTGGATGAGGGGGTGCATCAAGGGAACCTAGAGGTAGGATTGGAGTACCCAGTGAAGAACGCATGTTACCTGGGGAAGCCAGGACTGAGGGAAGGGTGCTATCCTAACCCTTCCCTCATACCCTATCCACATAACATTGGAGAGGGTAGAGAACGCCACCCTCAGCTCCTAGTGGAGATCTCTGGGTTGAAGAAGGGAGAAGAGATACTACTATGAAGCCTGCATGGGAAGCAACAACCCCGGGGAAGAGCAGAGTTGCAGTTAAGGTGAAGAGTCCACCTGGTTCAAGAGTTTTCTAGAAAGGCAACATTTTTTTTTTTTTTTAACCAGGGAGTTGATTCTCAAGCAAACTTTGGAATCTTGTATTGTGATGGAACAAGTTCAAGGCAGTGGGAGCAAAGAGGTCAGGCATGGGGTAAGACAGCAAGAGTGGGAGCAAAGAGATCAGGCATGGGGCAAGACAGCAAGGATGGGAGGCATGGCCCAGTCAATGTGAAAAAGATCCCAGGCCTTCAGGAAAGAAGGAATCCAAGACCAAAAGAGGACATGGACAATAAATTTAGTAATTCCCAAGATTCTTACCACATAAGGGAAACAACAGATACCCTTGAAGGTATCTTCAAGAAAACAACCCTAATTTACACACACACACACACACACACACACACACACACGGAGAGAGAGAGAGAGAGAGAGAGAGAGAGAGAGAGAGAGAGAGAGAGAGAGAAAGAGAGAGAGAGACTTTATATAAGTAAACAAACCAAGTAGACAATAGATCATTCTCTGTATTGATAAGACCGCAGTTCTCATCTTTTGATTCAGGCAAAGGGAAGGTCAGCACCCCAAGGTCTAAAGTCATAGAGACCAGCTCTGTTATTTCCAAAGCTTAGCAATCACCTGCCCAGAAACCCCAGAACCTTTGCTTATGAGTTTTCATTTCTCATTAACCTTCAGAGGGCTCGCCCTGATAATTAAATCACACATATTATGTACCAGTTCATCTTCACCAATTAAGATGATAATTAGCTTTCACATTCTGCCAGGTATTTACCAAACACACTATGCAAAGGCGCTTAATGAAACAATCACCACGTGTAATCACATTAACAAGGGAGGGAACCTGTGGGGAGGATTTGAAACATCTAACAGTAGAGAGGAGAATAATAGGGCTTCTAGGTAAAACACAGACCCTGGAAGAGCTGCCACAAGTCCAATGGCATTTGGAGGAGAACATGGGCCATCTGGGAAGACTGGGTGCTCTTTACCTTAGTCTTTCCTATGACTGGGTCATAGGAAGAGGAAGCTCGTATCTACAGCAGTATAGCTTGTAGGCTTTGATATCAATAGAACAATAGCCAACAACACTCGCCAAAGGCCTGCTTTGTGTAAGGTAGTATACCCGGTGCTTTATGTCTTGTCAGCTCTTTATATGGAAGTCCTATGACGTTGGTGTTACAGCTGGAATCCTAAATGTCCCCCACAGGTACTATTTTCATGGCTCTGGAACATCTAGCAGGGAGACAGAAGTAGGTCACTGGGAGATGCCCTTTAAAGGATAAAGTCCAGCCCCTGCTTCCAGCTGTTCTCTGCCTCCTGGACCAGCACATGTGAGAGGCCCCCATCAGATGCCCCGGCCAGTGTGTCTTCCTTGACACTACAGACTAATGTTTCTCTAACACCGTGCCAATCTCTAAAGTCTCTTCCACTTCCTCAAGATGTTTGTTTCACATATTTTGCTCATGATGAAGGGAAACTACATAGTAAATACTGTAGCGTGACTTCTAATTGGTGTTAGTAATAAAAACTGAGTCAGATATAGGGGTAAAGGCTGAAAGATCAGAGAAACAGAGCAACCAGTCACTAGTTCCTACCTCCACCAAATCCTCAGACCGAATGCCCTGCACTCCTGTTTCCTCCTGTCTTACATTCCTCTCTCCACCCAGCCATATCCCTTCCTGTCTTCACCTTCCTAGTGCTGGGATTAAAGGTGTGTGGCTCCCAAAGACTGGGATTAGAAGTGTGATCCAAGAACAATGGCAATGGGTTTTTGACTACTGCACGTATTGGCTTTGTGGGAGCCTAGGCAGTTTGGATGCTCACCTTACTAGACCTGGATGGAGGTGGGTGGTCCTTGGACTTCCCACAGGGCAGGGAACCCTGATTGCTCTTTGGGCTGATGAGGGAGGGGGACTTGTGTGGGGGAGGGGGAGGGAAAGGGGAGGCGGCGGTGGGGAAGAGACAGAAATCTTTAATTAATTAATAAAAAATAAATAAATAAAAAAAGAAGTGTGATCCACTACCACCTGGCTCTGTTTCTCTTTGAGACTGGGTCAATCTAGTGTGGCCCAGGTTGGCCATGAACTCACAGAGATCTGTCTACCTCTGCCACCCTCCTGAGTGCTGAGATTGAAGGTATGTGCCACCGCTGCCTGACCTCTGTGGCTAGCTAGTGACTTAGCTCCATACTCTTATCTTCAGGCGAGCTTTATTTGTTAGATTACAAACCAAAATATCACCACAAGAGACTATGCAAAGCTGCTATTTCCAAATAACTGTGTCCCAAAGAGGCTAAGTAACTTGCCTAACGTCCTGTGGTTGGAAACAGCAAAGATGAGGAATGAATGCTGGCTGAGAAGGGGCTAGGTCTTCCTCACGGCAGGAAAGTTCCTCAGGGAAGCAGAGTTTCTGAGGACAGTGGTACCCATGTGACTTCCACAACAGCTTAGCCCATGGTTGGTAAATGCAGGGCACATATGTAGCCTGTCACTCTCTTATAACCAGATATATCTAACATATCACCTACTCTTTCCCACTGAGTCCAGATGTGGCTTCACTGCTTCTTGCCCTACCACTCCAGGCAGCTAATTGGGACTGATGTTCACGATGAATCCTCATGAACTGACTTAGAGGCCCCATGAAAAAGGGGCTGAAAGCACAGAGTCCTGAGTTTGCACAAGTTTAGGATCATGTTCCTTCCTCTTCAAGTGATTCCCAAAGATGCCCCACTATCAGTGAATTTTGAAGGAAGGTGGGGACTCAATGGGATAAAAATCTGCCTATGGTTTTATTTTTCTCTGTCTCTTTTGAGGGGGGGCTGCCACCTAATTCCCAAATAAATCACATGGAGGCTTATTCTTACTTATGAATGCCAAGTCATATCTTGGCTTATTTCCAACCAGCTTTATTTTTATATTTACAATTTTTATTTTTATCTCAAAAATACATATAAATGAAGACTTGCTCTACAAATGCAGACAGGCCGTTGCCTATTCCGTGGTATTATTTCTAGCACAAAACAATGTCATATGAAAATCAGCACATAGCTCTGAAACAGCATTTACAGGCACACATACTGTACGTCATGAATTCCTTCTACTTACACAGACCCCAGGTGGGAAGTTCAGAAGTTGGGCTACCCTTGCTTTCCACCCTTGGGAAGTAAATACAAACCCATGGCCAAAGATGGAACAGAGGAACAGAAATCTGGAAGCTACCCAAGTTCCTTTACACACACACACACACACACACACACACACACACACACACACACACGACCTCAGAAGAAAGGCCCCTGCTACAAAGTCAACACCAGTGTGTTTCTCAAAGGGAGAAAGGAGGTAATGTTTGAATAAAAAATGCAAAACTGAAAAAAAAGACCAGACAATCAAAACAACTATGTTTGTGTGTCCTGGGGAAATCGGGAACACCTCACAGGATGCAGCCCCACAACCCTGTGCAGGATATGACATCAGCACCCAATGGTAGAAGCCATGGCCTCCCTACACAGTCATGTCTACACAGGCATTGCAGAATATCTGTCTAGCTTGGGCAGTCAACAATGAGTTCAGATGGTAAATTCTCTCTCTCTCTCTCTCTCTCTCTCTCTCTCTCTCTCTCTCTCTCTCTCTCTCTCTCTCTCACACACACACACACACACACACACACACACACACATACCGTGCAACAAAATGCAAAATCAACTTCTATGACTCAAGAGCTGAACCAGGTCAAAGCTTTGGTATATGCTGGAGGTTGTTTTGGTGAGAACCAAAACTTACTCAGATTCCCTTCTCTAGTGTTTGTCCACAAAACAAAACTCCTGGTCCACAAAGCTCAACGACTATATACATAAGAAACTGTACAAAGAGAACAAGCCACAGTCCCCTTCCCAAGGGCTTAGTTTCTTGTGCAGCGGTTCTGAAGGCACCCACTACAGCCACACTCTGACCAAAACTCGCCATGCTGTAATAGGTGAGACTGTTCTGAACACAAGTACCCACGGGCAGGTCCTTTCTAATGTTCTTCTATTTATTCTCTGTGTCTGCCAGCCCAGCCCTGTTTCTCTCTTCTGCTTTGCTATTGGCCTTTCAGCTCTTCATTAAACCAATCAGGTGTTTTAGACAGGCAAAGTAACACAGCTTCACAGAGTTAAGCAGTTGCAACATGAAAGAATGCAACACACCTTTGCATCATTAAGCAAATGTTCACGGTGCAAAGAAATGTAACACATCTGAAAATGATATTCTACAACAATGTGGGAGGCAGAGGGCCTGAAAAGTCATTTCCAGGGTGAGTGCTAGCTTCTTTCTCTCACAAAGACAGCATTAAGTTCAAACTTGGCTGAAGGCCAAGTGTAGATTTCTCAAAGTAGAAGTGTAGAAACACTTCCGTAGGAGAGAAACCTTCAGGAATGATCCAGTCACCTAGATTCCAGGGGAGATATAGGAGTTGAAGGCCTGGGGCCAGAGACTGGTGGCAGCTAGATGTGTACCAAAGAAGAGTCTGGCAAAGGTGAAAAGAGAGGCCCCGTGGAATAAAACAGTAACTCTATTCTAGAGGATGATGCTGAGAATTCTGAGGCCTGGATACCAAACTAAACCTTAAGTGACCTAGGCAGGAGCCCCGGGAGCCCTGGGATAAAGGCTGTGTACTAGACAAACAGAGTGGGCCTTGGTTGGCCTTTTCATTATTTTTCATTTCATTATTTTTCCATTTGGGCTGTGTTTGATTTTCCCTCAGTTTTCTACAGTTGTAAAATATCAACTTCTTTATTGATCTAGGGGGAGAGAAGAGCTGCCCACAAGAAAGGAAGGCAAGGAGTTCTGAGCGGCATGGGGGGCACTGGCCATCTGGAGAAGAAGCAGGAATCTGGAAGATCCAAAGGGACACTTGGGGGTGGGGAAGGATGCTCAGGACAGCAGCCACCCTCTCACTCTGACTTAGGTTTCTTTGTATAGAAGGAATTATATAATTAAATACATAATTAAACAAACCATTGAGTATCTCCTTTAAGTTTTAGTGGTCTCCTATCTCATTTATTTTTCTGAGGTCTTGGCTTCAACTCAGTAGAATCAGGATTGGCTCAGAAAGAGCCCCCAGTTGGCAGTGCTAACAAGTCAAGGATCTCAGCTCTGTACCAGGGGAGGGCTTGGGTGCTGGGGAGAAGGAAGGAAACTGCTGTTCAGAAATAGGGGTCAGCCTAGGGTTGAAGGATGTTAGGCCCTTTTGAGGAAAGGACGGAGGCCTTCTTTGGTCCTATCAAGTGAGTGTGCATGAGTATGGGATAAGGGAAGGAAAGCTGAGAGGAAGAACACCACACTTAGTGATTAGAGATCTCAGCTACAAGGCCAGGCCTCAAGGATGCCAGGGAGCTTTTCCAGCCTGGCCTCACAAGGAGCCCCTACCAAACCTACTTGGCTCTAGATCTTTACTGAAGTGCTCTCTGCACTACAATCTGCTTTTTGGTGTTTTTCTCGCTCCACTCTCATCTCTCCCTCGTTCATAATTTTAGATTTCTCTGCAATGTCACTTACTCATCCTTGCTCATGGTCCTTGACTCATCCCGACTGCCTTCTGCACTCATTTTTGCTCCCGAGCCCAGCAACATGATTCTCTCTATAGAATCTCACACTTCCAGCTTCTGATAAAGAACACCTAACAGTCCTTTGATCCTGACTGTCTCCAACAAGAAAAACATTTACACCAGACCACCTCATACATTAACTGCCTGGTAATGAGAAAAGGAGTTTCTCGCTGAACTCAGCATGCCTGCCCAACTGTCCATCCAGAATGGAGGCTCCAGGGGAGTGATTCATCAGAGCAGTTACCCCATCCTAAATCAATCCAAGATGGTTGTGAAACTGATGGGGTGGAAGCTGAATGTAATTCAAGGGTCCAGTACCTCTCCTGTGGTGGTTTGAATAAGAATGGTCCCCACAGGCTCATATATTCGAATGCTTAGTCAACAGAGAGTGGTGTTTAGAAGGATTAGGAGGTGTGGTTTTATTGGAGTAGGTGTGGCCTTGTTGGAGGAAGTATGCCACTGTATATGGGTTTTGAGGTTTTATTTTTTTATTTTTTTGGTTTTTCGAGACAGGGTTTCTCTGTAGCTTTGGAGCCTGTCCTGGCACTAGCTCTTGTAGACCAGGCTGGCCTCGAACTCCCAGAGATCCGCCTGCCTCTGCCTCCCGAGTGCTGGGATTAAAGGCGTGCGCCACCACCGCCCGGCTAGGGTTTTGAGGTTTTAAAAGCCTGAGCCAGGCACAGTGTCTCTCTCTCTTTCCTGCCTAGGATCCAGATGTAGACTTCTCAGCTCCCTTTTCAGGCCTATGTGTCTGCCTGTGTGCCACCATGCTTCCTTCCAAGCTGATAATGGACTAAACCTCTGAACCTGTTAAGTGCTTTCCTTTATAAGAATTACCATGGTCACGGTCTCTTCACAGCAACAGTGACTAAGACACCTTCCCACATGAGGAAGAAAGAAGCAGGCAGTGTCAGGCTGTCTCGGTCATCTTGGTCATCTGAAGCCAACTCCAGTCTTCAACAGTAGCTGGCTGTTCAGTGCAGATGCTGGATGATATTGGGTATCATCTTCCCAAACTTTTCCTTTCACAGTGTATGGAGAGATTTTCCAGAGCACATGAAGCTCAATAATACCCTAGGGCCATTTCTTAGACTCTCTCTCACAGCTGTGCACCTGAATTATGTCTTACATCCGTCCACATCGACAAGGTTTGATCTGAGCAGCACTCAGGGCAAACCTCCATGCCTTCATGCCTTGAGGGCCCTCTGATTTGTACAAAGGCCCTGTGGGCTGAAAGGGAAGGTGAATGGTTACTGCAGTGTGACGCATTTGGGCTCAGGACACTGATGTGGCTGAGTAAAGTAACCTGGGGGGAGTCTCCTGGCATAAATCAAAGGGTTCAAGTATCCTTGGCTGCACATTAACTTGGGATGCTGCTGGACCTAACAAGTCACTTCAAGGATAAATGCAACCTGGCCCTTGGGGTTTCTTCCCAGGATTCCTTTGCAGAGAACCTGGTGCTGGTGTACAAGTTGGGGTCCTTGCTTATGGTCCCTGGGGTTTGGTGCCAGCTAGCATCAGCAGGTGAAATGGGTGACTGGAAAGGTACAGTGACTCTCAGAACAAAGACCTTGGCATGAAGGTGATCAGGCACCAAGGCTGCTGTGAGAGAGGAGGACACTATGTCTTTTATCAGGGGCAGCCTTAGATGTCACTAGATCTTGCAGGGTACCCCAATCATATTGTGCTGTACTCCTAATGTTCTTCACTGTAGGGTCACTGGCTCCAGGGGAAAAGTAGACATATAAGCATCCATTTGTTCATCTGTAGTGCAAATTCTAATTGGTCTTAATAATAAAAACCTAGAGTCAGATATTGGGGTATATGCTGAAAGATCAGAGAAGTAAAGGAGCCAGCCACTAGAGAGACCTTTTACCTCTACTGAATCCTCAGACTGAATGCACTGAACTACCATCTCCTCCTGCTTTATATTCCTCTCTCCACCCAGCCATATCACTCCTGTCTCCACACCCCTAGTGCTGGGATTAAAGGCATGTGATCCCAAGTGCTAGGATCAAAGGTGTAAACTCTGATTCTTTTTTAGACTGGTTCAATCTCGTGTAGCCCAGGGTGGCCTTGAACTCTCAGAGATCCGTCAGCTTCAGTCTCCTGAATGCTGGGGTTAAGGTGTGTGCCACCACTGCCTGGCTTCTGTGGCTAACTAAAGTGGCTAGCTCTGCACTCTGATTTTCAGGCAAGCTTTATTTGTTAAAGCATAAACAAAATATCACCACATTTATCCCAGGCCACATGGTACTGCCAAGGTGGAGGAAGAGAGAGACAGACTCTACCTTAGCATGTACTGGAGGGTTGGGCAGCGAGATCCACCAAAGGTAATCATAATGGCGCAGGGTGGTGGTGCATGCTTTTAACCCAAGCACTTGGGAGGCAGAGGTGAATCTCTGAGTTCTAGGCCAGTCAGGTCTACAGAGGAATTCCAGGACAGCCAGGGATACACAGAGAAACCCTGTCTCGAAAACGAAATCGAACCAAAACAAAACAGAAAAAGTGATCATAATGAAGATTCTCTCTTTTTTTTTTGTTTTTGTTTTTCAAGACAGGGTTTCTCTGTAGCTTTGGAACTGTGCTGGTACTAGTTCTTGTAGACCAGACTGGCCTTGAACTCACAGAGATTTGCCTAGTTCTGCCTCCTGGGTGCTTGGATTAAAGGAGTACACCACTAGCACCCAGCGATTCTTACCAAACGTGAAGCAAAATTTACCAAAATAAACAAATTTTTAAAAATCTACTTCCATCTTCAAACTGTCTGAGTGAAGAGGACTTCCATTGTACACTTTTCAGTACACTTTTCAGTATGTCCAGCCTTGTTTGGTTGTGTGAGGTCTTGACCTTGGTTCTCGTACTTATGACTAGGCTCCCTGACTTCTTGATTGAAGTCCCTGTCTTTGTACCTTGATTTTCACTCCAAGCTTTCTGTTCTACCTTTCAGACCCCCACCAGGAATCAGATAGCAAACTCAAACGGGATCATTTGGGAGGACATTAGTAAGAAAGATTACTACAAATGTGTAGGCAGAAGGATCAGAAGGGATAATGTAGCTTTGTGGGGCTAGTGACAATGGGACTCCATTGTAATTTGAAGGGACCAACAAAGTTGACAGGAAGCAGTTGCTACCAGGGAGGAAGAGAGGGTAGGAGGACAGACGGGAACATAAGAGCCATGAATATCCCACCATAGAGGAGTGAGGCTATCTAGCTCCCAAGAATGATCGACCCCAGATGAGAGATCTTCAGTTTACAGGATTTTCTTCCTGGCAGCCCCTTCCAATCCAGAATTAGATGACACTTCATCTGGTACCACATTTCCTGGTTTGAGTTTTACTGATCTATGCCATGGTTGGTAGAGATCTGGGAATAAAGGTCACCTGATGTCAAGCAAGCAGAGCATAGGGGTAAGGGTTGTGAAGGATGGATAGCTGGCTAGTCTGACAGGGAGATTGTGCTTGGAGAACTGAGCGAAAGGCCTCAAGACGGGTGTGAGCACAGGCACAGGGTGGTCCAGCTTGGAGGGACTCAGATGGTCTGTCCAGGGAGTGAGCCATAGCCATATGGGCTTTTGGGCAGTATTCACAGACTGAAGGATTCACAGATAAATTCAGCTCAATATCACTAAGTATTTTCTTCCGAAGCTCCATACTAGACACTAAGAAACTGAAGATGGAGAAGAAAGTCCTTTCCAGAGCCAGGTATGGAGGTGCACACCTGTAATGCTTACTCTTGGGAGACAGAGGCAGCCAGGTGTGGAGGTGCACACCTGTAATGCTTATACTTAGGAGACAGGGGCAGCAGGGTTATGAGTTCTGGGTGAGCCTGGGATACACAGTGAGGCATCCTTTCTAATTAGAAAAAAAAAACCCACCTTTTAAAATAAGTTCAGCATAATGTGAAGTATGATGATTACATAGAGGAATTTTTGGGACCCCCCCACACTCTGATCTGGAACTTGCTAGAAAGAAAGATTTCCAGAATTCTTTCGTAGGGTGAGAGTCAGCTCAAGGATGGAGGGACAGGCAAAGCCTGTGAATGGAAGGGCTGCAGGATGGTCAGGCATTGCTGTGGAGGAAAAAGGAGGGGTAAAAAGTGGTGAGAGACGTGGCTGATGATGGGTGAGAGGCGCTCATTGGCAGCTTGGATATCTTACCCAGGAGCAAACAGGGAGGTGCACACATCACAGTGTGGCTAACAGGTGGGTCTTGTGCGTCTGCTTAGTCCTCTCTAGGGGTTGGGGAAATTGGATCTAAGAGGCTATTGAGGGTACAATTGTAACAGTACAGGCTGGTGAAAGTGAGGGTCTGAGCTGGGCAAGAGCATCTATTAGAACCGGTCCTAAAGGGCCCCACAGAATCCCTACAGAGTCTCCCACAGGAGCACACAGAGCTCATCAGAGCCCCACAGAGCCCCACAGAGCCCCGTAGTAGCAGGGGCTCAGAATTCATGGCTGTAGTTCCCACCACACTTGACATGCGACTGAGAGCCCCACTAGCAGGACCCATGCATGCACTGTGCCTGTTGTTCTTTATTGCTATCTGTCTGGGCAGCAACTGGTTCTAAACTACTTAAGAGCCATAGATTCCAGCAAATAATTCTGTGTTGGGGTAATTAAAGGATTTTTTAGAGTGCTCAGGAAACCCAGAGAGTTCTTGGGCTTCCAGCCTATGTGGCAAAGGAAAGCAGGAGGCTTAGTGGAAAGGTCAGGCTTTTTAGCAAAGGCTTGTAGAATTCTGCAAGGAGCTGTGGACAATGGGGAAGGATGGTTATCTCCATACTTGGGGAGTCTTACCTGTCCCCCATGAGAACGCCATACCCATGCAAGTAGGTTTACTCTCTACAGTTCCTGCTAAGTCACCTGCCTGAGAGGGTGGATGAAAATGGCAAACCAGCTTATAGACACTTCTGCAGACGAGACGTTCTTTCCACTGCACGGACACACACAATCCCCACCAGGACTTTCCAAACTAAAATAACCGCACTCATCTCAGAGTAAAGGACGCTGACATTCCGCCAGGTAATGTGTTCCACCTCACAAAGCCGGGCAATGCCCATGAGACTGACAAGAAAAGCATAGGTTCCTGTTGCAGAAAATGCCAGGTCTCCAGCTCCAAGAGAGAGAGACAGAAATATGAACAAGGAGCTTTGACTACTAGACGTCTATGCTTTTCCCTTTTAGCCCAAATAGTCCAGGAGCTGAACTGGTGCTAGGATGATGGGTAGGGTAGCTTCTTCCCATCCTAACTCCTCCTGTGACATCAAGTGGTAGGAATATGAGACCAGTGACTGGGATGGGCGAGATGAGGAAAAACCTGGAATGCAATGCAACTGTGCGTAGTGTCTTGAGAGACCGACAGGTATTGGATGCATGGATATGGGTCACCGTGCTTGGCATGTGATTTAAAACCTAGCAATCACACCTTCATGAAGGAGACCTTTTCTGGCTCACAGTTTAAGAGGATACAATTCACCATGCCAGGGACGGTGCGGTGGTGGGAGGCTGTGGAGTTTGATCACATCTGGGCAGGTCAGGAAGCAGAGAAGAGAGGAATACTTAAGTGGCCTTTCTTCTTTCCCATTTCAGTCTGAGACTCCAGCCCACTGGATAGTGCTGCAAATGGTGCTGCAAGTATTCCTCCCTCAATAAATCCTCTCTGGAGAGGACCGCACAAACACACTCAAAGATGCGCCTCACGAATGTCCTAGGCGGTTCTTAATCCAATCATGTTGACAATGAAGATGGACCACCATGCAGGGTGACTTCACTTCAAGTGATGGGAGGGATGGACCTGGAGCCTGTGTCCAGAAGACAACGGTCTATTCCGTCACACCGAGGAGATGCTTCTGCTGGACATAGGCAGAGAATGGGATTCCTGCAAATCCCACCTCCGGTTCATTCTCTGCATGGAAGGACCTGACGCCCACAGTGATTACCTTCTCTTCTCTCATAGTTCCTGCCTACTCTTTAGAGGAAGGGGCCAGAAGGTGTTGGCTATTCCCCATGCTTCTCTGAGGGCTTGCTTTGAAGCACCTCCTGCCAAGAATTCCCACTGTGGACTCTAACTCCGTAGCAGATGCACCTGACTTTGAACCTGTGAGGATGCAGGTGGCAAGCCTGGGAGCCTCGGTGGTGTCTGGGAGGAGCATCTAATCTTTCCCAATGGCTCCCTTTCCCCCTGGGCCCACCCTTCGCCTTTAATAATTTGATTTCTGTAACTATAGCAACAGTCTTCCATCTGACTAGCTTACCCACCATTTATGGCACAATAAGGAGTATATATAGCATTAAATGTGTCAAATTTGCTTGAATTTCTGCTTCGTTGTTAATAGTAGATGAGATGCATGTACCTTGGGAATTTAACCTCTTTGGCCCTCGGCTCCCACCCACGTAAAATAGGGCAATAGATTAATGTATCTTTCCCTATCCCTGGCTGGAGCTTAGAACCACTGGGTGGCTTCGTGGAAACAGAGAGCCCTGACTTCTGCCTTCTAAACTTTGATCTAGTAGATTTGGAGTTGGGACCCTAATTAGGTATATTTTTCTTAGTTTTCCAGGTTCTAATGTTGTCTTCAACTCAGTTACTGGCTGTAGGGAAATCCTAGCATGGGTCCTCCCGGCTTGCTTTTCCGAATATCATTCTCTCGTTCACGGATTCATTCCCTCAGAGGGAAAATGGCTTGTGAGTAGCTGGAGTTAGGCAATGAGAGATGAGGTGAGCTTTTAATTCACTTTAGTAAGATTAGGCTTTATCACAGTGACAGCAGGAATGACTCTGAAGGGTTTTAAGTACGTGATTCGATCAGATTTATGTGTTAGAACCAGTGTTCTTAACCAGAGTGGAAGAAGGCGGGAAGCAGAAGGCTTTGTGATGATCTCAGTACAGGAGGGTATAGGACTGGAAGAGAGAGGGGACATCAGGAGTAGGGAGACTGGGTGATTTGTGTTCTGTTAGTAAAGTAGAATGGGCAGGACTCTGGAACCCCTATACTTTAGATTTTATGGGAGGGGGTGTTGTTTGGTTCTTCAGTACCTTTTGTCCCAGTCCTATGTTGAGAATCTGTGGCACAAAGCTCTTAATAGAAGGCAGTGCCCTTCCCACTGAAAGATGCTCATGACCCAGCTCGGCCAGTGACAGGCAGCTCCTCTACACTGCCAGCGGGGAGTTCATGAACCGAAGAAGTGCAGACAGTGGAGCATCAATCGCAGATGTAGCACAAGCAGAGACAACTTTTAGTGTACAAGGAGAACAGCATCGCAGAGTGCCTGGAGGATGCCAGCCTCCAGTGCCAGCAGCCACGGACGTGCCATCTGGTGCCTTCATTTAGCTACAATAGCTGCCTTCTTGCTGAGCGCTGTTCAGACTTGATTTTGCTGGAAAACCTAAGTGTCTGAGCATTTTGTTACTGTCTGCTTTTACAAACCAGGTTCTCCAATCTCCCCTGTGACTTGGCAAGCTACTGCACTATTTTCAATAAAATTCATTTCTGTTCAAATTGCCAGAGCTGTTTCCCACACCTGTGGTCCCTCATTCCATCCCAGCTGTGCTGGAGGAACAGGGGGCCCTGAGAAGTTGGAAGCTGTGTTCCTCAGAAAAGGCCATGCACATCCGGGGGCAGAATCCCCTTGATTGCTAGCTAGTTTATAGACTAAAACCAACCCTGTTCCTTATCTGCCCATCCTCAATAAATCAAACTGGGATGGAGCTTTTCTCACAGCAGAGAGCTATCTCAGAGCTGAACGACGCCATCCAGAACCCGAGTGGTTAATGGAGCCTTGTACTCACAAATCATTGCAGAAACTGTCCTGTTCTAGCCTAGTCTTACCTTCTAGAAGAGAAAACCTTTTATAACCTATATGACATCATCCCAAGTTCACTGTTGACATCATGAGGCCAGTGGAAAGTAATGAGAGCACAGATTCTAAAGGCTGTGGACTCTAGGGGTGGGGAGGGTGGAGAACTCCAGGGCTTTGCCCTGCAGTACAGCCCCATTGCATCTGTTTATCAAGGTGTTTGATTACACACACGTGTGTGTGTGTGTGTGTGTGTGTGTGCGTGTGTGTGCATGTTATCACCTGGAGTGACCACTGGAACAGACTGTGTGTATTTTAATCACAGCAGTTGGGAGGCAGCAGCAGCTGTAGATCTCTGAGAATTTGAGGCTAACCTGGCCTACATAGTGAATCCTCAGCTATCCAGAGCTACACAGTGAAACCTTGTCTTAAAAAAAAAAGATAGTAAATGGCTTTGTGGCACAGAGGTTCTTGTGCTCCTAGATAAGCCCTAGGGGAGCCACTCCGGATCCTCTCCCTCATCCTCATGATGAGCTTATTTTGCTCAGTTAATCGCTAGAACCCACCTTATAGAAGATGTCATATGTTTTTTTTTTTTTTTTTTTTACCAAAAGTTTTGATGTAGTCAGGTCTTAAACTTTGTTGTACACACAGGATTGAGTTTTTTTTCCCCACCAAGAATTTTTTCACCAAATTGTGCTGTGCTTAAATATGCCTAAAATAAATTATGCGGGGCCAGACTCAGAAGTTTGAGCCACCACTGGCTACTGAGTCATGTTGACTTACACGGTTTCTTGTCTTACACGGATTGTTACTCTGCTGGCCGTGGTAGTCACAGGGACCCCCACAATTAGCACCCACTAATCTGTGGGGCTTAGCTCTCAGAGGAAGTAAGAAAATCTTTCTTTAAATAGGAACAGAGGGTAGGAATCCGGTCCTCTCCCCTGAGGACCATGTTGTACGTGAGTGAAATAGCAGGGCTCTTCTCGTTCCTCCGAGGCGGAGCATTTCATACAACTATTAAGATGTTTGCTAAGACACAGAGGAGCAAAATGTTCAGAGAGTAACAGCTCCGTAACTTTGTACAAGTGACGGTAAAATTTAACATTGGTTTCCTGAACAAGGAACCACAGATGCTGATTGCTGGAAGCACATAGGAGCTAAAGTAAAAGGATAAAAATCCCTGTCGATTATTTTGTAAGCAGGACTACACTAATGAATTACTTGGAATTTCACAGGAGAATTATAAAAAATGGTCTCTGCTGGACACAGTTTGGCAGGTCTTGGCAGGACAGGCAGAGTGAGCTTCAAGGTTACTCCAGACTACCTGTAGTCACTGAGCCAGGCACAGCTTAGGGTCACGAGCTGACCAGAATTCAGAGCCCTCTGGCCCCGCAGCCCTTTCAGCTGCCTGGGATCCTGCTGAGCATGGCCTGAGCCCCATCTGATGTGCAACACCTGAGTTCCAAGCAGTGGTGGGCAGGGCTCCACTGCCACATGGATGTCATGGCTGCCCGGCACCTAACACTTAGGTTTTCCTCATAGCAGAAATGGCCCAATATAGATTTATCAATGGACCCTTCGTTGGGGAAAATTGAAATTGGTCCAACTTCTAGTAAATAAATAACTGCAAGTAGGACATGTAGAATCTTCAGTTGTTCCTTGGAATTTCCCTACTTTCATAATTCATAAATGGGGTAAAAATACACTTTAGTTGTTACATGACTACAGGGACATCAATGCTACTCTGAAAAAAAAAAAAAAACCGCTGTAGTAAGGAGGCCGTTTGTTAGTTCCCGGCTGTTTAGCCCAAAATAATCACACATAAACTGTATTAATTAAATCACTGCTTGGCCCATTATCTCTAGTTTCTTATTGGCTAAATCTTACATATTAAGTTAATCCATTTCCATTAATCTGTATATCACGACTTATCGTGGCTGTGGCTTACCGACTAAAGTTCCATCTGGATCCGGCAGGGCTACGTGGCTTCTCTCTGACTCCACCCTTCTTTCTTCCAGCATTCACTTTAGTTTTCCCTGCCTAGATCTTTCTTCCCTGCTCTGCTATAGGCTCAAAGCAGTCCTTTATTAACCAATGATATTCACAGAATACAGACAGGAATCCCACATCATCCAGCCAGGTCTCCCTGATCCTTCTGTGATTTCTCATTATTATACTTGGCTTATAAGACTGCCTTTTCTCTACCCTTTTACATCCTGATGGTGGCCAGCTCAAGATAAACTTGATAGACAGGTTGAGGAGACTGGAACTAGCCCGAGTGGTCAAGACCTCTGAGGCGCAGGAGAACAGAAAAAGCTGAGAGGCAGAAATAGGTCTTGTAAAGCCAGACTCTGCTGTTCATTTATATTTGGATGGCAGTTCATTGGGTGGATTGGGAGGAATCTAGTCATGGTGGATAGCTTAGGAGTCACAGTTTATGCATCTTCACACAAAAATGGCCATCCTAAAGGAAGACAGAGGCTCAACATACTGACCTCTCGTATAAACTAGCACAGGAAGGACAAACATACACTGCGAACGTGAACTGGTTAACTTGAGAGAAAAGGAACGGTGCAGAAGGGTTGTGAATGCAGGGAGGATGTAGGGGAGGATAGAAACCTTTGGGATGAGGTCCTCAAGTATGGAGTCTAGTGAATGGAAAGTTGGAACTGATGGGACACGGAGAAAGAAACATTAGAAAGGGTTAGTGGGCTCCTTTAGCTGAGTTTCCTTGCCTGGAAAATAAAAAGTGAATAGGAAAACAAGCCCAATCCTACTGAAACACGGTAGTGTTTCTGAACTGCTGGCATGTCTGTCTCTAGAGAACACCAGCAGGAAGAGCCTGTCTAGGGGGGAAACCAGGAACAGCCATGGCTGTAGCAGGGAGGAGGCTGCTCCAGAGGGTTGGTGTGGAGTTGCCTGATACCTACAATGTAGGAGATGTTTGCCCTGCTGAAACTTGGTCAAGTTACCAGTCCATTCAGTGATGCGCTTGTGTTAGCTGACTGCATTAGTGAACTAAGGAATTTTATCTTGTCCTTTATTGGCAGGTCAGGGCTTTCATGCACTGAGAGTCCAAATGCCACCCAGATTCCTTTGTATTCATGATTACTAAAACTTCATTTTTTAAAAATTCGTATTTTGTACAATATTTAAAAAGTAAAAATAGCAACTTGAACCATCTTGGGATAGATTTTAAAAGGAAAAGTAGGGCTGGAGAGATGGCTCAGAGGTTAAGAGCACTCACTGGCTGTTCTTCCAGAGGTCCTGAGTTCAGTTCCCAGCCACCACATGGTGGCTCACAACTATTTGTAATGAGATCCAGTGCCCTCTTCTGGCCTGCAGATGTACATGCAGAAAGAACACTGTATACATAATAAGTAAATAAATAAGTCTTTAAAAGGAAAAATAGGTGAAAAATTGCAAAGTTTTTTAGATGATTTCTTCTGGATAACGCCAAGGGAGGTGAACAATTGCATGTTCCTCAAATTCCCTTGGAGGCCAGGAGGGGTGAAACCCAAGGTGCAGTCAGTAGGAATTAGATTATTTCATGTTTTCACCTAAAATTATTTTTGGTACAGCCTGAGAATTTGTTACACTAGACTGCCTGTGAAATGCAGAAGGAACCAGAGCGCTCCCCTGAGTTCTTCCATGCACCTGTTATGCTTCGACGTTTCTCACATTTTGCTTCATTTCCACAATCAGCTGTGTGTGTTCTTTCTGTGCTTGCATGGGAAAACCCAATTGTTTTCTCCTTCAGGTTTTCTGTGATTATTTCTCGGGTACTTTTGAGTTTCCTGTTAAAGAGAAGGAAAGTCTCCTTGAGCTCAGAATTAAAACTGCCCTGAATTTTGAAGATTCCCAAATCTTTCGTACAAGTAGGTGTGTGTGTGTGTGTGTGTGTGTGTGTGTGTGTGTGTGTGTGTGCTTGTAGTTGATCTGACATAAACGATCAGACTCGGGCAAGGTGAGAAGAGCTTTTCCCTCCAAATCTATCCCACTGCAGCTCTAGGTGTAGCCTGTCTTTCCAGCAAGTCTGGATACCTTTCCCTTTAAAGCTCTGACACTTGTACTTCCACTCATGCATCTGAGTAGGAGAGTACTCCAGAGTACTCCGGACAAAGGAAAATTCTGTAGACAAACAACTAACCCATCAGGAAGAGATGTTTCAAGAAGAAGACTAAGCCAATGACTTAGAAAGACAAGGACACAACACTACCGACACCCCCCCCCCCATGATGCTGTTATGTTTACTGACTATATTACATGTTAATGCAGAATCCAAATGCCTTTTGTCAGGGGTGTCAAGAGGCTTGTGTGTAACAGGAGACAGTATACTGTTGTTTTGCCATGCTAAGGATTGTTTTTATCCTTTTTGAACCAGTTGTCTGGACAAAAGATGTTATACAATATATAGCCACATGAATGGGGGACATTTTGGTTGGACTAATCTAATTGATCAGTCTGGATGCAATAATATAGATTTTTAGCACACTTAAGTACTCCTTAGAAAGCTTTGATAGTGAAAATTATAGATGTTTGAAGACAAAATGGAATATCTGATGTATTGCTTACTCAGGCTAGTGTCATTGTACCTAGAATAGTGTACCTGCTGCTAATTGTTCAGAAAATAAACTCTGGCTTCCTTTGGCTCCTGGCAGTCAACAAGAATAATCTTTTTGTATCAGAGGAGACCTGTCTAGTCCTGGTCTTTTAAAAAAATGTATATAGCAAAGAAGTTATTAATATGCATTATATGCAAGTAAGGGGACAAAATAGAATTGCATACTGTATTCATAGGGTTTCTCCTGATATTCCTGTCAGTGGTGTATTTGTTTTAAATCACATTAGGCTTTAAATGTACTTATATTCATTCTTTTTGCAATTCTACTGCTAATGATACCCTTCCCTTTGGTAGACAGCTAACTTGGGCCATTTTCTTTTTCCCAAAAATTCTACTTATATTGCCCTTCCTGCAGATTATAAAGGTTTATGTGGGACAGACCATATCACACCCATTTTGTTCAGTAAATCTTTGCAATCGATCAATAGAATCAAGAGAGCTTTCTCTGATTAAATTTTGATAATTCATTGATCTAGTGGATCCTGTAATGGTGCAGACACAGCCACTTTTTTTTTTAAATTGCCAGTGTTATGATTTCAACCAAACCAACATGGCTGAGAACTTCTGGGTTCCAGAGCCACGCATGTGTGGACAAGTCCTCAGGCATGACCCATGTGCAGCACCTACGTATGACGCAACTCTGTGAGCCCTTGCACATGTGCTAGGCAGCCTTTAAAAGCTAGGCACGCCATCTTCAGTTCTCTCTCTGCCCACTGACCTCACCAGGCCTGCACACACATACCCAATAAACTCCTAAGTGGGTTTGTTGCGTGTTCCGTGTTTCCTTCTCACTTGCGCCAGGTAATTCTAGCCAGTCCCAGGAATGATTACTGGAATATAAAAAGTGGTTTCAGAAATGGTCCTTATATTTAGGAAAATTAGTATTACAACAAAAAAAAGTGTTAGGAGAAATTAGTCAAGAGATAGGCAAATTGAGAACCACAATTTTACAAAATAGAGCAACTATGAATTATCTGTTGTTCAAGCATAATCTTGGTGGTCAAAAATTTGCTGGTATGTGTTGCTAATGTGTCATATGTGTCTCATACTATAGATGGTGAAATTAGTGTTCTGTGTAAAGAGATAAACAAAATCTCTCAAGTGACCTTTGAATAGCCACTAGGGTGTAGATGGCTTTCCCCTTTTCTTTGTCCTCTGTTAGCTTTCCTTATAACTCTCTTATACATGCTTATGTTAGACTAGCCGTGCAGGCATGCTGGGGACAAGCCTCGACAAAAATGCCCCTTGCCAGGGTAGAGGCATGGGGATTTACAAAATATTAGTAAAGAATAAGAAGATGTAAATAAAAACAATAAAATGGAGAAACAGAGAATAGTATTAAGAGGGAATTCCAGTGAGTACTGAAATTGGCCCGTGTTTAATTTCCAACTGCTTTAAATACCCCTGACCCCAAAAGGTAGGACTATGACAAAAAACTGCATTAACATAGTACTAGGAAATGAACAGACCAGTTGAAGGTCGCAGGCTACACCTACAGTTAAACATTCTGTTGCCAGAACAAAACAAATCACACTCAAACCCTATACTAAAACTTTCCGTAGGCAAACCACTCCCTGGGTGGAATCCAAAGTTATCTCCTTAAGGGAACTGGAACTTAGCTGGATTATTAGACTTCTACTTCTCTACTCCTGGAGTACAAGCTCTGGATATTAGCCACACCTGTTGATAGTAGCCTTGAGAGACCAGAACTCTCTAGGTGGGGCCTTTGTTTGAGGTAGAAGCACGATGATCTTGAAGGAACTAGAGGCAAGCTCCAACTCTATGACTTTTGGTCAGCATGGAAATAGGCTCGTATTTCCTGGCTGCCACGCGGGGAATGCATTCAACCTTGGTCTCTATTACAGCTACAATCTTCTCTTTCAAAAAAAATTGGAGGAGATATGAGAGGCACAGAGGTTCTTATGTTCCCAGATAAGCACTAGGGAAAGCAGAGATGTTAAACACAGAGGATCATCTCTTTAAAGGGAGAGATGTTTCCTCTCAGAAAGCTGGGAGTGGTCACAATAACAGCCTGGTGAGTTTTGTGAGCTCTATGTAGCCATGACCACCTCTTCCAGACCTTTATTACGAACTTGTTTATTTCAGATAGGCTACAGAACCCATCTTTATGGAAGATGTCAAATGTACTTGACAAAGACTTTTGATGTAGTCTTGTACTAAGCTTTGTTGTGTACGTGGGATTGAGCTTTTTTTTTTTTAATCACCAGGATACTTTCCACCAAATTTGTTGTGCTTAAATATGTCTAAAATGAATGACTTGGGGTCAGACTTAAAGTTTGAACCAACACTGGCTACTGAGTCATGTTGAACTGAACTACCTTCTTGTCTTCCGTGGATTATTACTCTGCTGGCTATGGTGGTCACAGAGACCCACACATGTCTTAGTAAAGAGTTTGCTACATAAGCATGAGGACCTCAGTTCTGTTTCCAGAACCCACATATAAAAACCAGGTGCAGTGGCATGTACTTATAATGCCAAAGTTGAGTAGCAGAGACAAGGCAGATTCCTGCCACTTGCTGGCCAACTGAGATTGGCAAACCAGTGAGTTCCAGTAAAACTGAGAGACCTTTAATAAATCAATTAAAAGGTAGGAGAATGATACCAGAGGTTGTCCTCTGAACTTCATATTCACATATAAACATGCATATGTACCTACCTACACACACACACACACACACACACACACACACACGATATGTCTTTATTACTTTTTATTGCTCTGAGGAGACACCATGACCAAATCAACTTATTGAAAAAAGAGTTTACTGGGGGCTTGCAATTTCAGAAGTTTAGTTCATGACCATCATGGTAGGTGGCATGGCAGTAGGTAGTCAGTCATTCATGGTGCTGGAGAAGTAACTGAGAGCTTACTCTGATTCTCAAACTGGAGACAGAAGAGAGAGAGAGAGAGAGAGAGAGAGAGAGAGAGAGAGAGAGAGAGAGAGAGGACATAATGTCATAAGGAGACCATTTGTTCATTTCCTGCCTGCCCAGACTCCCGAAATAATCATACAGGAACTGTAATAATTAAATATTAATTAAATCACTGCTTGGCCAATTACTTAAGCATATTGCTAGCTAGCTCTTACATCTAGAATTAACTCATCTTCATCATTTTATATTTTATCATGAGGCTTGTGGCTGACTGGCAAGATTTCAGTGTGTCTGTCTCTGGCGGTGGCTCCATGCTTCTCCTTGATTCTGCCCTTATTTCTCCCAGCATTCAGTTTAGTTTTCCCTACCTAGCTTTGTTCTACCATATCAGGTCAAGCCAGTTTCTTTATTAACCAAAGGTATTCACAGCATATGGAGGGGAATCCTACATCAAACATAGGTCATTTGAAACATCCGCCCTAACCCCCAGTGATATACCTCCTCCAATAGGGCTATACATCCTAATCCTTCCCAAACATTTCCATCATCCCAGAACAAATAATAAAATGCATGAGCCTATAGGAGCCATTCTTATTCACACCACCACATGATATAAATCAACTTCCTACATATTCATTGTTACATGACTATACACTTACTATTACTATGCAAGTGTATAGATCAGTGATATTAAGTATGTGCATACTCTTGTGAATCCATCACCATCAGTCATCTCTGAAACTATTTCACCTTCTAAAACTGAACACAGAGCCTTTAAAATAGTTTCCCCATTCATCTCTGCCCCCAGTCCACTATCTCTGTGATTTAACTTCTTTGGGTGTCTTGTATAAGTGAGATCAGGCAATGACTGTCCTTTTGTGAGTAACTTTAGGTGCCTTCAGTTAGATCAGGTAGTGTCTTTCCTTTTGTGGGTGACTTATTTTATTTTTTAATATAACATCTTCAGAATTCATTCACGTGGTATCATTTGTGTGTAACTCCTCCTTTTAAAGACTGAATAATATTCCACATATGGACATATTATAGTTTATTCATTCACGTTGATATCACCTCTATGTTTTGGCTATTAATGTCACTGAGGATGGAGTTCAATTTACAGAGTGATCACCTGCCTATCATGCATAAAGCCCTGGGATCAAACTCCAGCACTGTATAAACCATGCATGGAAGCAGACATTTTATAATATCAGGACATAGAAGGTAGAGGCAAGAGGATTAGTAGCTAACGTTCATGGCCAGTCCAGGTATTTGGAACTCTCCACCAAAGAATAAAACAAATAAATAAAAGACAAAGTAAAAGTCATCTGTTAAAAGTATTATTTCTGTGAGCATTTTTGCCTTTCCATAAGATAAGGAAATAACTCTATGGGTGGCAGAACTCTAATTTATCTGTTTCATAATGGGGAAGAGTTGTACAATTGGATTTCTTAAAGTGGGTCGCACCTGTATTTTTATTGTTTATTGTTAGAAGGATGTAAGAACCATCAAAAAGTCCATTTCGCACTGAGGCGTAAAGCCCCATTAGAGTCTCCTGTTAAGGAAATTGGTCTGTTAGGGTGAATTTCACACACAGCTGTCAAAGCTCTCCAGTAACTGCTCTCCTGTGTTGTGACAAACAGAGCCTTGAACCTCGGTCCTTCTGGAAGAGCCTATGGCATCAGAGTGAGTAGTCTAACCCCAACTCCCCCCACTCCCTTCACTTGGGTTTTCCATGGACAGTTGTGTCTCTCAGTAACTTTAGTAACTAGGAACACGACACCCCTCTCAGGGTTTCTGCATCATAACAGACACCAACAGGCACACAAGGCCAAGTTCATTGCTCTGCTTCATCCTCTGACCCAGCTGATTGCCTTTCATGCCTTCTTAGCCTTCCCAGGAAGCAGCCCCATGCCAGATGCTGAATCTGGAAGCACCTTGATCTTGGACTTGACAGAAATTTCAGTCGATAAAGTGATTGCAACACAGGCATAAGAACCTTAGTCTAGATCCCCTAGGACACTCAAGAGCACAAGTCAACAGCTCAGGCATTGGGGAGGCAGAGACAGGTGGATCACTGGCTGTTCAATTTAGCGAGATTGATGAGCTTCAATACAATGAGAGACCTGGTCTTGAAAACTAAGGTGGAGAAAGGTTGATGAAGACGTCTTATGTTGACTTCTGGTGTCCACAAGGCACACATATGCACGGGACCACAGAAATGTGTGCATCTAACCCCACACCCACACCTACGACAAAGGTAGAGGTAAATTGAAGATTTAGGAGGCACATGAGGTAGAACATCTTAGCCCCTGAGCTCTGAAGCACACAATTAAGGAGTTAATAAAAACCCACTACTGTACCCCCCCCCCTTTCCAGGAAGCATATGAGGAAAAGGGGTATCTGGTTCCCACCTGACCTACTTGAATTGGAGCCATTTCAGTCTGGTGGTCAGGGAGGCACTGAATGACCTCCAGAGGGCCCCCGCATGGGAAGCTGGGAGTCTCTGGTGCCAGCCACTGCTTGGCCACAGATGTTCCCTGCCATCAATCACCCAGAGCATCTGCTTGCTGCTCTGCTTGTTTAAAAAGCAAGGCGTTTGCTAATTGAAAACTAAAAGATCCATCCGTCTCACTCACAGGCAGCATGAAATCACTCAGCCATGCAGGATGTGGGTAAAACAGGCAGGGTAGAGGTGTGGTGTCTTTGGGTGGAGGCTTCTTCACCGAAGTCATCTGGCTCCTGCTTCTGTCTCCTCAGCCAGCAAAACAAACCTCCCTGCTTAAGAGCAGCCAGAGTGTTTATTAGGTTGAGAGCTCACCTGTTATCCTCAGGGCATCCCAGATATATAGGCATCGTGTGTACCAGGGTAAAGATGTGAACACTGAGACCCAGAGAGGTTAAACAATTTAGGCAACATCTTTCAACTGATGGATAGCAGGCAGGACACCAGACTAGATGAAACTTCATACAGGTGTGTGGAGGCCCAGAAAATGTGAGCCTATTTCCACATTGACCAAAGGTTAGAGAGTTGGAACTTAACCTCTAAGTCCTTCAAAGTTATTGTGCTTCTACCTCAAACAAAGGTCCCACCTAGATTTAGACCAGAGAGTTCTGTTCTTGTGAGGTTATGGCTTCTCAACAGGTGTGACTAATACACAGCCCTTGTATTTCAGGAATAAAGAAGCAGATATGTTCCTACCTCAAACAAAAGTTTAAGGATCCAACTAAGGTCCAGTTCCCTTAAGGAGATAACTTTGCATTCCACCCAGTGGTTTGCCTACAGAAAGTTTTGGTCTAGGGTTTGAGTGTGATTTGTTTCATTCTAGCAACAGAATGTTTAACTGTGGGTGTAGCCCATGACCTTCAACTGGTCTGTTCATTTCCTTGTATCATATTAATGCAATTTTTTGTCTTAGTCCTACCTTTTGGGGTCAAGGGTATTTTAAAAAGTTGGAAATTAAATATGGGCTAATTTCAGTACTCACTGGAACTCCATCCTGATACTATTCTATTTTTTTCTGTTTTATTATTTTCATTTGTATCACCATATTCTTTACTAATACTTTCTAAATCCCCATGCCTCTACCCTGGCAAGAGACATTTTATTTGAGGCTGGTCCCTTACAGAGGTGAGTTGAGAAGCATCAAGTCCCTCTTTAAGTAGATTATAAGAGCATGCCAAGGGCTCAAAGGAAACAATGGGATTCAACCATATCCTTTTTGAATGTTTGAATGCCTTAAAAGCAAATGTGAAACATGCTGATGTTTCTGGTGGTCTTTACTGTAATGGTCTGTCCTGTCCCTTTAAGAGACAAGTCACGCCCACTCCCTCCCCTGTCCACCAAGATAAACTGATTTTCAGCTTCCAGCCTGAGTTCCTTCTCTCTCTCTCTCTCTCTCTCTCTCTCTCTCTCTCTCTCTCTCTCTCTCTCTCTCTCTCTCTCTCAGAGGCAGCTTATGTCTCTCCCTTCTCCCCACTTCTCCCTCCCTCTCCTCTCTCTCTGCCTCTCTCTCTGCTCTTCCCCCTTCTCCCCTTCCCTTCCATAGTTGACTAAATAAATATCCAACTTCACTCTGCATGGTGTGCCTTTCTGTCTCAGTCTCTCACCTGCCACATGCCTGGGACCCAGCTGCCTCTGTGGCCTGCTGTGGTCTTGGGACCCACTGCCCGCTGCCTGCCACTGCTCAGGGACCTGTGGCATGGTCTCGTGGCCTGCTGCCCACTGCCGCCACTGGGGGACCTGCAGCACTTTATTTAAACCATTACATTGGTGCCATCATATTTGGTAGGTCCTCCCACCTCTCTCCCAGGGTCGGGATCTGGAACCGGATATATTTTTCTACAACAACCATGTGTTCCATATGCCTGAGCACTCTATGCACACCAGCAGCTTTGGTGGTGACTTTTCCCCTTCTAGCCCCCAATTACGGCCTTAACGGCTATGGTTGAGCCCTTTGCTGCTTTCCATAGCTAAAAACGAGACTGGCCGACCCAGGGTCAGTCCTCCCATATTAGCACTGCCCACGATCTGTGGTACATTCAACTGGAGCCCAGGGTCCCCCAGGTTTTTCTTTCTCCTGTTTTCTTTTCTTTTGGACCACTCGTCAGTGGTCCCCACCATGAGAGACTGCTCGGAGTGGACTCTAACCTCTCTGGCTTCCAAGTCACCCAGACTGGAGCCAGTCAGGCTTTAGCCACCCATCTGCAGAGAGAGGATGCTCTTCTACAAGCCCTGCAGTATTTGCTGCCATTTTACATCTCGTCTATAGAGGGGAGACGTCCCCCTATGAACTTCGTGGTGTTGCCGTTTCTGCAGGTTTTCACATTTTCAGCTATGGTGTAATCACTCGCTCTGCCGGTGTCCCACCAGCTCCACTGGCTCCACTTCCTCAGACTGTCCCTGCCACTGCTACTGCCATCAACAAGATTGGTCGGATCCATGAGGCGGCTGTTTTCAATTCTAGCCTTTGCTCTCTGCCGCGGCTTGTGGTGTGGCAGCTCGGCAACAGGGTGGATCATGCCTCTAGGTCTCTCTTGTTATTATGTTTAAAACCTCCGCAGTTTAGGAAACATAGTTTTTCCATACAACATGTGACCACCGCTGTTTTGACTGAGATCAGGTGACCTTACTGCTATCTCAACTGAGGTCAGGTGACTTCACTGTCATATTAACTGCAAACCAGGTCAGGTGACCAAGTCCCGCCATCTTTAATGAGGTATACCCTGCCTGGTCCCCCAGTTTACTTATGTTTTTGTCTCTAATTTCCTTTTGCTGACTGTTACATGTGTGTTTTGTGCAGTGGCATGACTTTGGTAGGGCCCACCAAGAACATCCACTTCATCCAATTCCTGTTCACTCTGTGTGTGTATGTTCATTCATGTAATTTAAATGCACCCATGTTTACTGTTAAATGTTATAATTGTCTATTCATTGCATCTCATTTCAGACTACAAAAACAGTAAGTATCATGTTTTAAACTGGTAGGTACTTTTAAGTCTCTTACAAATATACTTTATATTTAATTCAAACCTGCTTTACCTGTTAAGTTTAGTCAGTACAGTCAAGCTTAGACTCAGCTCTCCATGCAGATTCTATGCTGTAGTTACAACTCATCTATACCTCATAAACAGCCCTCAACTGCTCAGAGATCTGGGGAATATGGCATGTAAATATTTAATTATTAAAAGGCTTTTCATAACAAAAAGAGACAGGTTGGCTCCTAGCAGCAGCACTCTATTTCCTCCAAAGAAGACAGAAGACAAATGGGCATACAACAGTGTCCATCTGCACTTTGTTTCAACTGCCAAGTGCTGACCACTGGGGAAAACTGCCTTTCATCTAAACTGAACATCTCCAGATGTGGACAGAATTGCTGAATCGACAGCCTAGCTGCTCAGGTCAAAGTAGGCTTGTCTTCCTACAGATTTCTTAGTTCACAGGATCTTCTAGAGCCTGGCAGGCCCTGCACTAAACAGCAAAAGGCAAATATGACCCTCAGTGACCATGGAGACCTGAGGTGTAGCTCTAGGTGCCAACCAAGTAAGTTCTCTGTCATTTTTAAATCAATAGCACAAGTAAAATTTTATCCTTCTCAAAGATCTCTAGTGCAGCTTGAAAGCTGAGAGGTTTTGTCATTTAAAAGGAAAACCTCACCAAACAAATTTCAGTACAAGTTATTAAGGTGTATATCTACAAGTTATAAAGGAATGAGGACAAATACACACTATGAAATTTCTCTCTCACGCTGCCTTCCATAGTCTTGCTTTTCATTGTGCAAAAACATCTGTCACAATCATTCTGCTGCTGTCTCAAACTTCTGTTTTCACAAATCCAAAGAATTCTTGTGAGTTCCAGGGAGCCAAATTAAAGGATCCACTTTAAACAGGTCAGATACACCCCTCTCGATTCCCTGGTCCTAAATTTTTTTCCTAAACTTAACTTTGTCCTCTGTTTGTCAATACCTTAAACAGGTATAAGAGACACCAGACATTTCCATACCACAAACACCAGACAGGAACAAAGAAATCAGCTACCCCAGCATGTGACCAGTACCCAGCTTTCTCAGGTCCACCCCCCAAGATGACACTCACAAATAAGCAAGAAGCAGTCTTGAGAATCTGCTGCCCCAATTCCTTTAACCTATTGTGCCTAACCTTCTGCCTTTTTATTACAAAAAAGAGATGGGAATGTAAGGGTCTGTCCTGTCCCTTTAAGAGACAAGCCACTCCTACTCCCTCCCCCATCTGCTGAGGCAAGCTGATCTTCAGCTTTCAGCCTGAGTACCTTCTCTCTCTCTCTCTCTCTCTCTCTCTCTCTCTCTCTCTCTCTCTCTCTCTTAGAGGCAGCTTCTGTCTCTCCCTTCTTCCAACTTCTCTCCTTCCTCCCCTGTCTCTCTCTCTGTCCTTTTTGTTCTTCTCCCTTCTCCCTTTCCCTTTCATAACCCACTAAATAAATATCCAACTTTACTCTGCATGGAGTACCTATCCATCTAGGTCTCTCACCCGCCATGAAGCTTCCTGCCTGGGATATGGCTACCTTCATGGCCCACCATGGTCTTGGGACCTGCTGCCTGCTGCTGCTCGGGGACCTGTGGTGTAGTCTCATGGCCCACTGCCCACTGCTGCCACTTGGGACCTGCAGCTTTTTATTTAAACCATTACACTAACACTTCCCTACCAAGCTTAAAGAAGATCAGAGAACAGGCTAAATCCATAGCATAATGAACAGGGGCAGAAGAGAATACATCATGTTCACTCACAGTTTCCTCTCCTCTGTCTTCATCGATAGCCATATATAGCAGACAGGGCCGTGGACAGGCAACATTGCATTTCCTCATGGTTTCCCCTCCTTGAAATGCCTCCATACAAGGTCACATCTAAGGAAAATGTGCCATGTCTCAGGAGGTAGAGACTGTTCCTCTGCTCAGTCCCCATGGGGTTTGGAAGGGCACACCTTCTCTCTGGACTACAGTTCTCCCCTTGCAAACCAAACAGGGATAAGTTGCATACCAAGGTCTTTTTCCAATCCCAGTTTTCTGGATTGTGTGAGTCAATGGAAGAACTCTCTGTTTTGTAGCTAAGTGTAGGGCCAACTTTCTGCTACATGCAGACAGTCCTCTGTGCTGTTGTTGGAATTCTGCGCCACCTTCTCCTCGGGGACTTGCACGGCCCTTGAATTCTCATTTTCTCTTGAGTTCTCCATGTTGGTGTCCCACAGCACCTGGTTAAGCCCAAGTATTTTCATGGAATTCTCTACTCTGGTGAATTGATCCCACGTGAGAATAGGGACCTGGCTTTCTTCTAAATCTGACACAGAGGCCAATGGAAGCAGGACAGACAGCACCAGCTGCATGAAAAAGATGCGAAAGAGAGGGGAAGGAAAGGGCAGTAGGTTCCCTGGGTGGGAAATGACCCTGGGAAGGGCCGAAGACGACCGTGTGTCTTCCCCTCCTCCTCCTGCTGTTCTGGACATGCACCTCGGTGCAGAGACAAGGATGAACGGGAACACCCAGGGACTTCTTTCTTTATAGTTTCTGTCTTAAATCAGCTCTGCCTAGGTTTTCCTCTGGGAAAACAGAAACAGGACCAACCGTTATGATTTTTTAGACCTAAGGTCTGTACACAGACCCTGGACGACCTTCCAGAATCTGTTTCTCCTTCAAAGACTTGATGTACCACCGGTAGTGCCTCGCCCAGCTCTTGGCTCCGGCTCCTTAAAGGAGGAGTAGGGGGCAACTGGCCGGTGTTGCGAATGCTGTGCCAGAATAGGTTTAGATGGATAGGTATTACTTGATGACTGTAGGGGGACTCTAATGGGCAGTCCAGAGCGCAGGCTGTCCTCTACCCAAAGCCATGGATGAATGCGCTGTCTCAGTTCTCTTCGGTTCCTTCCCCAGGCCCGACAGTGTAGAGATTGCACTCGGGCCCTGGGTGGGTGAGGCCTGTCTCATGGGCGGGGCTCCAGGATCCTCGTGGCCAGGGCGGCCCCGCCCCCTCCTCCCGCGCTCGCAGCGCTCTGGCTCCCTGGAGCTGTCCAGTCTCAGTGCCAGAGCTGGTCGCCCCTCGTGCATAGTGCCACCAGCCCGCCTCCGCTCCTGGTCCCCCGCGCTGCGCTCCCACCCTCCCGCCCTGCTCCACCCTGCCCCGCCGCGGCCCGTCCACTGTTCCCCGCGGGCCCGAGCCGGCCGAGCGGCTGCCCGCCGGGGATCTGAACGGCGCGGCGGGGCCGGGAGCTGAGGGACCCGCGGAGGGGACCGGCGGCCCCGGACGGCTGCCGGAGGGGCGGCCGTGCGTGGATGCGGCGGGAGCCGGAAGCGTCGAGCAGCCGGTGCCGTCTCTGCCCCCGGGCGCCCTATGGCTTGAAGGTAAGCACCTGAAGGATGGAGCGACAAACCGCCCATGGCCTCTGCAAGGATTGTAAGGAGAGGAGAGGCAGAGACCAGAGCTGAGCGGCCGGGAACAGAAGTTTGTCAGACCACTCTAGCGCCGCTTGTCCCGGAGCACCCTTTCCTCTGAGTCTCTGTCGGGCAGATTGCTCCCCAGGCATTGGGACCTCGGCGGATGCCACCCACTTCTCCTTCCTCCTTGGCGTCCTTTGCTCTACCTGGCTGGGAGTCCTTATCCCTTAGCTGCAGCTTCGGAGGGTGGCTGATCCCCAAGGGTTTTGGTAGGACACTGTCCTCCGTAGGACCCCAGGCCCCGCATCAGAGTTTCCCAACACCCTAAAGGAAGAAGGGCTTTTTGGACGTCTCTGTTATTGGTGCAACCTGAGACTTTTGAAAGGGCAAAAGCCAAGGATGATGGAGAGGTGACTTCCAAGAGCAGTCTTCCAGATGTAGGCGTTCCGCTGTCCTTGGTGCTGAATCTCTGCTCTCTGTTCATTTCTCTGGTACCCAATCCGGAAGAAAGCCCGGGATTTCAGACCCCTTTCCCCCAGGGAGTGCAGGTGACAGTGGGGGCGGGGGACAGTGGCACAGGGTGAGTGTCCAGCTCTAGAATGGATCAAGAGCCCCGCTAGGTCCCCATGTGGAGATGAGGAACTTCTTCTCTAAATGTCAAGCAGAACACTTCCCCATCCATCCGTTTTGGCAGCGGGCAGCCTGTGACGTTCCTCTTGAGGAGCAAAGGTAAGAGAGCGCGTTGCCATCTACACAACAGGCTTTGCCATGGACACAAGGCACAGCACTGCAGCTCCCTGGGGATAGGCTCTTGTTCTCAGTCACAGGGAAGCTGCCTGAGCAACTCATCCTTTCCTAACTGGGTGTCCTGCTACTTTCTGTTCTGGGGCTCCTGAGGTTGGATGAGGCGCTAGCCAGTTTGTGGACTCCCTCTCTAGGTCCTTCTGCACATACAAGCCGTTTACAGCTTCTGATCAGGCTACAAACCTTTTAGGCTAATCCTTGCTCCTCTCCTGGGGAACTAGATGTTCAGCGTTGCCCCCCACCCCTGCTTCAGATGCAAATACTGTGTTTATACCTGATTCATCCTGCCGCATTAGGGCCACTTGAGCAAGCTTTCTTTTCATCTTTCCCATGTGCCACTGTTTGATGAGGGTGTCCAGAGAGCGGCCTAAGTGAATCCAACCTACTTCAAGAGAATCAGGAAGCTGATTTGCTGGGTCTCAGCTTTGGGCTTTGCTGTTTCATATTCACAAATGCACTACAAATTTGTTTTCTGAGAGCTTTGATAATATCTCTGAGCTCAGATGTGGAACAGGGAAGAGATTTGAGAGGGCAAGAGCCAGAAATACGTAGGGACCTCCGAGCTGTGATCTTCTTGCTTGTTAGTGGAGCCAGGGATTAATCACAGGGTCCTATGTACACTAAGCAATGGTCCTGCTATTGAGCTACATCCCCAGCATTTCTCAGTTTTGGTCGGCTAAAGAATAATCTGATTCCATTAACTGTCCTTGCCTGGAACACAAAGATTCTGATCTGCTGTAGAGGTCCTAGGCAGCATTTCCCTGAGGGATTGCAAAGAAGAACTTTGCATCTGAATCATCTAGGAAGATGGTTAAAAATGCATGTTTTTGCTTTTTTTCCAAATAAGATCCTGAATTAAAATCTAAAGCCAAGGCCCATGAAGTTATGTTTTAACAGGGATCTGGGTGTGTGTGTGTGTGTGTGTGTGTGTGTGTGTGTGTGTGCCCATGTGTCCATGCATGCTTCGGGGTAGTCACCTCTCATGAAAGCTCAGACTTCTAAGAGAGTCTGTGTGGACAATTTTAATAGATACAAATTATACATTAAAAATTATCTCTCATTTATCCCACTCTATCCTAAAGTTCATGTTAAATTCTTCAAACATGGGCCTGGGGGTGGAAAAACCATCTACCTAATTCAGTCTCTTTGCTGGCAGCAAAGGTGCAATCCAATTTCCTATTCTCCAGGCTTTGATTTTTTTCAAATGGTTCTTTTTTCCTTCCTAAGAGTCACCAATATAGGGGCAGATGGCCCCATGTAAATATTATCTTTCTCTGGAGGCCAATCTAATGTGTGCCTCCTACTTTTTCCCTCTTGTGAGTGATGGTCTTTGCTGCTAGCACAACTGCTCTTGAAATGCCAAGGTGTGATTAGTTCTGCCCAGTAGCACGTCACTTCCCAAGGCTGGTAGCCACTCATGCTCTCTTGGCAGTGACTCCTTAACGCCACTGATTTGAGTCTTTGTTCCAGAAACTGGAAGGTTTGTGGGGATGAATCAGCCATCAGTCTTCTACCTTCCGAGCTGGATTATTTCTGTTTATAACATGCAAATGTAATCTTGAGAATAATTTAGAGAAGCCTCAACACGAGAGAAACTCATTGGCTTCTCTTCTGATACCAGGGAAAGTGGAGGGGAGCTTAGAGTCTCATAAAAAAAAAAAAGACTGCTTTAAATATTCCCAGGATCAATCTGCTGAGGCCAAATGGGTCTCATGTCACTGTTCTCTGAGAAACAAGGACAAAGGGGGGGGGGGAAGACACATGGACTTTGCCTGGAGAGAGCTGTCTCCATCTCCCCTATTACTGAAAGCTGCACTGTGATAATAAGAAGTGTGACTGTGAAAGTCACACCACGTCTCTGTGTGTGTGTGTGCATGTGTGTAAGCATTCATGCACGCATGAGCCCGTGGGATGAGTATGACATATAATCAGGCTTCCTTGAGCCAACCCCCCCCCCCCCGGTCTGAAGACTCATCCTTTCTGATCTTCTGTTCCCTCTTTCCTTTGGGGTCAACAGCTACAAAACTAGAGCAAAAAGATGTTTTTTCACCTTCGCAGGTTATGGAGGATCCAAGCTGAGATTCTTTTGAAGCCACTTTGGCAGAACCTCCCAGAATCCGGTTGCTATCAGACATTCACTCCTTCATAAGGTTTTAGGTCTTGGAGAAAACTCAGAATATGGCCCAGTCATTCATATTTCTCTCAGATAACATTTATAGAACTTTAGAACCTTAGATTCTTTGGGCTCCTTGGAGGTCATCCTGAATGATCTTGTAGCCAAACAGGGCAAGTGTACCCCAGTACGGAACTTCCCTCCTATTACTCTCTCCCAAAAAAGTGGCGTCACGTTTTTAGCTCCTGGACTCTCTGGTTTGACTTATTGACCAAACATTCCAATCTTACTGGGTGTTCTGCCTAGCAAGGACCTTCTGGGTACACTGGAAATGTATGAAAGCCACAGACACTAGAAAGGAAATAACTTGGCTTAGCTCCTCATCAGAAACCCTCCTCTGCATCTCTGTGTGTTGCCACTTAGTTAACTGCTAAGTAAGTGTATCATGTTCCCTCCCTTTTATCCACAAAAGGTATCTTATGGCCCTGGGAAGATGCCACGGTTTGCCTTTGGGCATATGCATCCCCCCAGATTTCCATGATAATTTATAGAGAGACTGGGGTTGTGGAAGCTGTTTACTCACCAAGTCTGGGTTGTAGACTGATGTTATCGCTGTACTTTTTAATACCTCGAAGAATGCTGGAGTCCAGTGTGATTATTCCCTGCCTTTCACTTCTCCCCATCACCGGTGTAATTTATTTTTTTTTTCTTACTTAAAAGACACAATAGAGTCATATTATCTAAACTCATAGGCTTGGTAAATAGCTTGTCAGTGTGTTAGAATGTAGGAGAAATAAAGCTATAAGACACCGACACTCAGTTTGCAGAGGAGTCCAGAGAAAGGAGAGACACTTGCCTGCTGGATAACAGGTTTTGCTTCATTTTGTCCCTTTCGCCTTAACCCGACAAATGGGTTAAATCGACACCCTTGGCAGACATGCTGCTCCTGGGAGAGCATATTTCATTCTTTCCCTAGGAGACACAGAGATGGCCTTCTTCGGAGGAGCCAAGGCTCTTGTTGGCTCCATTGTACAGGGAGGAGCCAGAGATGAGTCACCGGGGCATAGGGACTCCCAGAACTCCCCTAGGTAGAAGAGGCTATATTGCTGCATTGCCCCAAACTCAGTGACCTGGAGGTTGACTGGAGACTATGGGGCAGTGTGTGTGTGTGTGTGTGTGTGTGTGTGTGTGTGTGTGAAGGTGGGAGCAGAGGAGAACTGCTTGTGGGGGCTCTCAGAATAGGCTGGCATAAGAGTACACTGAATGCAGGCATCGATTTCATGCTGTGTGGGCAATGTTGCTGTAACCTTAGGGTACCTTCAAAGGACTTCCACTTTTCCAAGGAGGTGAAGAGGGAAGTCTGCTGTCTGCCCAAGTAAGAAGAGAAGGGAGGACCTCTGACTTCCCCTGGAATGATGTCAGCTTGTTCCCACGGAGAGGCTTTAGCCTCCAGTGGCTCAAGGCACTGCCTATCAGCACAGAACTGCAGCTGTGGCCCCAGGGACTCTCCACTGTAGATGTCTGGAGGACAAAATGAGTCCTGGGGTCCCGTCTATTCATCTCTGAGCTCCTTCAGGACGTGCCTGCCCCGCTTGTTCCTGCCTCTGCCTTGTTGTTATTATTTGGGTCTAAAGTGGCTCAGCAGGGGAAAGGCATTAGAAATGAAATTATTTCTGTTGCATACTGTATAATTGCCTCAGTTCCTTCCTGCTACCCCAGGCAGCAGCATCACGAGCAGTTCCCTGGGAACCCTTGGTCTGGGAAAGAGCCTCCTCACTCACAACTTTCCTTCAAATGGTTGCTTATAACAAGTGGGCCTGCTCACCAGCAACCCTCCCTCCACTTCTGGCCTCATCATCACAGCATCCAAAACTCAGCCCTCACTTGCCGAGGGTAGGGCATTGTGCTCAACACTGGACAGGTGTTTTCCATTTCAACTCGCTATCTCATCAGAGCTCTAGAAATGATCCTCGTTATCCCTCTTTGGCAGAGAAATATGCACGTCCTTAGAGAAATAAGTGGCTCGAACAAGGTCACACAGCAAAGGTGTGGGGTGGAGATTTAAAGCCAGGCGGTGTGATGGTTAAATAATAGACCTTGCTGACTTACGTAAGTGGCATAAATAATGAGAAAGGGAGAAGAATGGGGATGGGGATAAGTCTTCTATTTCTTTCATGTATGGGGAGGTGGGGAGAGGGAAAGAGAAATGTGTGTTTGTTCATGTGCTCTTGCACTCATGTGCAGAGACTGGAGGAGGATGTAGGTGCTCTACTTAATCACCTTCTGCCTGATTCCCTCAAAACAGGGTCTCTCACAGAAACTGGAGCTTGCCTTTTTCAGCTAGACTGGCTGGTTCCTCCTCCATTCCTCCTCCTGTGCTGGGGTTATTGGTGTGCATGGATATGACTGGATTTTATGTGGGCCCTGGAGATGTAAACTCAGGTCCCGATGCTTGCACAGCAAATGCTCTTAACTACTGAGCCATCTCTTCAGTCTGGATAAGTCTTCTTTAATAAATGAAGTGCTCATAGATTTTGGAAATGTTGCCAGGGAAGGAGAAGATGCACGGAATTACCCTGTGGCGTTCTTAAATTTGGGACCAGCTAAGAAGTATTGCTCCGTCCCGGCTCTGAGCTCCTTTGGATGCAATGCACCAGGAACATACCTCAGTGAGCAACCAGGAGGCAGGGATAGAATGGAGGCAGAACTGCCTTCCAAGCCTTTCACATTGGAGCGGGGAGCAAGGGATGAGGAGTGGATAGGGCATCTCTCAAGCTGAACTGAAGCTTGGTGATGTGGCCTTCTTTTCCACATCTGAGTGACTCAGTCTGTCTAAGGAATGAAAAACAAACTCCTGTCAATATTCATATCTGCTTGTTGATTTTTTATAATAGACACCTGGATTGAATAGTCACTGGTCTCCCGGACTCAAAAGATAAATAGATAGGACTAAATAGATAGGCATGGGTGGTCCAACCGATAGAAGGACACTCCTGAGAGCCTTTCAGGACTAGATGATTGCTGCTTTTCTGGTTGGCAGAGACAGGAGAGGTCTGGATTATAATTGATTAGAGTGTCTAACCTGCTCGTGAGTCTCTCCAGGTCCAAAATAAGAGAGCCAATATGCTTCCTAACACATCCAAATTGCCCCAGAATTCAGAAGCACCAAAGACTCTATTAAACTGAGAGAAAAATGATATTTACCTAGAAAGATGCTAGGTTTCTGGCTTTTGAATCTCATCGGGTGGTTTATGGATGTTGTTTACCGGCAAGCTCCTGATTTAACCCCTTAAAACAGCTTAGGGTAGCAGGTAAGCCTATGGACTCTGACCTCAGAGGCGTCGAGTGGAGTTTAACATTGATACTTTTTTTGCTGTGTGATTGGAGGCAGACTGATTAATATCTATTATCCTGGGTTTCTATATGGTTGGATGTCAATGCTAATACTGCTTGGTGATAATGACCAAAGGTAACAGACAGAATGAGGCATTGAAAATGCTTTTATTTATTTATTCTTTTGAATTTTTGAAAATCGAAAATTGACGTTTGGTTTAGCAATCTCTGGGTGCTCACTGTGGGGACTGATACTGCTAACTACCTTCCCCCCAATTCACAAGCTGATTTTACATCTCAGAAATGACATTCCTAAGACTTCCACAGAATTCAAGCCTACACTTCGTTCTTATGCTCTGCATTTATCATTACCAAAATTATTTGGCTGGCACTTGGGACTCACTCCAAGGGAGAGGGTTTTGAGCTACTTGTTACCCCTCTGAGTTAGGCACTGCCGAGTTCCATACCACCCCACACAAGCCAGGAGGAAGTGTCAACTTTCCTTGTCATGGCTTTACGTGGCCTCACCACCCCCAACTGCCCCAAGTCCTTTACCTGCTACTTTGTGGTTGATCCTTCCTGACTGGCCGAGATGTGTGGTGCAGTAAGCAGTCTGAGAAAGGTCACTTTTGATTTAAGATAAGAGAGAAGGGCTGAAGAGACGCTCAGTGGGTGAGTGCTCGCTGAGAAGGCAGGAGGATCTGAGTTTGAATTCTAAAGCTCGTGTAAAAAACTGGTGCTTTTATAATCCCATCAGCATGGCGTGGGCACCGACAGGAGTATGGCTCAGATTTTCTGGACTCCAGCCTGTATTCGGTAAGAAATTCCATCTCCAGGGAATAAGGCAGAGTACAGCAGAGCAAGAGCCTCTCCCCACCATATCTTCTCTGGCCTCTGTACCTGCACACATGAACATACATACCAGCAATATACAACACACACACACACACACAACCCGAACAGCAACAAAAACAGTCTCACCCCCCCCCCCAATAGAAATCCAACCCATATACTTTGCATCTTCTGGGGATGTTAGTAACAGAAAAAATGCCACTCATGTATTGGATGAAGCACAGTCCTGCCTGAGAAAGAAGTGTCATTTAATAGCCTCTGGTGGCGATGCTTTCCAATTCAGAAACCAACTTATCCTCTCAGGCCTTTTCATTCGTCTACGAATCTTTCTGTGGGAAGGACTCTTGTATGTGATGTAGTTATGGGCTGATTACATGTGCTTGCTTCTCAGGGATGGGAAGAGATTTTAGAGGGTATGGTGCAGATTCTGTTCCCCAGTCAACATCCTCAGTTGTTCCTCTTTTAGATTCTGAGCATCTTCAGATCTTTCATTTCATTTACAGCAGGTCCAACAAGAGAAGTATTGATAAGCAGAGAATAGCATTCAGGGCCTAAGAAAATGATACAAGGAACTCCAAGGTGGATCCAAGCTTTGATACAGAGATTTTCTTTAGTGATGTATTTAGCCAGATGCCTGATATGACTCTGGGTAGGAGATAACACGTCTCTGGTCAGTGTTCTCTAGGTAGCTGGGGAAACTGGTAATGTCAGTGGACCAACCTAGGCCTCCAAACATCCTGGCGGCTTCCTTAGGTACAATCCATGGTAACCAATGTTTTGGGTGGCCCTTGGAATTTCCACCTCCTGGCATTCATGTTCTTGTGAGATCAGTACATCCATGAGCAGGGAACACCGGTGAGCCAACAGGAGAAGGCCTAATGGAGAGAATGTGACTTCTAAAGAAAAATTCAAAAAGGATCCCAGCTTCTACCCAGTTCTTTCTTGGATAGCTTTTCTGGGGAGAACTAAAAAATGTCAAAAGGATACACCAGGAACCCTCTGGAAAGATCTATCTAGATGGCAAGACACTAAAGTTTCAGCCATGAGGTGAACTGTCTTAGAAGAAGGTCTTCCCTCTCCAAATGAGCTTTGAAGTGACAATAGCAAATGTTGTAACCAGAACCTTTGGAAGGGCAGCCAATGCTCTTGACCTCTGAGTTGTCTCTCCAGCCCCACCAGAACCTTTGGAAAGACTGAGCCAGAGCCTCCTAACTGAACAGTCTACATTCCTGACTGTAGAGCACAATTAATAAAAACCCAGAGATGGAAATTGGGATTCAACCTGAAGGTCAGAAAACAAAACAGCCAGCCACTGGCTCTTACCTCTACCTCAGGCCAAAATGGCGCTCTTGCCTCCTGGAATCTCAGAATGAGATTGTGTGTGAGAGCTGTCTCCTCCTGTTTTATATTCCTCTCTAGTGCTGGGATTAAAGGTGTGCACTACTACTGCCTGGTTTCTATGGCAAACTAGTGTGGCTACTGGGATTAAAGGTGTGTGTCACCACTGCCTGGTCTGTAAGGCTGATCAGCACAGCCATTTTACTTTCTGAACTTCAGGCAACTTTTATTTATTAAAATACAAATGAAATATCACCGCATTATTTAGAATCTACAAGGCAATGTATTTATTATTCTAACCTGCTAAGCTCTGGGACAATTGGTTACACAACAACAGATAACAGATACACAGTGAGAAATTATTCTCTATGGCTATGCCAGGTTGTCTTCTGAAATGGCATGGGGTCTATCACTGCCTGCTGCATAAAAATGGCCTGACCTTTATAAGCTTCCCCAGTGGTCCCTCTGCTTGTGTTAGTCTAATGATTGGAAGCTTGCGTTTTGTACACCATGGCCACAAATTCCCCTCCACCATCATCTCTTCAGACCTACTTTGGTTTTTAGGTTCTCTCTTCCTGAATCCCTTTTCTCTGGGTATCCTCTGCTATGGTAGCCATGTGACATGAATTTTGTTTTTTTTTTTATTCTCTCATCTAACTCGCATTATTAAACACCTCCTGTGTTGCAAATACATTCACGACCATAGCAAAGAAAGATCTCTGCCTTCCTGGAATTTATATTCTACTGGTAGGAGACAAATGGTAAACTATAAAAAGGGTGAATTACTGAGTATGTCAGACGGTAACACATGCCAAGGAACAGTGAGATCAGATGAGGATTAGAGTGATCTGGAGGGCAGAGGTGCAGAGCCAGAGATAGCTTTGTAGTAATAGATAAGATATGCAGGATGGATGGACTCTGTGGAGAGGAAGACACTTGGGGAAAGGGGTTAGAGGATGCGGAAGTGAGCTGTTCAGACGTCGAGGGAAAGGCAGACATTCCAGACAGTGGAATCATCCAGTCTGTTGCTCACTTTCAAGCATTTAAAATAATTGTCTTATTCCCCGTGAAACAATCGTGATGAGACTCTGGATTTTGGAATCCTCTTTTAATTTTCAGAGCCCATCAGGCAGTAATAAACTCTTTCATCTGAGAAGCACTTTCATGTGTACTGTCCCCGCAGCTCCTCACAGAAACCCATCGAGATAGTCGTTACGACCTGTTGTGCAGACTGACTCAGAGAGGTGAAGTGAAACTCTCTCAGGGTCACTAGTCACTGCCTCATGAAGTCTTGTACTCTTGTGTTTGCTGTACTGAGACAGAGCCAGACACCCGGGATGCTCAACCAAAGCTCTGCCGCCTAGCTACAACCCCAGTCCTCATAGTCCTGGCTAGTATTGACGCTTTGCTTTTTTACAATCGTGTGTGTGTGTGTGGTGTATGCATGTGGGTGCATATGTGTGTGTCAGGGCTCTCACTCCTCTGTGTATATGTGGAGATCACTGTGTCAGTGGTCACAGTCTCCTGTCTTACTCTATTGCTCTTCACCTTATTTTTCCGAGATGAAGTGTCCCTAGAACTCACTGTTTCAGTTATACTGGCTAGACAGCCGGCTCTGGGGGTGTTCACCTGTCTCGCCCACCCACTCCGACACTGGGGTTACAGATGTGCGTTGTCATGTCTGGCTTTCATGTAGATGCTGGAAATCTGAACTCAGGTTCTCATGCTTGCAGAGCAAGCGGTTTCCCCACTGAACTGTCTTCCTGGATCATAATGTTCGTGTTTTAATTATCCATTTCTTATCTCCCCCCATTAGACTATGAGGGTTTTGAAGTGGAGAATCTGTCTCATGCATCTTTGGAAATGGCTATACCCGAAAGTGATGCTAAGCGCTTGGTGGACACTTAAATTGTGGAGTGGGTGAGCGATGGGTCAAATGAGTGACGCTCCTTCCTGACAGATACCCACTCTCTGCTCACTTGAAGCTCAACAAGAGTCTGGCGGTGTGTGCAGTGTTCTCCATGTTAGTGGGTCAACAAGACGCCTCACACTCCTTTGCCTTCAACCAACACTAGCTAGCTGCCATAGCTGTGTGGCAGTTTGGCTGAAAAATTTTCGTAGTTGCTATAGCCTGTGGGAAGGGAAGATACCGCATCATTTAGACACTCATGCCAAGATAAAGGTACCAAGAAGCAAGGAAACCCAGACAGATGTATTGGTGCAGGTCAGATGGGAGCCCCAGACACTCAGGGTGGAGGTGGATTTGGAGTTTGTTTGTAGTGCTCTTGGAAGATCCTGTGTTCTGAAGCTGGGACTTATAGTTTGGCAAGGTGAGTTAGTTCTCAGTTTGCGAGAGCATCATTTAATTTAAGACTCTTCAGAAACGCTAAATCTTGTAGGTCAGTTTCCCAAAAGTATTTCTTAAAATGGTATGTCATGATGGGGAGATGGCTCAAGCAGTCAAGTGCTTGCCATTCATGCAGAAGGACCTCAGTTAGGATTCCCAGCACCCTTGGGGAAAACCAGGCATGGTGGGGCACATCTAATTACAATCACAGAGACAGTGATCCGTAGAGCTAGCAGCTAATCTAGTTGAGTCAGCAAACTTCAGGTTCAGTGAGACACCAACTCAAAAGAGTAAGATAGAGAGCTGATATAAAAAGACATCTGATGTCAACCTCTGGCCTCTACACATGCATGGGCACGCACACACACACACACACACACAAACACACAAGTAGAATAGGCCATCTAATTGTTTATCAGTATTACAAAGCATTGCAAACTAGCTCAAAATATGAACTTGGAAGCCAGAGTGATAGGGTCTCCTCTCAGTTCTTTTTTCTTTCTTTCTCAGTCATTAGTGGGTTGTGAGATGTTGCTCAAGTTACTCTCACCTTCTTGAGACTCAGACTTTTCTGTTTTCTTATAAAATGATGGTGGCACTTACTTGATGGGATTTTGTGCCAAGTCAATGAACTGTGCATATCAACTGTTTGTCTTGGCACATGATGTACGGCATTTCCTGGGGTCTAAAGAGATGACTCTGATTAAGAGGACTTGCTGCTCTGGCAGAGAAAACCAGGTTTGGCCCAGCACTCCCATTAGGCAGTTTACTGCCAGCTGTAGCTCTGCTTCCAGGGATCAGACATCCTCTTCAGGCCTCTTTACATACCTGTACTCTGCTCACAAGGTACACATGAACTCATGCAGACACACACACATATACACATAAAACAAGCAAATAAACTATTTAAATAACATTTATAGGTATTAGTCTTAGAATTATCAGGGAGCATGGGGATGTCTGCAGGACTCTTCCTTCTCAATGCTCAGCATTTTTTCTTCTCTTCTGGGGAGAAGAAAAACATCGTTGCAGATAAGGCAACTAGACAAAAATGACTCTTTTCGAAGAACCCAGTGTTACCCAGCAAGGGAGCAGAGCTGGATTACACTCTCTTGTGCTCCAGGCCTTTCTCCCACCCTCTGTGCAGCTGTTCTCAGAAGAGAGTGCGAAGTGTTTCAGGAACTTAGTGGATAAAGAGTAGAGTTTGAGTTGGAGATGGTACAGAGTGTGGCCAGAGGCATCAGCAGGGGCCACACTGTGAACCTCCAGGTCTTATGAAGGAAACAAGAAACCATTTTGAAGGTTGGGTTTTGAGCAGAAGAATAACTTCATTGATGCAAAATGCATTTAAAAATGCAGAGGCTACTATGTGGGAGAACTAATTACAGAGGAGTGTGTGCCGGCAGAGGCACAGTAAAAGGTTTGCCATTGTCCAGGACAGCAGTGTAGAGGTGACCTGGACAAAGGTGGGCAGTGGAGCTTGGAAGACACTAGAGTCTGGTGATTGGTGGGATGCAGAGGATGAGATGAAGAGAGAAGCCAAGGATGGTTATGGGAAAACAAGCATGGTGTGTTAGGGATGTTTGTAAAGGTGTCTAAATTCTGGGCCAGAAATCTGAATCAGTGAAAGGCTGGGGATACAGGAGGAAGCATAATCAACGGATTGATGGTTGTGATGTTGCCAGGGAACTGGAACAAGCTGGACTTTTGGGGTGATTGTGTTCGGAGGCAGAGGCAGTTGTGGCCACAGTGTGGGGACACAAAATGGATGATACAGAGTCCAATATGTAGTCCTGAGAAACACTGGTTGAATTGGAAGGTCTGAAGGCCACAGAGCTGAAACATCAAGGTATTGCAAGGTAATCCCTTCCACTTCAATGGAGTTGGGGTTGGGTGAAAACTATAAGCTAGGTGCCAAAGGCTTCAGTAAAGCAGGGAATTCATAGACAACCAAGACTAAGAGAGATGGGGATGCTGTGATGGACCTCTGAAGACCGGGGTCTATACAAGAGAGCAGTGGGGAAGTAATGAGGCACAGAAAGTAGAGAGAGTTCAGAGGAAGTGATGCTCTGAGATGAGGCTGGGCGAGGTGGGTCCGCTTTGAAAGATGGTCCAATGGTCCATACCTCTGCCTTGGGTCTTGTTTTACCATTCTTCTCTTCTGCTTCCTCACTTTGGAGGGTTTATGGCCTCAAGTGTCAGGACTGTAGAGCTAGCAGTATTCCCATTACCTCACAAAAAAGCACATGATAGACAGGTTGGTGTTCTGTATATCAAATGACATGGAAAAAGTCCATTAGCAGTACGGGTATGTAATTTGGTTGCGCAACCACCAGCATAGCATGCATGAGGACCTGGGTTAGATCCCTGCCATCAAGTGTGGTGGTACATGTCTGTAATCCCAACCCATGGGAAGTAGAGGCAGGAGAATTAGGGGTTCAAGATCATCTTTAGCTACATATCAATCTCAAGGATGGCCTGTCTGGTTATATGACACCTGTCAGAAAACACAAACAAACAAATAAACAGACAAAACCCCCACAACTAATTAGATGTTGTGTTGTTATTTAAATTAATAGACCAAGTATTGTGCTGACATGTGTCTCTAGTCAGATCTTACGGACTGGGAAGTGAGGAGGGGATAGAAGAAAGATCAGTTCCCAGGCTCTGCACCTAGTCACACTTAGAGGTTAATAGAGCATCGATAGGTGTTGGATGCAGGAGCAAAAGAAATTTGCTCAAAGACAGAGTGGGCCCTGGGAGGGATGGGAAGTTGGTGCTTGACTAGTAGACATGAAGCTCTGGGTTCTATCCACAATATCACAAAAGATTAAAAGGCACCTGGGGCAGGGTGTTTGGACATCTGACTGGGGCACTAAAGGCCTAAGACATCAAGAGACTCTAGAGGGAGAAGGAATCTGGGATGTCTCCTGGCAAGATCACAGCCGTGTGCTCAAATGTTGTAGAATTGGGAGAACTTGAGGGATATAGTAGGTTAATGTAATCATCATAATAAAGTATTCCAAACTGGGAGGTTTAAAATAAGACACTTGATTGTCTAGAAGCCCAGTATCAGCTCTCTGACAGGGCTGCACATTCTCTGAAGTCTCTAGCGAAAGAGCTTCTTTTGAACCTTTCAGCTTCTTGTGGTTCCTAGCATTTCTTGGCTTCTGGAGATACCACTCCAGCAGTGTCTGCCTCCACCTCTAGACTGGCGTTTCCATGTCTTTGCTTCTCCTCTCCTCTGGGACTACCAGTCACTGCCTTAGGTCCCACTCCAAGTCAACACGATTCTACCTCTACTAACGACATCAATAAATGAGGTAACATTCTGAAGTTCTGGGTGGCCGTGAATTTGGGGATGACACCTTCAAACCAGTGCAGAGAGCTTCCTGCCTCCCATGTTCCTGGTCCCTGTAAGCATCTTTTGCTTCCTCCAGGGCAGGACCACTTCCCTCCCAGTCACCTGCTTGGGAACAGCTGCTCATGGCCCTAACTGAAGTCTCACCTCCCAAGCTGGAAGGCAAATAAGGACAAGAAAGAAAGCAATTAGTACAACTGGGATCAGGGCTTAAAGGGATTCACCGACCTGCTGGCATGACTGGCTAGTGTATGGGCAAGATGGGAGGGTTAGGAAGAAGAGAGTCCTTTGAATGTTCTAGCAAGGGGAGACCCATGGGGACCTGAGGCCCAGGCACTCAGTAATCCTAAGGGCTGGTGCAAATGTTGGATCTCTTAAAGAGTTTCAAAGAGCTCAGAGATTTGGCATTGTTCCTTCAATATTCGTTCTACAAGCATTTACTTAATGCTGTCCATGACCTAGGCTCTGTCTAACGTACTTATTTGACAGGTAACCATTCTGAGGCTCTGACAGATCATGGCTATTGTCTAAGACTTAAACATAACCCTTCTAAGTCTCGGTGTACGTCACACACAGTCAAGTTCTTGTCTCGCAGAGCGCAGTCTATAAAGGGCGCCTGTGGACATCCCTGCATCTGGACAGGCCTTGACTAAACGGTGCTTCTTTCCATAAGTCATTTTACTGTTGCTTGCTGCTGTGTCAGGATTGGAGCTGGAGGGGTTGGGGACAAGGATGCTTCTAGATTCTTGTCATCAAGTTTAGCTTCACCAGGAGTGATGAAGGGAAGATATAGGATGTAAACTCCTATGGAGAAGAGAAAAGACTTTACAAAAAGACTAGTGGGACTGGAAGGAGTTAAGTGTACCTACTCGGCCAGTGTGCCAAGACATGAGGAGTATTACTGGTGCCAAGGAGATTTTTTTTTTTGGTTAGACCACTTGAATGACACTTGAGTCCGGAGAGAAGATTGAATGTCCTCATTGTGGCAAGCGACAGTAGGTATAAGAAAAGAAGTAAGGGGGTAGGGTGGAGTTCCATAGAACTTATTCTATAGTCCCAGTTTTGGGACTTGAGTTCTCAAGGGCTCCAACTGGGATGTGGCTTGCAACCTACACTGGCATCCTGAATTCGTAGGATGATAACCTCTCATTCCCCGCTGCCTCCAGCTTCTCTGGTTTTCATCTCCTCTGCATCCCTGAGCAGCTTGGATACCTGCCCTCTGTTACATCTCTTCTTACCCAGTCTCCATGGTAATGTCACAGCCACTAAGTCTATGGTCCTGGTGGAGGAGAGAGGAGAAAAGGGCAGAGGCAGGAGGGCATGTGGCCAGCAGTGCCCGTGTGCTGCCTCTGCACAAAGCAGCTGGAATGGGCTGTGAGGCGGTGGAGAGGGCCGAGGCTGAGGGCCCTCCACAGTGCCTCTGAGGATGCAGGCATCCGCCCAGACAAACAAACAAACAAACAAACAACCAGGTGGCTTGAACAGCAAGGGGAATATCTGAACTCAGGAGGCTTCTAGAGTTTAGTGAGTGGTGTGTGTGTGTGTGTGGGGGGGGGACACTCCTCTTTTAAGGGGTGCAACCAAGGTTCTGTGTGGTCCCAGAAAGCCCACAGTGTCACTTCATTTTCTTGTTGCTAGCATCAAATACATGCCATGAGGAAAGCAAAGGGAAAGAGGGTTTGTTTGGGCTCATGATTATACAGTCCACCATGGTAGGAAAGAAGAGGCAGAAAATGTGTGCCCTGAGCCTCGTCGCCTCCTCAGATCTCGGCAGGACAGGGAGCAGAGAGATGAGTGTCCATATCCAGCTGGCATTTTGCTTTTCCTCGTTGAACTCAGTCCAGGACTCCAGTCCATGGGAGGTTACTGCCCACATCTAGGGCAGATCTTAAACATTCGGTTCCTCATCTTATGCTCTCTGGGAAGGCCTGTTGGGTGTGCTCAGTAATGCCCTAGGTGTTTCTTAATCCAGGCAAGTTAACACAGTTAACCACTATGAACACACACACAGACACACAGACACACAGACACACAGACACACACACACACACACACACACACACCTGTCGTGGTCCCCAAGTTCTTCTTTAGATTCCATTCTGCCTGCAGGCAGCAGCTCCCAAGCTCTGCAGGGCTGCAGGAAACATTCAGAGTCCCCACTGAATAGCTTCTTTGGCCCTGGGAACACTGTGACCAAGTGAACTGTAACGATGATAGAAAAGAGCCACTTGTCTGGACCATCAATTTGATAGTGTCGCTAATGCCGGTCTCCAAGTTTCTGCCCTCCAGACAGAGTCTCTGGAAAATCTAACAGGATGGAAAAAAAAAGTGACAATCAGAGCTGGAGCCCAGTGTGTGTCTTCCAGACCATGGCTCTGCTTTTTGCTTCTCGTCAGCAGGCTCTGCCTGTGTGCGCCCAACTCGTGGGGCTCCCAGCTGCCTCTGGGGTCTGCAGCCTTCCGGGTCTAGTTCCACTTCTCCACCCTAATTGGCAGCCTATGTGTCCCGAACCTTGCTCACGTGTGGACATGACTGTCAGCTTAACAGCTAGATACTTCTTCCCCACACAGATGTTCTAGTCACAGCATTTTGGGTGTTTGTAGCCAACATTTAAAAGTATAGCTGGGCACGGTGGTACATCCCTTTAATCTTAGCTCTTGGTAGAGGCAGGTGAATCTCTGTTAGTTCAAGGCCAGCCTGGTTCACACAGTGAGTTCCAGCTGAGCTGGGTTGCACAGTGAGACCTTGTCTGAAAAAAAAAGAAAAATATTTATTTAGAGTATTGGGGAGGTAGAGACAGGTAATCTGGTTTTTACTGGCCATGAATTTCTCTGGCCTACACACACACACACACACACACACACACACACACACGGAAATGAGCAAATTGATAGTAGTACAGGTTTTTATTTTGGAAAAAGTCCTGCAGTGGGGAGATCTCTAGCAAAACAAACAAAAAACAAAAAGCAAGAGTGTGTAGGCTGTGCTAATAGGCCGGGTGATTGGAGGACAAAGTGGAAAAGGAGAGGGGTTCAAGAGTTTCTTCCTTTGGCCTGTGGTTGACAGTTACTAAGGGTAATTAGTGAGCAGATAGTTTAAAAATGTCAAGTGATTGTAAACAGGGTTGTAGCCTCCATTACTGGGTGCCACTAAGGTGGAAAAGACAAAATTCTAGATCATCAAGTTACTTTCGTTATAAACCCAGCTACTCTAATTTCTGTGGTTGTTGTTTAACCAAAACAGAGGAACTTTACAAAATGGTGTTAGTCTTGGCCAAACACAGACACACACATACACACACAGAGGGAGGGAAGGAGGAGAGAGAGGAAAAGGAGGAGGAGGAGGAGGAGGAGAGATAAGGAAACCTCCCTTATCCATCCATGCTATTTTTAATTGCTGTGAAAGCCACCATTAAGAACTAGAATTATTGTTTCCATTCTTAGATGAGGACATTGAGACTGAAGTGACTTTAAGTGACTGCACCCTAGACACACTGGTGATGAGGACTGAAGCTGCTAGGGAACCTGGACTTCAGCCCGGAGCCACGGGAAACCATCTTGTGCCACTCTGCCCTTTCCCACAGTCTATGTACGAGGTGATATCACCAACTGCCCTTTCCTTCCTGATGCCATTAGTGTCCCAGCACAGGAGGTTAGCGACGGCCTCTTAGGACCATGTGGAGAACGCCTCTATGAGAGAAGAAATGGTACACCCCGAAATTTAAAGCACACATAACTTAGGCTTAGTTTTTAAAACGGTAAGAACAGCCAACAGCACCATGTTCAAGAAGAGTGTGCAGTCTTCATGTGAATTCACACACTCTCTCACACACACCAAACATGCTTAAATTGCATTTTCCTTAACAGCACGTATCATTTTAAATAAATTAAGGCTTTAATTTCGACTGATGCTTTGGGAAGAAGCAGGAGGGATGCCCAACAGTGTGTTGCTGACCCGTGTGACCTCTCCATCAGAAACTACTAAGAGCCACATTCCTCCTGCAGAAGCAGTTAGCTGTAACTTCTCTCTCTCTCTCCTGCATTTTCCTGCCGAAACGTCTGTGTATGTGCAGATCTGGCTTCCCACCTTACCCACATAGGCCAGAGAATACAAAATCCAAGGAGAAGGGACTCAAGGAGGAAAGGACTTCAGAAAGCATTTATAAAAGGCTGACTCTGTGTACTTCAGGGCTGTGTGTGCGCTGTGTATTAATGTCAGGTTAGATAGCGTTTTATCCGCTGATCCGTGACCCAGGTACTTGTTTTTCTAATTGCAAGTCTTGTCTGTGTAACCAGTTAGTTGTAAGTCTTCAGGGAGCTCAGCTAATTATTATTATTATTATTATTATTATTATATTATTATTATTATTATTATTATTATTATTATTATCTTAATGTCTAGCCTCCCTCCGTACTGCCTTGTAGAGCTCAAGTTTTTGTAACCAACCCCAGCCAGGCTGGGTTCTGACCTGCCAGATCCCATCCACTGTGGGGCAGCCCTTGGAGCCAGAGGCTCTGCTTCCCAGGCTGGAGGTAAATGGCCTTGTCTCTAATGAGCAGAACCAGGTGACAGAGCCTACGGCTGGCTAGAACCGCTGCCTGCAGAGGGACTTGGGTCAGCATTAAGCTAGTGGCCTGGAGAGCAGCCTCATGCAGCCCATAATTTCCAAATTAGATGCTTCCGAGGCCTGGATTAGTTTGTGGTGCAGACAAAGCTGCGAGGCAGCTCTAGCAGAAGCTGGCAAAGGCAGACACAGAAATCTGACAGGCGAACTGATTTTATTCATAGTCAAGCAGGCCCAACACTAGCCCATTTCATTTAGCCATTTAGATGCAAATGGAGCTTTAGTTCCCAGAAAGCCCCTGGATACTTTGGTCTTGCTTCTGGGAGGGATGTGTGATGTGGGGTGTGTGTGTGTGTGTGTGTGTGTGTGTGTGTGTCTTGCTTAAGAGCCTCATTCTGACTTCCTAGAGTATCTGGCAGTAGGAGGAGGTATTTGTCAGGGAAACCAAGCTGGCTTAGAGCTCATCCCACTGCTGCAGGATCTCACTTGGGGGAAGAGCTGCATACAATGAGGTTTCACCCCAAAGTTCACTGCCTAGGTACAGACAGGACTGCACAGGCCAGGAAGAACACAGGATGTGTGTGTGCATGTGCACACACATGTAGGTGTGAACTGTGCACGTGTACGCATGTGTGTGAGTGTGTCTGCATGTGTGTGTTCACGTGTGTGCATGTGTGTATGGGTACTGTTCACTTCGTTTGAGACAGAGTTCCCTAGGGCCTGGACTTCACCAAAGCAGGTTGGCTCGGCTGAGTCCAGGCCCTCGTGTCTTTAAAGCAAGCACTTTATTGACTGAGCTATCTCCTCAGTCTGGGCATAGTTTTCTTTTTCCATCTTTAAAAAAAAATATTTCATTTTTAAAACTTATACACATATGTCTGTATGGTGGAACATATTCATGAGGGCAGGTGGCCATGGAGGCCAGAAGAGGGCATCAGAGCTTCTGGAGCTGGAGCTATGGGCAGCTGTGAACAGCCTGACACGGTGCTGGGAACTGAACTTGGACTCTCTGCAAGAGAAGCGTGAACATGAGTTGTGAATCTCCCAGACTCCTATGTCTGCTGGCCAATCTGACCACTGGAGATTCTTTGTAGCAGTGTAATTTATTGTATGTCTTTTTTTTTTTTTGCTTAGCGTAATGTCCTCAAGATTCATCAGCGTAGCATGTGATAGGATTTCCCTTAAAAAAGCAATTACTATTTTAAAAATTACACTAGCCTTTTTATATTAGTGTACAAAACAATTAGCTTCATCGCAGCGTCTTTTTGTTCCACTGAACTTTATTCTCAACTGTTTACCTCCCCCACTCTTCACCCTCCCCCTTCCCTCCCGTACAATTACTTTTTATTGAAAGTGATAATTGCACATATTTAGGACTGCAGGATGAGGCTTTGACACGAGTTTTATTGAAGAATGAGCAAAGCAGGCAAATTAATGTCTGTCATTTTCTATCACTTCTTTGTGTTGAGAACAATTCAAACTACTCTTTCAGATATGCGCAAATCCTCAGTCTGTTCCTGTGAGTGGCAATCACCTTGCTACGACATAGTGGACAGTTAGAGCATAGTCTTCCCACTAGCTGGGACTTGGCGCCTTTTGACTAGCATGGATTTCAAGGCCCACTCTCTCTCCTTTATAACCTGGTAACTATTGTTCAGACTCCCTACTTTGACAGTGATGTTTTTCAGATTGTGGGCAGACGTGAGATCACATAATGTGTGTCTTTCTATGGCTGGGGTATTATACAATATAATGCTCTCCACATTTCTGCTATTTCAAGTCTAAGGGGTTCAATCTTTTTAAGGGCTGAGTAATATTCCACTGTATATGTGTACCACAAACTTTAAGTTTCCATTCAACTGTTCTTTGGTAGTTAGTTTTCAGATCTCGGTTGTGAATAATTCTGAAGTAAACATGGGGTGTCTTTTCCACATATGGATATTAATTACTTCATATATTTTACAGAAGCAAGATTTTTATATCATGTGGTAATTATGCTTTTGTGTGTTCCATGATGTACATGTGGAGGTCACAGGACAACTTGCAGGACTCTCTTTCTACCATGTGAGTCCAGGGACAGAATGGGCTGTCAGGCTTGGCAGAGAGTGCCTTCACCTCCTAAGCCATCTTGCTGGCCCTGCTTTAATTTTCTAGGAGCATCTTTGGCCCTTTTTTCTGTAATGACTCTTCTGTTGCCATTCACCATGGTGATGGTAGCCATCCTAAGAGTGGGAGGTACCATTTTGGGATTTTAAATTGTTCTTCCTCATGATTTATTTTTGTTTGTTTTAGTTTTTGAGATCTACTTTGTAGATCAACGTTGTCTGGAGCCAGCTGCCCAGGCTCTTTGAACTCATGTCAACCCACCTGCCTTAGTTTCTCCCTAAGTACTAAGACTGCAACCGTGAGCCACCACATCGCGTTCAAACTTTTTTCATTTATTTGTCTGACTTTTACATGTCTTCTTTTGAGAAATCTTCACTCAGGCCATCTATCTATCTATCTATTTATAAATCTGTGTGCAGATACCTGTGGAGACCAGGGGAGAGCATTAGATCCCCTGGGTCTGGAATCCCAGGTAGTTGTGAGTTGCCCAGTGTGGGTGCTGGGAATTGAACTCTAATCCTCCCCCAAAACAGCAAGCACTCTTGACCTCTGAGCTCCAACTTCACCAGGTCTTAATGCTTCCTTGTTTCCCTGTTACTTAAGAGTGTAAATTTCCTGTGGGTTTGGGGTGTGAACTCCTTGGCTGATGAAGGGTTTGCAGATGCGCTTTCTCTCTCTCTCTCTCTCTCTCTCTCTCTCTCTCTCTCTCTCTCTCTCTCTCTCTCTCTCTCTCTCTCTCTCTCTCTCTCTCTCTCCTCCCAATCATTTCCTTTACTCTTCAGCAGCTCTCGGCCCTGTGTGAGTCTGTTTGCCTGGTTTTACTTTTGTTGCCTGTCTTGTTTTGGGGGGTCATATGAAAACTGGGTATGGCTGCCAAGTTCATATCTTGGAGTAGTTCTTGTTTTCACTTTTACAGTTATAGGTTTTAGTGTTATGTTTTCAACCCATTTCAAATGGATTTGTAGTAAGGGGTGTTATAAATGTCCTAATTCATTATTTTGCTTGTGCATAGCCAGTTCTCTCCAAAAGCACTTATTAAAGAAACCATCCTGTTTGTCTTGTGTGCTCATGTCCAGTTTGCTGAAAATCAACCAATAATAGCTGCAGAGGTTTAGCTCTGCTCTCTCTAACCCGCAGGCCTTTTTTCTTTTTTATTGACTGTGTAATATTCTACCTTATGGATAGCCGTATTTTCTTTATCGTCTCTTTAGTGGGCAGCTGCTGCTTCTGCTGCTGTGAATGATGCCTGGAGTGAATGTGGGTGTGCTGTTCTTTCAGCTTTTTTGGGTCTCACTCCAGAAATGGATTGCTAGAGCCGTGACCATCCCAGTTGTGTGTGTGTGTGTGTGTTCAAGAACCTCGTGCTGTTCACTGCTGCAGTCACACCTTTTTACAGTTGTATTAGAAGATTTACAAGGGTTCTGATTGCTCCACATCTTTGTCCATACTTGTTCTTTCCTGTTTTCCCACAATGGTCACACTAACAGCTCGAGCTTATATTTACACTGTCCTGTTCAGGTCAGTGAGGCGGAATATCGTCTCATTGGTCCATCCTTTCTGATGGAGTTGAACAAGGAGCCCCAAAGTAATAATAAAAGAGACAGATAGCATGGGATTGCCAAGGACCTTGGTCTTGGCCGGGAGAGCCCTGAGCCTTCTGGGTAGTTTGAATAGAGGGGAGCTTCTCCTTTTCCCCCTTTAGCCAGAGCAAGGTACAGGCAGCAGAGTGACCCATGCCACTGCAAGCAACCGAGGGACAAAGGGTGGGCCACAAGAAAAGGTGGGGTTCTGAGTGAACTGAGTCCCTTCATGACTCTAAGTTTTCATTTCCTCATTTGTGAAACAGATTCACTGAGGAGCAATTTAACAGCCAACCCACCAGGAAAAAGTGACACCCTCATGTGTGGCTCGTGGCAGCTTCCTTATCCAAATATCCCAAGTGCCACTGCTAGTGAACCGTGGCAAACCACCAGCGAGACACCCGAGCACGCAGCTGGGGAGAGCATGCAGTGTTAGCACACCTCACCAGGGCATGGGAAACACGCCTTTCGTGATGCTTGGGATGAGAGAGGCTATTCCCCCTCCCCTACCGAGGGACTTCGTGTGACCTCCACACTAAGAAAGGTCGCTCAGCTCCACGTTTATTCAACAAACATACGCTGACCTTCTGATGTACGAAGCGTGCGAAGCTGTGTTCTAGTAGCAGAGCATAAAGATGGGAGGAACTAGGAGTCAGCTTTGCGAGTCACGTGACTCGGTCTTGCCTGCAGGGACCTCAGCCTGGTCAGATGGCCTCCAGGGGCTGTCAGCTCATAAATGTGTGGCGCTAATCAGCTCCACCCTTGTTTCTTCCCTGAGCTGTGATCTTCTTGAAGACCAGGACGATGTCTTGTTTATTTTTATATTCCCGGTATTCAGTAGCTATTCCTGAAGAGGCAAACCCCCCACAAATATGAAGCAGTGTAATAGAATAAAATAAGTAATCATAAATACAGTATTTTTTAGTGGGTGCAAACCCCCACTGCTCCAGAGAGTTTGTAGTTAAAGGAATGGGCACTTCTGCAATACTTACGGTATGCCAGGCATTGATGTAATCACACAACACACATTGCTCAGTACTGCAGGTACACTTCGCAACGACTCCATCTTTAAATTGCTCCTTTGGTGTCAGGACTGTTCTCACACCTTACAGTTACACAAACGAAACGAGCAGCGGAAGCTAAGTAGATCCCCTCCGTTCTCGGCTGTTGTCATTGGACGTGGAGAGCCGAGAAGCAAGCCTGATGCTCATTGTCCCATTAACTAAGAGAGTAGCTGTAATCATTTGATATAACTGGGGCTTTCGGAGAGGAAGCGGGGGGGGGGGGGGATGACTAATCTTAACTGTACAGAACCAAGGCGGTGACCCAGACCTTCTAATTCCTGATCAAATGACCAGCATAACAGTGTGGTCTGCAGTAGTCTAAACAGCAAGGGCTGGGTCTGAAAAGGGAAGCGCTGATGTTGGGGAGTCAGAGAAGCTTGCAAAAGATGTGCGGGTGTTTGTAACCTGGGGTGCAAAGAGCTGACTTGCTCAATGGGGGCTGTCTCCCATCCTCCAGCTCAGGCACACAACATGCATGTATGTGTGTATGTGCGCACACACACACACATGCACAGAGGTACCCGTGGTAGTGTGAGTGTGCTTGCAAGCACACACACACATGCACACACACACACACAGGTACCTGAGGCTGTGTGAGTGTGATTGCAAACACATAGACACACACACAGGTACCTGTGTCTCCCTCACATACACACACATGTGGGTATGTGTGACTGCACGAATGCACACACAAAGATGGTACTTGTGCCCTCCTCCACAAGCACACACAAATACACACACTTGGATACCTGTAGACACACACACACTTGGATACCTGTAGACATACACCACACACACACACACACACACACACAGAGTACCTGTGCCCTCCCACGGGTACCTATGTCCCCCCCACATGCACACATACACACACGGGTACCTGTTCCCCACTCCACATACACACACACACACACACACACACACACACACACACTTGGGTACTTGTGGCTGCGTGAATGTGCATGCACACACACACAGGTACTTTTGCCCCCCCCCCATACACACATGCTTGGGTACCTGTGGTCACACCATACACGCGCACACACACACACACAGAGGTACCTGTGACCCTGCCCCTATTCTGCAGTGAGAAGAGTGAAGGAAATGCCTGAGGCAAACTCACCCCATCTAATAGGACCCACAGGGGAAAGGCTGGGTAGCCATTGTCTTTCCTATGTGTTTATTTTCTAATTACAGGTACCTAAAGAAATCACCTGTCCCCAGGCTATGAAGGCGGTTCTGGCCTTTCTCATAGTGTGGTTGTGCCGCCTGAGCCTGGAGGGTGTCTATATTCCACATACATGGGCAGGTCATCCTGCAGCCTCCCTCCTGCTCCAGGGTGCTGATGGGAGCCCAGTGTGCTAGGCTGCAGGGTCCAAGGGAGAGAAGACGGAAAAGGCAGACCTTTTTCCACCATCTAATCCAGCCAGCTGAATGCTTCACAGGTGTTTATCTTTGGAGTCACGTAAACTGTTAAAGCAATACTTCTCGAAAGGTTAAAAACCTTTTTCTCAAACATGTACGTGCCAAAGATTTGCATAATTCATTAACTAGTGAGATGGCAAAGTTGGCTTTGGAAAGGACACAAGAAATGCCTGTGTTGAGAGAACTCCCAGCCCTCCAGAGGCTGAGGCAGAGGACTGCAGGGAGTTCATGGCCAGCCTGCATTACATAGTGAGTGCGAGGTTAATCTGTCTTACAGAGCAAGACCTTGTCTCAGAAAAATCAAAGACTGTCATGGATGGGGATGGGCTAGTCAGGGCCCAACCCTAGCTGAGGAACTAATGGCTACTGGGGGAGAGGGACTTGACTTATTTATTTTTCTTCAGTAGTGGAGCCACAGGGAAGTTGCCTGTACTGTAGTAAATAACTACACGCTTATTCACATGCAAGCATTTCTAACTAAACCAGTGAGCCATACACATAAAATAAACACACGAAGGTAGGAGTGGGGCTTCTTGGGGGAGAAGAAGAGGATCAGAGGGAGGGAGGGCAGTAAGAGGGGCAGTGGGGGGTAGAGCTGCCATGAGATTGCTATAAACCCAGTGTTCTATGGATTATAGGACCTAATATGATCTGAAAGCGTGGACTTATCTTCATATCTTCATCTTTTATAAGGTAGGAATCTTTCGTGTGTTTTCGGGTTTTATTCTTGCTAGCATCTACCATATTGAGAAAACCTTGTGGGCAACAAAGACTAAACACATAAAATGCAGATCCCTGGGTTAACATGCCTTAAACACCCTTAGATAACATGAGCCTTAACAGCTCTAAGAAATTTAACTGGTCTTGTGTTCTGGAGGATTTTACATGTTGTTGGATATGTTTGTCTCAGCTATGAATTCTGAAGCCAGAGAAATAAGTAAAGGCTGGTTTGGGGGTGGGGATCTTCTGGACTCACTGGGAGAAGGATCTAAGATAAAGCTCATTGACTCCATGATCATATGTTCTCCAATGGTCTAGAGACCCACAGTAATGTGTTGGACCACTGAGAATTAGTGTCATTCAGAGTCACTACCCAACACATTCCAAAGACTTTGCAATGTTCAGTTATCCTGCTAAAGTCCAGAGGTCCCTTTGGAGAAGGATGGCAAAAAAGATCACCCTGTGGCTTTTGACAATGAAGCTGAGACCTTACTCAACATGACCCAGTCTCCCTAGGAATTGAGGGAAGACTGTGACTCTGCTTTGGTGATTCAAAGTTGCCATCTGTTCATTTGATCTAGAACTCCTTCCTCTGCCTGTAGAGATTAAGTGAGGATGCATTTGACTGTTCTCACAGTTTCTCTTTTAAGAATATCAAGACCAGCAGCCAATGCCAGAGCTCTCAGACTGTCCAGGTAACAAGGCTCTGTTGTTCTTTCCATCCTGGAGACAATGCAGGACCTAGGGAAAGAGCTACAGAGAGTGTTGAGAAATTCTGGTCTTGCCTCTCCTACTAACCAGATGAAAGATTCTTGGCAAACAAATATGCCTCTTTGAGAACAGTTTCTCCAACATGTTTAGAGGACTGGCCAGAGGGCTGCTGTGAGGACTTTGGAGAGTATAATGTCTTTAACTGTGGTTACCATTTGGCTTTGGATAGAGAGAGCAAGATGGATCTGCCCCACGGAAGAGCTTTGGCCCACAGGATACTCTCAGTCAGTAACACCCATTTCCAAATTAAGGGGATTTCAACATGCACACATTTCTGTGTTCTTTAGAAATACAGAAAACTCTGGCATAGTCTCACACATCAATAGTAGATCAAGGGACTAATTACATCCATGACCCACCCATTTCACACTATTCATTCATGCAGATTGAATTCATTGAGAGGACCCAAGGAACAGGTACATGCAAGTAAAAGGAGATGGATGGGACAGAGTTCAGTACAGCCAGTTGTCAGGGCTGCTCCAGTCTGATCAGTAGCTTTGGAAGCAATCAGCTCTACCCTGATGGACATGAGCCATGACTTGAAAAAACCACCTCCACATTCCTCCTTGATCTTCCAGCCACCTTGCATTCACTTCTGGGTGACATTTATCTTCTCGGATAGTTTCCCTGCCTTCAGTTGTGGATAACATACCCGTCTTTGAGTCGATTCACTTCACTGAAGGTCGTCTCTAGCCTCTCCTTCACTCTCACTCCAGATTAAAATCTTGGCCTCACCTCCTAATAGTTGCTCCATTGGAGACATCGTCTGGGTGGGGACCACTCTGTCACGACTGCTACCTGTAACTTGTCACTGTGTACATTTGTTTTATGTAATGAAAAAAACCACACATAAACAGATATACCAAGGAATGATGCATTTTGGCTTATAGTTTGGGAAGTGTCTGTCTATCATGGCAGAGAAAATCAGTTCATATTATCCTGGGTAAGAAGTAGAGAAAAGGAGCATGGGAAAGGGTTAGGGCAAGACATAGCTCCCAGGGGCACCCTTGCCCCAGGTGCCCACTTCTGTTACCTGTGACCTACCTCCTACCTTCTAGCAGCTCCATATAATGGCATCAAATTATGACTCAGTCCAATGATTAATTCTTGATTAGGTCAGAGCCTCATCATCTAATTGTTCCTGGAAATGCCATCAAAGATACTGGCAGAGAGGAGCACCACTAATTACGTCGGTGTTTGTCAGGCCGGTCAAGTGGATGGTAGTATTAACCACCACCCTCTGCTCAGACAGGCCTTTATTTGCCCAGCCTGTTTCACTGAATGCTTTGTGTGGTCCTTGGGAAGACACTGTTCACAACCTTCCCTCAGCCCATGGACTGGTCTGACTGAAAAGAAGCTGGAAGATCACTGCCCATGTACGCTCAAATGCTTGACATTTCTAAACGCGAAAACGCCAGAATCTTCCTCCTTTACCGGTCTAAGTTCCCAAGTTGTGCCATGCTCTGTTCTGCCAGGGATCTAGGGTGTTCCTTTGCCCGCCATCTCTTCTGAGCCCTGTCGTGAGAACCCAGGAAGAGGTCACGCGTAGCCCAGCAGTCAGGAAAGACTGACGGGAGTTAGACAGTTGGGAGTGGTGACAAATGGAGAGATGGTGACACTCAAATTGAGGGATTGGGCTGATGACGTAATATGTGGAGGCAGGAAAAGACACAAGACAGACCAGTCCCAGAGAGAGCCTTGCCTTTTCACAGGAGAAGAGCCAAAGACAGTCGTGACAATACGAACCTAAAGCCATGGCTTTCACTAGTGGATAGGCGTGGAGAGACTTCCAAACCAGTGTTCTCCCAATCCCCCCAATCAGGCTCAAGGCCTGTGAGCCCAGCTTCATAAAAATAGGCTACTCTTGACTCTAATCAATCAAAGGGGCCAGGGAAAGCCATACTGTCAATGATGTACTTTTTTTCTCTCATATCTGGGAGCACCCCACATGCAATCATGGGATTGAGGAAAGACAGAGCAGGAAGCTGGGCTCTTGAGGGAGGATGGTTAAGAACACCAGGTCCTCAACTTGCTTCTCTCTGGTGCTGGGGACAAAAGATGTTGAGGGCTACCATAGAAGGAACACCACGATTCCATCACCAAGAAGTTACCAGGTGCACTAGGAAACATCGTGGCAGCGGTGTCTGTTCTCACATGAGTGGGGAGCTACTCAAAGGAAGTCTGAAGTCTTTCTATTCCTAGAATCACCAGGGTGGACCTGGAGACTCACAGCTCATCTGAGCTACAGTATGCAGCCATGCGCTTCTTGCTTCCAAGACTGAACTGTACCAGGCTGAGGCTAGACTCTCTTTCTCATGGCTCCAGGGTGCCTTCTAAGCTTGGACATGCTACTGGCCTAAGGACTACAGGTCTCAAAATGATTGGAAGAGTGTAAGACTCTCATCCCATTTGGGGACTTGTGATTCCTGGTGGCTCACTCACTGGCTCCATTTCACACTGACGATGACTTTCTATTTGACGGATATTCATTGCTTCACATTCGCTGATGCTAGGCCCATTCCAAAGGCCCTGCCTTACCCTCATCATAGCCATAGACAGGACAGGTACAGTGGCCACAGTAGACAGAAGTCCCATGATTGACAGCCCAGAAGGTTTGGGACAATCCTTTAGCACAGATAAGGCTGGGGACCCTATCACGGTAGGTTCACTGGGAGGATGTAGCCTCTAACACAGGCAAAATTATTTAACCTGAGGGCCAGAGGAGCAAGGTGACTTGCTTGAGGCAACACAGTTGGGAAGGAAAGATTCAGGGCCAGACTCAGGGGTTTGCTTTAAGCCTAAAGCTCTTTCTTCACATTTATTCCCCTCCCTGTTTTGTACTGTGCATCTCTTTTGGCCCAGGGTGTCCAGCTGCATCCGAGATGCTAACTGAGTTCATGTGGCTTTGTTTGTATTCAAGGTAAGTGTGTTTGCTGGCTGGCTGCTTCACATCTTCTCTGAATGTGGACCAAGATTTCCTTCTCTTTTTCTCAAAGGGTCAAACACGAGTCTTGAATAGGACCAAACTTTTCCCTCTCTGGCTCTCAAAGCCAATTCCGTCCATGTCCACACAACGTCCTGTACAACAGATGTGCAAAGAACTGCCTAGCCAATAGGAAACCTGAGGGCAGGCTGCAAAATGGTTCAGGAAGGGGTGAGGGAAGCCTGGGTGGTGGCTAGAGCTGCTCCAGTGGAGGCAGTTATGGACACCAGAGAGCAGAGGGTGGTGGCTCAGCTCCGTCCATCTCCTCAGCCCACTCCTTTCTCAGGCTAGGCCCAGAGTACGTGTGGGTTCCTATCTGTGAATGCTGGAGCAACTGAGATGAGATAGGTTGAGCCTTCAAGCGGTATAAAATGTTGGGAGATTTATTCCCCCGAGCTGGAGAACTTTGCCACAGTTCTAGAATTACTCAGAGTTTGTTGAGCTGCCTTCTTGGCTGGGTGTTAATTTTTCTTAAGCATCAAAGCTACAGACAGCTCTGCTTGACAAGTAGAACCAGGTCTCAAGTATGCCCTTTCAACGGCATCCTCCAGCATTATGGATGTGGGACAGCACAGTACTGCACCTCTGTGGATGCAGATGAGCTTGTACCATTATGATGCATAGTAGTGGCCGTATTTCATCAAAACTGTTTTAAAATGCTGTCATTCAGAATGTTCTATTTCCAGGTGGTGACTAAGAATATAATGATGATGATGATAAATAATAAACTGTGCCAGGTACCACAACAGTTACATAACCATGCTGCTTTATGGGGTTTGTTTTTATTTAATATTATTTTTAATGCCGTGAACTGGTTGTCTCTATCATTTTGTTCAGATGATTGCAGAGCCTGAAAAAGCTGCTGCTGCTATTGATGCAGAAATACAGCTATTGGACTTTTCATATATACTCTTGAGTTCTTATATAATAACTAAGTATAATTTTTAATACATAAATTTTATGTAACATAAATATAATTCATATATACTTAAAATATAATTTGTATATAATATATAAATGTAAGATATACAATATATAATGTATTTGAATTTTGGAGACATGAGCTGTGCTGTCAACTTTGTAAAATATAGCCTACCAGTTTACTGTGTTGAGTTGGCATTTGCAGAAATCAATAGCCATATTGGTCTACGTCTTAGTTACTTTTCTATTGCTGTGATAATGATGCCATGACCAAGGCAACTTATAGAAGAAAGGTTTGTTGGAGGCTTACAGTTTCAAATGGTGAGACCATGACCATCACAGTGGGGAGCACGGCAGCAGGGAGGCAGTCATGGTGTTGGAGCAGTAGCTGAGAGCTTACATCCTGATCATAAGCACAAGGCAGAGAGAGTTAAGAATAACATGAGTGTTTGAAACCTCAAAGCCAGCCTCCAGCAACACACCTCCCCCAACAAGGCCATACTTCCTAGCCCTTTCCCTACAGTTCCATCAATTGGGGACTGAGTACATGAATTTATGGGAGCCATTCTCATTCAAACCACTAATGTCTTGAAAGATTGAATTTATTTTTCCCATTTATAGAGTGGTAATGCAGTATATTAAATATCTAAGGTCTTATTTTGTGAGTTTGAATATAGAAAATAATAAAGTATTCTCCAATTAAAAAAATAGATTAAATTCAAAAAGTCACAGACAGGTAGGTGGCAGCCAGTTAGGAATTTTGTCCCACGAGCCCATCTACATGTTTAGCAGCCAAGCAGATCAGAAACTGTGATGCTCCCTGAACACACAGTGTATTACTGTGCTTGGCACAGACACCTGCAACCTGGATGGTGACACCATGAAACCACACTTCAGTTTCTACCTATCTGTATAGGCCGAGGCTAGTGGGACCTGGCTCTGAAGTTGGTGGAGGAGTCACAGGCTAGAGACCATGGATTAGCCAAGTGATCAACCATTTCTCCAAGAAATGATCTGTGGAAGCAGGCAGCATCCTGTCCCAAGAGAGACAGCAGCACGCCTACAGGCATCAACAATGGAAACACTGCAGGATTCTTTGTCTTGTTTCCAGAAGTACCCGTGTCAATCAATACTGGAAAACCCAGCCACTGAACTGAATTAAGAGTGCAGGTCGGCAGCCACGTGATGACAATATCCCATAGGTCCCATCTTACTTCCGTAGTACCGTGCTGGGTGGCCTTGTTCCTAGAGGAGATCAGGGCTTCTCTGGTAGATAACTCAGGGTTCTAGAACTCCACATTAACCACTAGCTATACAATGATATTGGCCTCCCTTGGACCTCCTGCTGTATCCATAGTACAAGGGTTGGTAATATTTCCCGTTTGTACTTCTTTTGGGGCTGGAGAAAGAGGTGTGTAAAGTGGGCAACACGGTGCTCCCTACCCGATGAACCACCTTGTACTATTATGATCACACTTACTACTGTCCTAATGTAAACAAGAATCCACTTTCTGCAGCATCGGCCCCACATGGGTCTCAGAGTGCAGGTAGAAGAAACCCATCTTCTTAGCAGAAATGATATAACAATCACTCCAATGACAAGGACCTGGTAGTTAGAGGCTGGATCCAGCCCCACGCAAAGAGCAGCTCCACAGGCTGTCTCACATCCAGCAGTAGAGATCTGGAAGGGGTGGACAGACAGCTGGAGCTGAAGACCAAGTGAAGGCCTGGACCATAAAAAGGACATTGGTAAAAAGCTTATAAAGTGCCCAGAAAAATCTGTCCTTTCGTTAATAACATTGAACAACAACCTCCTGATTGTATAACACGACGATAATGGGGAAGGCTGGGTGAAGGGTGTGTGTAAATTCTCTGAATTGCTTTTGCAATGCTCTCTGAGTCTAAAGTTACCTCAGGTAAGGCACAGGTATTGAGCTGCACATGGTGGCAAACACCTGCAATCCTGTCACTCAAGAGGCAATGGAAGGAGGACCCAAGTTCAAGGCCATCCGTAACAGCTTAGAGAGTTTGAGGCCTGCCTGAGTATGTGAGATCCCATCCCAAACAAACAAACGAAGGAACAAAGGAACACAACCCTGCAGGTGCTGCAGAATGGGTAGGCAAGATGCAGTTCTGATGCTCAGGTACCCATGTAAAGGGGCAACTTTACAGCTTATTGACTGCCCAAGAATTACGTTCTCTCCACCTCCCACCTGGAGGCAAGGTGATGTCTTTTTGTCAAGCCTTCTTAGCCTTCTCTAACCTGGGACAATAGCTTTCTTTTTCATTGTCTTTTGTGACCCTGGAGACTGTTGGAAGGAATGTGGGAAGGCACTATCGAATATGTGACACCTACTTTGAACATTCGTGCTGGAGCAGGCAGTGCACAGTTTGGCAGGCTTGCTTTCATACACTTTGCTTTCTTATATTTCTCCTCTGCCGGAGATACTGCTTCTGCCAAGGATCTGCCCTACGGAGCAGCTACAAGAGTGGCAGCGAGTTAATCTGTTTAGCTTGCTACATTAGCCACTTTCCCCTTGCAAGAGGAGTGTGCTTTTTCCTCTTCACCCTGGCCAGCTTGTGCTCACAGACACTCTAACTAAACAGATTCCCTAAGGACAAGGGGCCTGGCCTGACTCGTTTAGTCGTGTATTCAAGGCCCTTAATCAAGGCTGCAGATACAGGTTCAGTAAGATGTACTGGATCAATGAAGTCATCATATCCAACATAACTCACCTACACAAGTCCTCTGTATCCATTACTTTTCTAATTACTCTTACAAAGCATCCCTCAGAAGCAACTTAGGGAAGGAATGGTTTACCCTGCCTCAGTTTAAAGATGCAGACCATTGGGGCCGGGAGGTCATAGTTGTAGGAGCTGGAGACTGCTGGGTACATTGTACCTTCAGAGAGTCATGAATTCTGGCCTTCACCTTGCTTTCTTCTTCCTGTCTAGTTCAGGACCACAGCCCGTGGGATACTGTTGTCCAACATTTAGGGTTGGTCTTCTTACATCAATTAATCCAGTCTAGAAACTTCCTCAAAATGACAGTAATCTGTCTCTGAAGTGATTTTAGAACTTGTCAAATTGATGATATTTTATTAACCATCACTCTTTTCTATTCAGCATGGTTGATAGTCTCACTGAAAAGGGCCTTTAGAGAAGAGAGTTACTAACCAATAATAGGTCAATCATTGCATTTTACCTGAGAGCACCTATGCATGATCATACTCCCAATTATTTGGGTACATCTTAGGTCCTGCCTTTATGCCTGAGTCCACTATATGAAGTTTAACTCAAATTATTGAAGCATTATATCTATGTTTTACAAATTCCAGTATTTTTAAAGAAAAACAAATATTTAAATTTCCTAAAACATAAATATAGATTTTAAACATTTTTAACTTTATAACTAGTCAGGATTTATTTATTTTTGTCTCCAGCCCCTGTTTTTTCATTGTTGTTATTATTTTCATCTCTTCCTGTAGTTTTAATTAAAAAACCTTATGTTCAATTTGTCTTTGTCAGAAAATTTCTACCATGCATTCCATTTCATTTTCATGGGTCAATAACCCAAGTTGATGCCTGTGTATCATGGCATATGAAACAGTGAACTAATTAATGACATTGTCAGAAACAACCTTTTGGCCTGAGGAGGACTCGCCACTATTGTTGGATTGATGGAGACTGACCAGGTCGTCATCTGCCTTAATTTTCTCATCTTTCATGACAGCCATCCATCTCTCCTTTATAACTACATGGACTGATTCTGTGTTATGGACCATTCAAGGTTGCTGCTCCCCGGGAGCTTATAGCAAGTGGCTGGCACATTGTAAGCCCATTGTAAGCTTTCCCAGTGCTGAGATGGTGGAGAGGGTCCTGGATCCTCCCAAGGGTTGAGCACGACAGGCAGGGCTCCGCACCTTCCCTGGGATTGTTCATGATGGGGGCAGAGCGTAGCATCCTCCCAGCAGAAGAGTACCTGCCGTGGGCATCAATCTGTTTCCTTGGTGTGATGACTAGTCCGTTGCACCAAGAACTCAGAGGTCAGTGGAGACTTTCTCACACATATGGTCTTCCATCAGCCACTGCCTAGCTCCCAATCAGCACCAGCCAATTCCAGGTGCTCACGTAGCTAAGAAGGAACACAACATAGACCTTGCTAATTATGAGCCTAGGAGACAGGGGAGGCAGACTTGTGGATTTTGATCCACTGGTACCAAAAATAAGTCCTGTGAAGTTCTCTGAAGGGGGGCAAGTAAATAATTCTTCCTGGGAGAGATTGCAGCAAGCTTTCTGGAGAAGCAATACATGTGAAGAGAAAAGGGAATTGGGCATCATTTTCTCAAATAAACCAATTGTACTAGCAAGCAGGCTAACAAAGTTGCTACCTGGCATGGAAATTGCAGGTACCAGCAGCTGAGTGTATGTTGCATGTTATATTACCAGCGTCCTAGAGAAGAGAGGAATCCTTGGATCCTGTGACATCCAGCAAGCCTTGGTATGTGTGTTAGAATTACAGAGGAAGGAAGGGAGGATGAGGTAGCAGACCACAGCCATCCCTCAGAGGTTTCAGCACTACACAGAGTAAAAACCGTAGCAGAGATGCTAATAAAACAAAGATAGAAAATTAAAGGCAGGCAGGGGCCTGTCTTAGGTCACCAGTACCCTTGCCTATTTGACCAGTGCACAAGGCAGATGCCACTCTCTGATACACGCCAGGAAGATGGACTGTTTTGTCTCAATCCGCAGAGTGTACCCCAGTTCCTGGAGAGATAACCACTTTCTTGACTGCTGCTGTAATTAGATGATCAGTCACAGAAAATCTAAAGCAAACAAAACTTTTTTTTTTCTAAGACAGGGTTTCTCTGCATAACAGTTATGACTGCCCCACTTTGTAGACCAGGCTGGCCTTGAACTCACAGAGATCCATCTTCCTCTGTTTCCCGAGTGCTGGGATTAAAGGTGTGCACCATCACCGTATGACTTCAAAAACAATTTTTGAGGGGGGAGATATTAAGATGATGATGTCATTTCTACTATTATTATGGAGAGAAAGAGGTCCAAAGGAAATAGTCCTGAGACCTGGTTCCTGTCTCCATGGAGGGAGTGGCCTCCAGCCTCCCTGATCCGTTCTGCTGCTGCTCCCCTGTGCTGTGGGGTGGCCAGGGGAGAGGGCACCAGAGTCTTTTTCACACACAGCCTTTGTTGTTTAGCAGCATAACAGCTCAGTTGCTCCAAAAACATAAAAACAGGAGACACAAACTTAAATGCTTTCTGGAACCTGATAGTTAATATGGATGGGATAAAACCAATTGGTTGTAGGGTTATCAAGACTGATAGGGTCTGTGGCAAACCCAGGAGCTTGTATCCCCAGCCAGCCAAGACTGGGTGTCATGATGGGGGCTTTTGCTAAATTCTTGGAGTCTAACATCTCCAAGGATGAGCCAACTGAGGAGATGTAGGGCAGAGATGGCGACCTTCCCTTTCTCACCTAGGAACACTATCCTCGCTCAGGCACAGCCCTCCCTCGGCCTTCTTCAGTTCCCTGGGTCTTGTGTAAAGCTGGCTGCCTCTGCCTGGCTCCAGCATGCGGCTGCCACACAAGAAGGCTGATGCAGAGCCAGGTGAGGCTTATTGCATCCATAATCCCAATACTGATGAGGTAAAAGCAGGAGCATGAGGAGTTCAGCATCCTAGGCAACTCAAAGCCAACTCCAGGCTACGTAAGACCGTGTCCAAAAAGTAATCAAATAGATAAGCTGAGCCAATGTTCAAAAGACTTAGCATTCTTTAGATGAGATGCTAGAGATTTTATATTTTCATATGAAATCTCCAAATGTTAAATAACGGCAACAAATTCCGTTTTCCCCACAATGTTGTGTGAGCCCAAGACATTCTATCTGCAAAACTAAACGCGGCCCATAGGCTATCAGGTTGCACATGTGAGCAGAAGAGGATTCGCCACTATCGCTGGGTTGGTGGAGACTGGCCAGGGAGTAGGCAGCCTTGATGGCTGTGGACTGCTAGAACTGGTCTCCTCCACCTTCTCCACCTTCTCCCATATACAAACAGGGACTGCTGTCTGTTGTGGATGTGTCGGGATTGCTACTGCCCGAGAACTGATGACAAGTGCGTGACTCGGTTTCTCAGACCTACGAAGGCCAAACTGTCTTGGGTACTGACTTCATGTGTGAGGGACCGCACACGATTTCCAAGCGAAGCTAGGGTGCATGAACTCGGCAGCACGCACTGACGCCTGCAAGGAGAGGAGCGGCCCCCCCCTCCTCCGTGCCACAGCCATCAAAGCTCTCGTCAAGCCCGTGCCTCAGGGAGCTGTCACAGCCTCATTACTGCTAATTCATCTTCACTTAGTGCATCAAAAGGCTGATTTATAAAATTGGGTGGGTGCATAGGAAGTTTGATTAGCAACATTATGTTGTTTGCCGCGGAGGGAGCAGGGAACTTAGTTCATCAGTGTCCCAGGAGCTCCAGAGAAGATCCAAGTGTTTGCTCAGTCTCCGAAGTTCTCAGGGTCACAGAGCAGAGTAACAGCTCCCCAAGGGGGTACTTTCTCTATTTCTCCCTTAGCCCATAAGTGGGTCTCTGAGGTTCACTGTTGAGCCGTTGATCAAAATAAAGCAGGATGCAGAGGATGTGGGTAGGTGAGTGGTAAACCGCTTCCCTAGCATGAGCCGGGCTTATCTTAACTCTTAACACCGAAGGAAAATAAAAGCAGCACAGCATTACTGGACATGTGGCTGCTGAACTGGGCACGATAGTTCATGCCTGCAATCTCAGCAATCAGGAGGCTGAGGCAGGAGAATTACTGTTGCTTGGCTCTAGCCTGAAAACCTGATCATCTCGTCTGTACCTCCCAAATACAAGGACTTTATGTGCCACCACACTAGGCTTATACAGTGTTATGGCTAGAATCCGGGGCTTTATGAATGATAGGCAAGCGCTCTGTCAGCGGAGCATCCCTAGCCACCACCCTCTCTAGTGATAATGTATGCACCATCAATCCGTAGACGGCCAAAGAAAGGCCTAAGCTGGATGTTAAGAGAGCAGTACTTTTTTTGTAAGGCTTTCAAGTCAGCAGATCATTTTGAAACGTATCATTATATTTGATTCCTCTACTCTCTGAAATTAGGAACAAGAGCACTCGTTATTAGATCCTTATTGAGTTATTAATTATTTAACCGAGAATTAGAATATGGATCATCAAGAGAACCCAATCAGATGGCTGCATGTCAGATGAACTAATTCATGGTTGATGACGCCCTTCTAGATTACAGTCTCAGGGTCCTAATGGAGTTCTCTGCTTGTCCACCTCTGCCTTCAGGGGAAGGGCAGGACTCAGATCTTTGATTCTGTCTAATTCTCTAGAAAGGCTACAGGCTAGGTGTGACTGACTTCTGTGAGAGTCAGAGGGAAGGGTCACCATTGTTGCATACCGCGAGGCACACATCAAGAAGACTTTAAGGGTAACTGTGAAGTACCTCAGCATCTCAGGGGTTCAGATCATGGCTACTAGTGGGAATTTTGTGACCCTAAGGCTGAAGTCTCTAGGTCTGAAGAAGCTTGGGAGCTATGGAGAAACCACAGGGCTCTCACAGCCTCTTATCCCAGTACAAGGTTTGTTGTTTGTTTTTGTCTGGGACCCTTGCAGGGCTCAGGCTTATCTATGCCGTTGACTGTCTATTTTGATACCTCTCTTTATGATGTCAGTGTACAGTTACTGCCGCGAGTGGAGTCACAGTTCCTAAGTTAGTTTCATAGCACTTCCAATGAGGGAGGAGTTACTGCCCGGTTTTCCAGAGAAGAAAACTGAGGCACAAAGCCTGGGCGTGGTGGCGCACACCTTTAATCCCAGTACTCAAGGAGGCCAAGGCAGGTGGATCTCTGTGAGTTTGAGGTCAGCCTGGTCTACAGAGGGGAGCTCCGGTGCAGCCAGAGCTACACAGTGAGACCCTGTCTCAAAACAACAAACATACCAAAACCCCCAAATAACAAAACCAAACAAAAATCTGAGGAACACAGTGCTAGAAGTGTTTAAGCTGAGCCTAGGAGCAGGCGAGTCTCTGGTAAAAATATGCAAACTCAGAAAGCGTCAGCTCCTATCTGTGACACTATGTTGTGGTTCTCATGGCCTAGAAAAACCTGAAGGATTGGAGAGGGAGGGAGGAGAAAGCTCTGTGCATGTCCCCAGCCTATAGTTAGGACAGTGCCACTGCCTCCATGTTTCCTTCTGCAAAATATACATCTTGTTTTTCTCTAAGGCCCACGATCTAACAGCCCACGAGAACAAGCGGTCCATATCCATAGTACAGAGGCCATGGCCCAGGGAAGGAGAAGCCCTAATGGGCAGTAGGAAGTCAGACTGACTGGGCCTGAGGGAAGATCTCTGAGGCTGCTCTGGACCCAAGAGAGAATGAGGGTCACCCACATTTTTTCCATACATATTGTTTCTATCCGGAATCCCCTGAGCTCAGTACTCCATAGAGTTCACTTTTCAAAGCAAGGTGGTACCCCAGGTACTCCAAGAATGTTATAGTTTGGGGAAATAGTCAGAAACTTGGGTGTGGTATGATAAGGAGATTTTAAAGAGATTAAGAGGAAAACATTTTGTTAGGGAAAATTTTACCCGTAAACAGAAATAGGAGTGGCAGAACAAACTCAAGGTTGCCATCACCAGCTTTCAACCACAAGTTACGGTCACTTTTATTCTCACTTTCATAATCATTTTCAAATAGGTCTCAGATGGCACATGACCTCATCTATAAACATTTCATTTTGTGTCACCCTAGCACAAGAACTCATCAAAATTTAAAACCTGAATGTGAGTGTAGCCGGGCATGGTGGTACAAGCCTGCCATCTCAGCCCTTGGGAGGTGGAGACAGAAAGGTCAAGAGTTCAAGGTCATCCTTAGCTATCCAGTAACCCTGAGACCAGTCTGGGCTATCTGAGATTTTCTTAAAAGAAAAACATCAAATCAAAATGTCCTTGTCAAACCTTATTCATAGTCCTCATATCAAAAATCCTCCTACAAAGGTTCTCAGTTGTCTCAGAAATGTCATGGACTTTGAGCAGCTGGTTTTGATTCAAAATCCAAATAAATACTTTCACACATTGTGATTGGTTAAATGAGCATCGGAGTGGCACTTATCCTAGAGGCCTCTCTGGCTCTTGCTTCTTTGTTGGTTTAGTTGGAGTTTGTTTTTGAAGAAAGCAGGCCATTTGGCCTATAGCAAGTTCTGCTATCTGAGTTTTCTATTCCATTGTGAAGTTTGCCGTCTATTGGTCTTCATGGTCCTGAAACTAAATTTCTCTTTATTTGGGAGTCATAAAGTTCAGCCTTGCTTGGCCTATCCACTCTACTGCAGGAAGGCAGGGAGGATCCTGTCTTCTTCTTTGCCTGGGACAGCAATGGTCCTTGCCTTTGCTTGCTGCAACCCAGCAAGGAGAAGCTGGGGAGAGCTGCTCGCTGAGTGTCCCCCGCATTAAGATCACAACCCTTCTATCAGCCCAGCCCATGCAGTCTGTGGCCTTTTTCCTTTTTATGAACAGGACTGCCTTCTCATAAAGCAGAACAATTTTCTTCCAAATAGCCAGGATTGTTTTCCCTCTTTCTAGAGCAATAAGGTTCAGGATCTGTTTCCCTCTTGACTTTCAAGAGTGTGTTTTCTCAATTCTTTCCTGAAATTAAAGTAAAGGTCAGGAGGATGGTCTGACACTCGGCTCCCTCCCTCCCCAGCTCCTGCAGAAGGGAAGCTGGTCCTGCTGCATTCTGGGCTCAGACGTCCAAACCAGCCCCTTTGGGATAATCAAACTCACCTCCCCAGGTCTTTTCTTGGGGGAGGAGATGAGGAAAGATGGAGAAAGGGGGGAGGGAGAGAGGAAACAGACAGTTCCCAGAAGCTTCATATTTGCATCCGTGTTCCTGTTCTCAAGGAGGGGGCTCCAGGCTCCATCCCCTCCACCTGCGTCCCACTTGTCAATTTTCTGCTGCACGTGAGCTGCCCTGGAGATCTGCCCCTTCCCTTGCACTGTGAAGATTTTTAATCAAAAGGCGCGGCGCATGCTGAATGGTACCTCACTTAGCACCACTGGAGCTCTTCTCCCCACCCCTCCCCACACTGAGTCACTCAGCTAACAGTTAATTAATGTGTGACAATTTGACAGTTTGTGCGGAGACATTTTTACGGAGCCATCAAAATGCACAAGGATGAGCCTGGGAGCCATGCATGCCTGCTTGTCTCTGCCGAGTTTCCAGATGCTGCCCAGCTCCAATGCAGACCTTGAAGGCCTGCAAGTAAGGCAGGAGACAAAGCTCTGACATCAGCCCTCTGCTGCCTGGGCCTCCCTGGGGAGATCCATATGGCCAGGGATGACTGGACATCCCATGTGACACCTGTCCCCGTGAGAAGGAGAGGCGCAGGGAGGACTGCCTGGGATGAAGGTCCCAGAGGTGATGACACTCCAGCCACATTTATCCTGGGACAGAAATGACCCTAGTCCACATTCAGCTCCCTTCTCTTCCAGAAGATTCTCAGTCAGAGGTCTCTCTGTGGCTGATTGAAGAAATGAGCATGCTCCAATCTAACTGAGGGTACCCCAGACCCCTCTCCATCCCCATACATAAGCTAGCTCTTTGCAAATCTTTAGCATCCTACTTGACTCCATTAGAAGATGACAACTTGCACACTACAACTTCACTTTTTCAGTGGGTCGTTAATCAAGAGGCTAGGAAACCTTGCATCTCCTGGCCTCCAGTAACGCAGAGTCTAGCTGGGGGCTCCCTTTCCACAGAATGCAAGTTACCTGGGATCCAGTTCTACCTCCTGCTTATCTGCAATCTCAGGTGTGCATAAACTCTGCCCTCCCACATCCTGGAACCCTGGGTGCTAAGTATACACTTCATAGAAACCCTAGAAGGACTCTAATAGCTAAGTTTCTGTCACTGGGGTGCAGAAAGCCAGGTGAGCTCTAAGAAGAGAAGCATGGTCCCTATGGAGAAGGATCCAGAGGGAGAAACTATTACAAGGTGAATAAGACCCCAAGCCCAGTGTCTGCTGGGTATAGACCCTTGCATGAGATACTACTAGTTCTATAGATGTCTTTCATTTGTGAGTCATCTCTTGTTGCCAGGCTCTGTGCCCGGAGGTGAGCATTTGGAAGGAACGAGGTAGAAGCCAGCCTTATAACAAGTTGCTTACTTTTGGTAAGATGCACTGATTGATACCGAGCAATTGGCAAACAATGGCCTTGCATCTGCACTGTTTCCAGAAGCACTGTGCTGGGATGAGAGGTATCAATGGAAGCTTCCCTGGAGAAAGGCTGGGAAGGCAGGCCTGAGGGCGGGGCTGGACTTTGAATGTGGTAGGATCCTGGGCCCAAGTCTGGGCTGCCCCTGCAGAGGAAGTGGAACACTGAAACCCAGGAAGGTAGCAAGCAGCATCCTGTGCTGGAGGTTTGCAGATTTGGTGACAGCAAATCCATAGGAAGATTCCATTTTTCCTATAAAGCAGGAGGCTGGAGGCTGCCAGGAAAGCTTTAATTCCAGCAAGTGGGTTGAAGTTGGGGACTTCAAGTTGATGGCTGAACTACCACCCTCAGGCTGGGTCACTGAAGGCCTTGACATAAGCTATACCTTCTGGCTCCAGCAAGGCAGGGGCAGACACAGCCAGAAAGTGAGAGGGCCAGAGATCTTTTTCTTGGCTTTTCCACACTTTCTAAGGAAGACTTAACAGTGTCCTACAAGGAGACAAGCTTTGCTGCTGTGTTGTGAAACTTGAGATTGGTTGGTCCATGTCAGACGTGGAGGGTGTCAGAAGTAGAGGTACATAAGAATGTGATATCAGCCTGTGCTCTTTCCTACCTCCTCTATAGAGACCCGTCACCAGCAATGGTGGGCCGGGTCATTAGAGGGAAGGCCCCCCTCTAGTCTAGGTCTCTAAATAGTACAGACTTGTGCCCCACAGTGGTGTTGAGGCTGAGGAGGGTGCTGTTCTGGAGCCCGAGAGTAATACCTATGACTATCACAAACATAGGAGATAATCAACTTAAGAGGAAGGGTTTGCAGTGGTTCTCAACCTGTGGGTCCCAACCCCTTTGGGGGCTAGCGTATCAGATAGCCTGTATATCAGATATTTACATTGCAATTCATAACAGTAGCAAAATGAAAGTTATGCAGTAGCAACGAAATAATTTTATGGTTGGGGTTCACCACAACATGAGGTACTGTATTAAAGGGCTGCGGCATTAGGAAGGTTGAGAAAGGCTGGTTTAGAGAGCAAGATGGCAGCCCTTTGGTTCTATGGTTGGTGTGGAGGTAGCACATCATGCCAGGAGACTGTGGTGGAGAAAACTGCTCTTCTCACAGTGGTTGGGAGGCAACTAGAGGAAGAAGATGGGTAAGAATTCCTGAGGGCTCACCCCAGTGCTCTAAAAGCCCCCATCATGCCCCTCCTCTTATTATTGTCACCACCTCCCAATAATGCCAACCTGGGGAGTGAGTCATTAGTCAGCACATGGGCCTTGGGGGACAACCAATCCCCAAAGCCTCTTTCCCTCTAAAACCTTCACTCATGTTTAAGTTGCTGAGACCTGAGATGGACCCAGTTTCTCAGTGTACCTGGGCTTAGGGTGTTGAGAAAGAGTGTTCTCAGGAGTTGAGTGAGGAGGGGGGTGAACCTGGAGCTGACAGTATATGCCTTGTCTCATGTCCACCACCACCCCTTGTCACGGCCAGTTTCATCCCTCTTCTTTGCCATTTCCACAGACACTGCCACCCCAGACCCTCAGCTCAGGATTTAAGAAACCCTGACATTCAGACAATGCTAATATCTTTGTCTACCACTCCAGGCCCTTGGAGTCTAGGTCTAGGGGTCTCTGTGGTGGGGTGGATGCCTACTAATAGATCCCTGGTAGGTGCTCTACCTAGGACTCCTAGGGTGACATCTGTCCATCCCCCACCCAGGCAGAGGCTGGTCAAGAAATATAAGGAACTGTTACTTGATGGAGCATCTCCTCCCCTCCCCCTCCTTGTCCCACTCTGCCTTCCTGGAGCCTCTGGAGACTCCCGACAAAGAGCCACTCTTGAACCACAGCCTGACCCCCACCCTTCTCTTAGAGGAGGGAAGTGGTGGCTCCGGTTGCCAGGGCCCCTGGAGAGGAGCACCCTACCTACTCACTCCCCATCCCCATCCAGCACATCACTCCACCAAACTGCTTTTGACATGGGAATGAGAACTGCCCCCCCCTTTACTTTTTCATTGAAATGCTTAAAGTCTCAGAAAAGAAGAAGAAAAAAAAATGATGTGTTTAAGACAGCAGTGTCTCACCCGCCATCGAGCCTGATAAGGGATTGTTAAATTTTAATTAGACAATTAGATTCCTTCAAGTGCCAAACTTCAGAGGAGGCAGCACAGAGAAGCTGAGGGGAGAGCACAGGAAACAGGCTGCTAGGGTTCACGAAGCAGCTCTCCCCCCTCCCCCACCCTCCAGCTCTGAGCTCCCTGGAACAGAAATGAGAAGACACAGAGGCCGGAAGGAGGAATGAAAGGGTGACACCACCTTCCTGGACCAACCAACTTTCCTTTGGTGACCCAGGTTGTCCCAATGGATGGAACTCTTTGACCTTTTACCCTAGCTGTCTGGGGGCTAAACTTGATCACCCCCCTCAAGTTCTGTCCCTGAGAAAATACCTCATTTGGGAGTCATCCTTCAACCATGGCGCCTCTTCTTTCTCCCAACCTGCTTGTGAAGAGCCACATCTGTTGACAGACCGAGAGCCTGCACGTCTCTGGGGTGTGACTGGAAAAAGGAGGGGGGTGCTTTGTACCATAACCTCTGCTCCCTTCCCTGTCCCATGCTGTGTTCTCCCCGTCTTTGGCTCAGCAGAGGGTGGTCTCTGCAGGGTGTCAGTCTAGATTGCTGGGAATCCAGCTCAGCACCAAGGAGTCTCTCAGCTTCTCCGTGGGAAAGCTGGGTTATTTCCAAATTAGGCAACACACAATACAGCTGCTGAGCTTGGATACCCTGACTCCATCTTCTTGGCTCGCTATTTCCACACATCCTAGCTCACTGCAGACATTTGCTCTAAGAGGCCACTGCTAACTAATGCAGGCTGGAGCTGGGCTGGGTGTTTGAGGGACACTTGTGGGGGCGGGGCGCACTGAGCCCCAGAATAGATGGTTCTGGAAGATCTTTTTAGATGACCTTTGCCTTTCTAAACAAGGGCAGAAACAGTGAATACTGGGAGCAGATGAGGGGCAGGTGGTTTCTGTCACCTCACTGGCCCAGGGCTTGTAGGCCACCTATATTAAAGGCTTTCCTATGATCCCATCTGTCATGGGATCATCTGAGAAAGCAAGCCTCAGAGGTTCCACAGTACGCATGGCACCGTGTCTCCTGGTGGGGTGGATGGGGAACAGTTGTCACCACCCTTTTGATGCTCAGGTAGATATAGTGGGTACTTTCGGGACACTGACCCAGACACTCCTTGAATGAGCCAAGCATCTCAGGGTTAGATCAGTTGCCTGTTTCCCAGGACGCACAGTGCTGTGGCTACACCCTTCAGGCTGAGATATGGCCATAACACGTTTGTATTTGTTACTCAGTGAGTACTCGTTAACTCGGAACTGCGATAGGGAGCCTTTGTACTTTTCCAGGAGGTAGGAGCCACCTATGAACAAATGGGGGATGCACTTGGGGGCCGGTGAGCAATTCCTTTGTGTTTTTAAAGCCCCAACCAAAATCTTCTGGCATGTGACCATATGTACCTGAAAATTCTTATGACAGGAAGAATAGCTCACTCAGGGCAATTCTCAGGAAAAAAAAAAAAAAAAGGAAAAGAACAAACATTTTGGTCTTTCCTGGCCAATCCAGTGTCCTGGCTGCTATGTGGCCTCTCATGTTCTGCATACAAGTCTCAGAGCAAATGCTGACTACATCTGGCTTTGGAGCAGATGCTGACCCCTTCTGGCCAACCAGCCCAGGATACCTGGAGGAGCCCCAAGATGTCTCAATATGGACATTCTCATTGTCCACCCCATAGGGATAATCTCTGGCAAGGATGAAAAATCCAGAGGCTCAGAGGTCAAGGACATGGGGGAGAGGAGAGGGGGCAGGGTCCTCTAGGTATTCTGTGTCTCTTGATATTTTGGGGGGTCCAACAACCTGTGCAATCCAAAGGCTGAAGGAAAAGAGGAAGGAGATGGATGAACATAGGGTTCTGATCCTGCCAGGTTTTCTCAGGCTTTCTGAAGGAGTCCAAAAGGTGCTCTGCCTAATCCATTCTAAGATGCAATGCCCTCCCTCCCTTCCGTTTTCAGTGTCTACAAAGTCAGAATGCTCTTTGTAACTGACAGCATCTTAAGTCTGTGCTGGAGGTTAGCGCTATCCTTTTGCTTTCTTGGCGTTCCCTAAATCAATACTGAAGCCTATATTCCACTCTGAGGACCCAAGAAAGTTAGTTCACCTTACAGCAATTGACTAGAGGAGGTGGCCTGGGAAAGAAGAAACCTCCAGGCTAGCTGCTACCTTACTTGTAGGTTTTTCCTGCAGCCGGGGCCCAGGCACAAGCTTTACCTCCTCTTCGAACATTTTCCCCTTAATACAGCATCCCCGGGTGATCTTTCTTCTGTTCCTGTAGCCCTGGTAACCCTGGGTGTCCAGGGTTTCTCTTCCTATGGGACACACATCAGATTGGAGAAGGGTCTCTCTTAGGGGCCTCATTTTAAGTTAATTTTCCGTGTAAAGGTCCTATCTCCAATCACCTTCTGAGATCTTGGGGTTAGGGCTTTAGCATATGAATTTTGCAAGGCTGATGTGAAACACAATACAGCCCATTACTGGAGTCACCATTCAATTGTTGTAGTAGGAGCGGCAAGGCTGCATCCCCAGCACCCGGCTGCCCGCACGGCTAGCTTTACCCGAATTAATTACATGGAAACTGTATTCCTAAACACTGCCTGGCCCATTAGTTCCAGCCTCCCATTGGCTAGCTCTCACATATTGATCTAACCCATTTTTAATATTTTGTGTAGCACCATGAACTGGCTTACCAGGAAAGATCTTAACCTGCGTCTCTCTGGAGTGGGAGAATCATGGAGACTCATTGATTCAGCTTCTTTCTCCCAGCAGTCTGTTCTGGTTTCTCCACCTACCTAAGGGTTGGCCTATCAAATGGGCCTAGGCAGTTTCTTTATTAATAAGAAATCACTCCCACATCATTCAATGCTCTTAGGGCTGCATTACTTTTGGGCGTTTGTGAATCTAGTGGTCAGTGTCAGCAAGTGCATTTCAGGGCCAGATGGGTTTTCTTCCCAGGTCTACTAGTGGAACCTTTGATTCAGTTCAGCAAACATCTGTTTAATGCTCACTGCCTGCAGACCACGGAACAGGGAGTCAGGAAAGAACAAAGCTGTGTGCTTGTGTATTTACTCCATGAAAGTGAAGGAGCGCTGTACCTCAGTGAGAAAGCAGACACACAAGTAGGGGTATTCCAGGACAGAACCTGGGATGGGCAAGCAGGAGCCCTGAGGGGGGTGGAGACAGTCCAGGCTAATTCCAGAACAGAGAATTCTGAGTTTTCTGGATACTTGCCTCGTTTATGAAGTAGGGGTAATATTGGAAGCTCACAGACAGATGTTTAGAGGTTGAGACAGTATATCTAAAAATCACCAGGCAGACTCTCAAGCCCGTAAGTAGATGGCTCCATTATCTTAGCTCACCCCTGTTTTGCAGAACCACAAATCTGATCTCTTGAGAATGGGCCAAGGGAGGAGATACAGGGAACTGAGAACCAAAGCAGGTACCACTGGCTAGGCCAGGAGGACTAAAGGCAATGAGAAGGGGGACAGAGAGATTTGGGGTAGAGGCAGGCTTAGTAGCCATTATGGTGACTGAGAATGCTGAGGCAGGAGGATCACCAGTTAAAGGTCTTCCTGGTGATGGAGGGCTAGCCCGAGCACTTTAGTAAGGCTGTCTCAAAATAAAAAGAGAAAGAGGACTGAAAGGTGGCAGACGCTAAGTCCTTAGTCCAATCTCCCAGTGCTGGGAAAAAAAGCCAACTGAATAGGAGTGAAGGTTCCTCTAGACTTCAACGCATTGCACGGTGCTTCATGTGTAGCAGGTTCAATAGATGCTGATTGAATAAATTAAAGTCACAAGCAGCAGGGCTGCCTGATCAATATGTGCATACAGGTCTCCCGCTGTGTGCTCCAAGTGGGAAGAGGAACTCATTGGCTTTGCTGAATGCGGCATCAATAAGACACGATGCCTCACTGCCTGCGAATTGGGAAACCTGCTGCAGGATTGCGCTCCATGTCGCACCACACTGAATTAGACATTTCCGTTTCCCCAGGGATCTCAGAGCGGTGGTGCTGAATAGGAGATCAGCCATCTGCTTTTTTCCCCCATTTTCATCCCAAATGGCATTGACTGGTGGCTTTCACAGCCCATCTGGGTAGGGGAGCCCCTGGAGGTCATAGTGCTTTGTGTGGAAGACCTCAGAAAGCCAATACAGTTCACTGAACCCCATGAAGTCAGAACATATTGTTGCCATTGTTAAGACTATATTATGTGATGTAGTTGGTATATTTTACTCTGTTGTGTTTTACTCTTTGTCCTTTGGGGGCCTGCCACTTAGCTCCCAAATAAATCATACAGAGTCTTATTCTTTCTTATGAATGCCCAGCCTTAGCTTGTTTTGTTTCTTATCAGCTATTCTTAAACTGTTCCATCTATCTTTTGCCTTTGGGTTTTACCTTTCTATATACCTTTCTTTACATCTTACTCCGTAGCTTGTTGTATAGCTGGGTGGCTGGTCCTGGAGTTCTCCTCTCCTTCCTTGTTACTTACTCTCTCTTTCCAGATCTCTCTCTCTCTCTCCTGCCTCGCTATTGGCTATTCAGTTCTTTATTAGACCAATCAGGTGTTTTAGACAGGCAAAGTAGCACAGCTTTACAGAGTTAAACAAACGCAACATAAAAGAATGCAACATGTCTTTGCATCATTATCCAAATGTTCCTCAGCATAAACTAATGTAACACATTGTCAACTAATATTCCATGACAATGTGTGCATTGTCTCAATGACAGCCATAGCCCAAGTCAAGCTTGATGCCTACCGACTCTATTCCTGAGCTACATTTTCTCTGTGAGCGCATCTCTGCTAGCCCTAGGGAAATCCGTGAATTTCCATGGATGTTTCTTTCCCTTCTTAGCCTCATTTCCGCTCCTGTCCCCAATGACTCCACCACCAGGCTCCTCGGCACCTACTGTCTGTGCTCACTTCACCTGCTGCCATTCAGTGACCACTACCTCTTTCCAGAATTAAAGTTACCTTGTTTCACTCTGCACTCTCTTCCACCCTAAGCATTCAGTGAACTTTCCAGAACCCATCATTCTTTCCTCCTAAGTTTCCGTGGACTCCCAAGCTGACAAAACCCATTCAGTCTATGAATGTCCCTCTATTTTAATTTTCCTGAATCTCATTGTCATGCCCTGCATTTTAGCTTAACAGAATGGTTTGCTGTTGGGGCTGTGCTATGTTCTTCCCAGGCGAAAAACCTTCCAACATTTAGTTGCTTAACAGTCTCCTCCTACTTCATCTTAGGCCTACCACAAGATGCATTCTGTGGAAGTTCATCATCTGTTGCTTGGATACCTGCACTGGCTTCCTCCTGGTATCCTGCCTCCTCTGTGGACCTCTCCCATCCAATATGTACCATGCTCAGATTCATCACACTCTGTCAGGTAGACCTGAACATGTGGTTTCTGCCCTTAGATCAAGTCTTAATGACTTTTCAGGCCCTCTGTGATCTCACCAATATAGTTGCTCTGATTCAACTCATGCCAAGACTGTCTAAGCTCCTGTTCCCTCAAATCTCTTTTAAGCCCTTTAATATGGCACCTGGCCTTTCTGTCTGGACTTATCCCACAATCTCCAGTTTTCTACATGTCTAGTTCCTACATATCCTTCAGGTCTCAATTGAATGTCACTTTCATCAAAAAGTCTTGCTTGAGTGCGTAAACTAGATGTGTATCTCAAAGATCTCTCCACTTCCTAGTTCCGCCACCACCACAAAGTTCATTGCTTGATCAATTGGCTATTGTTTTCTTTCTTTCTTTATAGACTGAACCCACAGCATTGTATATACTAGGCAAACTCTCTACCATTAAAATGTACGAAAACATCTTTTTTTCGTTCTTTGAATTTTTGAGAGACAGAGTTTCAGTAAATTGTCAGAATGACTTTGAACTCACCCTGTAGCCCAGGATAGCCTTGCAATCTCTGTCCCCCTACATTAGTTTTGGGAGCAACTGGAATCTCAGGTCTGTGCTACTGAGCACAGTAGCTATTACTTCTTCTAGAATGTAAGATACAAAACCATTATTCTTTTTGGTTTGCCTGTATTTTCTAGTCACATATAGAATGGTGATTAATAAATGTTAATAGCATCAGGAATTAATGAGTGCCTGTTCCTGTTTCCACCATCAGATACTGGAACTCCCAACTAGTTTACTGTGCATATGAGTAGGTTGAGCAAGTAAAAGAATGAATAAGTAGTTTGTTTGAAGTTTTTATTTGTTTTATTACACTTGAAGAAATGTATGCTTTTCATTTATTATACCATCTGCTACAAGAACAGAAGCAGGCCTCAACATTATAAGATCACTGAATATGAGCAAAAAAATCCCAGGCTGGAGAAGTCTCTACTCTGCTAGTGCTTGGGTTTTCTTCGGGGAACCCCACACTGAGAGGAAGCGTGCCTGGAAAGCCCTCCCGTTCACTCTCTGTGTTCATCTCTCCCAAGCAGAACCTTGCCACCCAGTGGCCCCGCTGCCCCGATGGATCCACTGAACCTGTCCTGGTACGATGATGATCTGGAGAGGCAGAACTGGAGCCGGCCCTTCAATGGGTCAGAAGGAAAGGCGGACAGGCCCCACTACAACTACTATGCCATGCTGCTCACCCTCCTCATCTTCATCATCGTCTTTGGCAATGTGCTGGTGTGCATGGCTGTATCCCGAGAGAAGGCTTTGCAGACCACCACCAACTACCTGATAGTCAGCCTTGCTGTGGCCGATCTCCTGGTAGCCACACTGGTCATGCCCTGGGTCGTCTACTTGGAGGTAGGTCTGGGTCCCTGCCTTCGTCTAGGAGAACCTAGTCCTGGAGGCTGGATTCTTAAACTCCAGTGGTTTCTGCCACTTCCCCCAGGTAGCCTTTCCTTCTCCTCTGGACTCATCTTTCTCTTTATGGGCTAGACAGTCATAATAATTAAGACCATCACTCACAGTGTACTTTCTAAGCTTATGGCGTAATGGATAGCAATTTTATATACAGAATCTTCCTATACGATCCTCAAAGAAGCCCTGCAGGGAGCTGGCACTGTGACCATCTTGCAGATGATGGGCCAGCTGGTCAGAGAAGATAAATGTCTTCTCTACTCACACGGCTGGAAGGTCCACGCTAGAATCCTGCATCGCCCTGGAATTGTTTCCGTAGGTTGTACTAGAAGCGAGACTCACTAGGGAGAACCCCTAAAGAGGGGACAATGTCTGTGCTCTGAGGCCCGAATCTCTTCATCATTCTCTCCACATTGCAGACGCTGGGGCTGCTGTTCTGTGTGACCTTTATTTCCTCTTCCCAGTTTATTCTGGTGCCTGGATTCTGGTAGAGGTGCCCATGGTCAGTCAGCCTGTGCTGCAGTCCTTTTCCCCGGGGAGGATAGTGCAACCTTCCAGGACAGAGTCCAGCTATCCCTCAAACTGGAGGGCAGGCAGCTCCCTGCTGAGGGATCACACATTGAGGACACTGATGGAAAAACTAAGAACAGACAGTTCTATGCTTAGTTCCTGGAGCAGGAACCAGAGGCTTTGAGGAAAAGCAGTCTGGTCTGTCTTGACCTAAGTCTCCCAGGGAAGTGGAGAGCCGCTGGTGGAGAAGTTCCAAAGTGGCTCCCTTCTTCCCGAGGGCACTCTCCAGGCCTAGCAAGCAGATATGGGGTACTGGGGAATTTCAGTGGGCACAAATGTTTTCTCTGCCTGGAAGCCTGGGTGGCCTGTCCAGGGCAGGTGGCAGTCACAAGTCTGGGTACGTGGGACAAAGCCTAGGTATTTAATATTGTTGTCATTTGTTTCTGTTGCTAGAAAATACTCTGACAAAAAGCAGCTTAGGGCAGACAGGATTTATTCTGGCTCATAATTCAAGTTATAGACTGTTGCTGGGACAAGGCAAGGCAGGTACTTGAAGCAACTGGTACATCTCATTCACAGGAAAGAGCAGATAGAAATACTTGTGATACATGTGTAAATGCTCAGCTTGCTCTCTCTACTTTTTTTGAGACAGGGTTTCTCTGTGAAACTTTGGTGCCTGTCCTGGGACTCATTCTGTAGACCAGGCTGGCCTCGAACTCACAGAGATCCGCCTGCCTCTGCCTCCCAAGTGCTGGGATTAAAGGCATGTGCCATCATGGCCTGGCTGCTCTCTCAAATCTTATACAGTTTAGGGCCCTGCCTATGAAATAGAGCTACACACATCCATGGTGGGTCATCCTACCTCAATGAACCCATCCAAAACCAAAGAGTTTCAGGCACGGACACAGGCCAGCCCTGTTCTCAGTGAGGCTCTCTTTTCAGGTGAGCGTAGGTTGCAGCAGGTTGAGAACCAGAACTAACCACCACAGGCTCCCACTGCTGCCCCTCCATGACCCTTTTTCTGTGAGGGTCCTAGACTCTGTCCATTCCAAACCCTGTGCAAAACTCTCCCTGAAGAACCTCCTAATTCTCAGGCTTGATCTGCCCCTGTTCCCTTAAAAAAAAGGGGGGTGGTCCTACACCTCAAGCAATCACAGAGCAGTGATTGAGGAAATAGGAGCACAACTAACCTTCATGTGCCTTGACCCGTTGCTTATAAGTTAGGAAGAACAACAGTCCCTACCTTGTAGGATTGTTTGAAAATCAAATGAATCCTGATGTTCAAAGTGCCTGGGATGGTTCATGGATCATACGACATAACAAGGAGGATGAAGGTGAAAAGGTGACAGATACTTAGAATCCCTCCACTTCCCTTTGCTCTTTCCACTTCCCCCTTCTTTCCCTTCTTCGTGCACAGGCAAAGAGTCACTCTCTTTCCAGAGGGAAACTTGTTCGGCTCAGGGCTCTGTCCGTGGGTTCTGTTGGCTTTCAGACACCATGTGGGACAGGGGCAAATCTCTGCGCCAACTGCATTGGGATCTCTGGGAACCTCAGTCTCACACAAAGATGTCTTCTTATTCATAACTTTCACCATTGTTTTAGAGGTGCTTCAAGAGTCCACTTGCAGAAAGGCTTTCTTGGCTCCACCCCTTTCCACTTAGATAATTGAGGAAGATAGATTCCTGAGGGAGGGCAGAGGAGAGAGAGCTCCTGCCTCTCTGGAGACTTCAAGGTCTCACATCCTTCACAGAGAGAGTTGCTCTGAGCCTTTTTTTTTTTTTTTTAGAAGAGATGAGATTGCAAAGGTTTCAGGGTCATTGAATCACTTATTCGACACTGATTGAGCATTTTCTCCTCCTCTCCCCATTGAACCTGGGACCTGAGGAATTTCCATGCCATGGATGAAAAACCTGATCAGGGTTTAGACAATACACTCTGCTTGAGAAAGCCTGGACTGTCTGGACCATTTCCTTCTCTATCCAGAAGTCTAGGTCAGAGTATAGCACACACCAAGATACTGAGTAGATGTTTGTAGACAGGATGAATGGTAGGTAGAAATGGGGCAGGACAGATGGGAAAGAGGTTCTTGAATTCTGGGTCCTCAGGGACATGGGGGTAGCTTCTAGATACCAGTCTCAGGAGGGACTCCAAAGCTAGTGTGAATCAGATGGGCCTAGTGCCCTGCCCAGTGGTCCTCTGAAAATGAATTCTGTATAGCTGTGCTTTACAGCTGGATACTCAGTCAGCGATGGCTCCCACAGTGCAGGAAAAGATTCATGTGAACCTCCAGAAGGTGTACACAGAAAAACTGCTGCCTCATCCATGGGAGGTGGGGGCACCCCCAGTGGAGCTTACCTGGGAATGTTTGATTTAATGTCTGGGAAGCGAAGAAAGGACAGCGTTAGGAAAGAGCAACCTGACAATTATTGCGGGGACTCTATATAACACTCAGTGGGTGCTTCCCTGCTCCAGGACATGGATGGGGCTTTCTCACCCTTCTCTCCTGTGAGAGACAGAAGGTTTACTCTATGGTTGGGGTACTCCAGACTTGCTGAGTTAGCTAACCCTGGGAGGGATGACTTTACCTTAGATCTGTGAGATGTGCTGCCAAAAATCAGAGAGTAGAGTGGCTATGGTCTGTGTCGTGAGTAGATGCTAAATGGGCAAAGCCAGAATTTTAGAAGGTAATCACGCAGGCGCTTTACAGATTAGAGTTCAAAATTGCGGCCCTTAGATGGGGTGAGCCATCTTTCTTCTAACACAAAGTGTCTGGTATACAAAGTAGCTTCATACGTCTGAAAGGAGAGAGGTCAGGGATACAGGCCCCAGGTCCTCGAAGGCACCACTTGCTCCTCACTGCTGCTCCGCTGATGAGCTGTAAGGTTTCTGTGATGGATGGACAGGGACTGTCAGCCTAATGGGATCTAGACCACATAGAAGACAAACCTCGGGCACGTCTGTGAGGGACTTTTCAAGATTCAGTTACCTGAAGGGGAAAGACCCAGTCTAAATGTGGGCAAATGCTAGCCCATGGTGTGGACTACGTGAACTGGATACAAAGAGAAATGCCAGATGAACACTAGCATTCACCTTTCTTTGCTTCTTGACCTTTGACTCAACATGACCAGATGCCTTAATCTTCAACTGCCCACCCTGCGTTTTCCACCACGTTGGGCAATATTCTAGAACTGCAAGTCAAAATAATCCCTTTATTATATTGCTTTTGCCAGGTATTTTGTTGCAGAAAGGAGAAATGTCACAAATACAGATGCTAGGGTTGTTCTATTGTAGAGTGAGAGAGAAAGGTTGTTGCCCAACCTCTCCCAGTAATGAACCACTGATATGTACTCTCCACAACCCTGCTTCCCATCCATGACACTGCTTTGTCTCCAGGTGGTGGGCGAGTGGAAGTTCAGCAGGATTCACTGCGACATCTTCGTTACTCTGGATGTCATGATGTGCACGGCCAGCATCCTGAACCTGTGTGCCATCAGCATCGACAGGTAAGGGCAACCAGGTGGGGGTGAGGTGATCCTGGTCACTCACCTTTCTGCTGAGTGCCTCACCTCTCCTCGGGGTCATGCTCTCTCTGTGATGCTATAACTCCTGGCTACGTGTATGTGAGTTCGTATGTGTGTGTGTGTGTGTGTGTGTGTGTGTGTGTGTGTGTGTTTGGCTAGTAAGTGTAGACTCCCCATGGACTACCCAGATTGTAACTTGTATAAAAAATAGTTCTGACTGGAGCTCATGGGAAGATTGTAGAAATTATTTGAACTCCATGGTTCATTTTCTAGACATGAAAACACCAACTGTCCCTTAGGCCATGGTGTTGAGTTTGAATTTTGTGTCCAGCACAAGCGATATGGTCAAGGGAGTCCAAGCCATGCCCACTTGACTAAACTGTGTCCTTAGAGCCTTTACTCGTGTATGCAGACACATCATGAGGGTTTCCAGAGGCCCTGCCCTTCCCCCTCACAGGATTATTGGAAGACCAGATTAAGTAGAGCTCAGTAGAGGAATGTGGGGGAGGATTAAAAATGGCTGCCACTATTATCCCTTATTGCTAAATGGGGCTAAGGGCTTGCTCTGAGGGACAGAACTACCATTCGTCAACAAATTCTTCCACCGCCTGAAGTCCAGTACAGTAAGTACGTTTCCAAATGTGCAAAGATCCATCAGGAAGTCTGTAGTTCAGGTGGGGAGATTAATTAGTGTAAAGGCCCAGGAGTCCCCAGTAGCTGCCTCTCAGTAAGAGCTTGACTGTGTGTTTGAAGTGGGGACAGGGGAAGGGCTGACCGAGTGAATTCCTCAGATGTCAGAGAACCGAGCCGAAGGGACATCTGGGTGCATCTCGCAGAAGGAGGCATCTTCTGGCCTGCAGCCCAGACTTAGGACCCTCCCCTTTGCAGGTACACATGGCCTGCAGCCCAGACTTAGGACCCTCCCCTTTGCAGGTACACATGGCCTGCAGCCCAGACTTAGGACCCTCCCCTTTGCAGGTACACATGGCCTGCAACCCAAACTTAGGACCCTCCCCTTTGCAGGTACACAGCTGTGGCCATGCCCATGTTGTACAACACGCGCTATAGCTCCAAGCGCCGGGTCACTGTCATGATCGCCATTGTCTGGGTCCTGTCCTTCACCATCTCCTGCCCGCTGCTCTTCGGACTCAACAACACAGGCAAGTCTGTCCTTGGCCTGGGGCTCAGAGAGCTGCACCTCTCTGCTCTACTCAGGACACTGAGTGGCTGAGTCTTTGATGCAGAAATGGGTGGGAGCCCAGTGGGAGCCCCTTCTTATCCTCAAGGAGGCTGGATACATCCCCCAGCTCCTGCCTAACTCAGAGTTGCTCCAGACTGAGCGGGAGAGGAAACAATGACTCCACGCACATTGGGACTGTCTGGGGGACGGGGAAAATGGCTGAGGAGGGAGTCTGACCACTTTCAACATCATTTAATATGTTGAAGTAAGCCAGATAGCCTTGCACATGTGTGTGTGTGCTCACGTGTGTTTAGCAGGGAGCTTACTCCATCCATATCAGATTGTGGTATTTAGGGGATGAGATTGAAACCCAGTGGGTCAGCAGAGTGAAGGTTCCATGCTGCCTGGATCAAAAAAGCTACAAACAAGTAGGAAGTAAGCCAACCCCAATGCCCTTCCTGTGTGGGGCAGAGTCAGGAGCATCTCAGACAAAAGAGGAACAGAAAACTTGCAGTATGGGGATGCTTCTCAGCAGAGAGACAAGAGTTACACAGGCACCTCTGTGGTTCATAGGCTAGAGTGAAGCTCCACAAATGAGTAGTTGAGAATACAGGCGCCGCAGGAGTCCCCAGAAATGTGGAAAAGGCTAGTTATACTTGATTAATTCAGAATGGGTTTGATAGTAACACACATTTGGTCAACCTGGAAGGGACTGTGGATGCATATTAAACACTAAAACATGGCTAAGCTAGTTCAGTAAGCAGATAAAATTATTCTCTTAACAAAATTATGGTGTGTCAGGGCCTCTCTTTCCCCCATTATATAGGAAAGGCTAAAGTAATGGCTTTCTCTTTTGAAAATGTTTCCTTGTGTCATCTCTTCTGAATCATGGCTCTCCTATATGCCCAGAAAGGACAAAACTAACGAGCAAGTAATTAGAGAAGAGGAATGAAAAACTTGGAAGCAGTCAATAGTACCAACTTTACTTCTTACTAACAATTTATACCCTGGTTTTTTTTAAACTGTGCCTTTATTTGCATTTAGCGTTCCAGGCAACAGCCAGTATCTAGCCTGTAAAATTGCTTCTGGTTCCCACCAAGGGGGATGACTGTCCTCTGGTGGCACTGTGGTCTGGCGAGCCTGCTGACACCTTGCCCGTATGGGTTTCTCCTTTCCTCTAGACCAGAATGAGTGTATCATCGCCAACCCAGCCTTCGTGGTCTACTCCTCCATAGTCTCGTTCTACGTGCCCTTCATCGTCACCCTGCTGGTCTATATAAAAATCTACATTGTCCTCCGCAAGCGCCGCAAGCGGGTCAACACCAAGCGCAGCAGCCGAGCCTTCAGAGCCAACCTGAAGACCCCACTCAAGGTTCTCAAACCTCAGCCCCGAAGAGGGTCCCTACCTAACCTAACCACTACCAAGAGGGCTCATACCACACTTGGGTGGGGACCTGAGACATCACAGTAAGGTGGAAATCTAGGCTGGAGGAGTTTCCTGGGGCTGGGTGATGGTGTGCACCTCAGCTGAGTGACAGCATCTTTAGAAAGGGAAGACGTGGGTCCGTGAAGGATGCTAGCTAGAATGGTCTACATGAGACCTTTGTGGCTGCACAGAGCAGTTCTTGCTTGGTCTGGTCCTTAGTTTCTCTCTTCCTCCTCATGTAATTTTACCTTTCTCTCGCTAACCTTTTCCCTTCCTCCATCTTCTCCGTACTACTCTTTTGACCTGCTATGCTTTGCCCTTCCCTCCACGCACACCCCTGCCTCATCCCTTCTACTTCTCTCTGCTGCCCCTCTAGCCTTCCCCTGCCCTTTTTATCATATAATCTCCCTCTTCCAATCAACACTACAGTGAAGGCAGAGTGTGGGTATGGAAAGGGCAAGAACTCACCGGTTAGAGGCATCAGGTCCAAACCCTGGTGCAATCACTTTGTTGACGTGTGTCCTTGGGCATGTTGCTTTAGCTTCTGTGAGCCTCGGTTTCCTCGTCTGTTAAACGGGAGTCATGTGCACTTCACAGGGTGCTCCTGAAGAATTGATGTGAGAGAGGATGTGAGCATGTGCCTGGCATGGTCCTGAGTGGGTCCTCCAGGAAGGATGAGGTCCCTTTGCCCCTCCCCTTGCCCACTCTTCTCATCACAGTGCCAGCCTTCATTCTTGCCCCGCTTGTCTTCTGTGACCGCATTCCTCTAATTCCTGAGCCTCTCTGCTCAGAGTCTGAGTTCTCCATGGACTCCCTTGCCTTGGGTTTCTGTCCACTTACCGCCTCTGCTCCCCACTGTCTTGTGTGACCCATGTGCTGGCTCACTCCACAGGGCAACTGTACTCACCCTGAGGACATGAAACTCTGCACCGTTATCATGAAGTCTAATGGGAGTTTCCCAGTGAACAGGCGGAGAATGGTAAGTGTTCAGGCCAGGGACCCAGTGCCGTCTTTCTGCCCCCAGTGGAGCCCGCAATCCTGGATCCTGGGACGTCGCTAGCTATTTTAAGGGGAACATGCCTCCTGGCACCCCTATTTTGCATCAGCTGAGAGCACATTCATCTTGCATACTTCCAAGTATGGGTGCAGTGAGATACCTTAATTCTGCAAGGTGCAGACACACAGAAGCTTGTTGGAAGACATGACCTGCTTATGTAACCTACCAAAAGTGACAATAGGGGCTATTTCCACTTCTCAAGCACCTGCCATGCTTTCTGTCATCCCATCAAATCCTCATGTGACCCTGGGAAGTAAATCTTATTGGTCTACAGCTCACAGAAGAGGAATCCAAGGCTCATGAAGTACAGGTAGCTCACCCAAGTCTGAACAGTTAGTGTCGAGCATGTCCTGGAGTCCAGATCTATGTGACTTCTGAATCCACAATGTCCATTCAGTGTGTGGTACCTTCTGGATAGGCAGCTCTGGGGCTGGGAGCTGGCAGCTGGTAGCTGGCAGTGGGATAGGGGAGGAGCAGAGCACCGGAAGTGGACAAGAAGCATATCCTATAAGTAGAACCTGTGCAGATACATAGCGTACCTGAGCCCTTCGTGGTACTAGCTAGCACCAGAGTTCATCCCCCTGCTGTCCAGGAAACCCATGGAGGACTATATCTAAAGTCCAGAAACATGTCTCTTAGTTAGCAGGGTCCCCACAATGGGCCTGCCTCCCAGGGATAAGACTTTAAAGAACCATTTGCGAAGCAGACACTAAAAGAGATCTCAGGTTATATTCAAGGCAGCAGCCCATTTTGTCATCCGAGCACCTAGGCTGTATTTCAGAGGCTGGTCTGAGACCACCAATGCCCAGGATAAGGGAGTCTAAAGAAGAACTTGGAAGCCATGTGTGCGTCTGTGCTGGACCTTCCAGGTCAGCCCAGCAGAGACGATATGGAGTTTCCAGCTCAGCCCTTGGTTTCTGGATCAGGCTAATCAGCCCACATGCCCGTGTTGGTGCAGGAGTCTGTACTCCAGCCTGGCAGGGCGGATGGGGAACACGATTTCCATGTAGTCAGAACTGAGTTCTTGAAGGTGAGTCAAGACTGAATGTCAGTCAGGGAGAGGCTTATCTTAATATCTGGATTGATGTCTGGCCCTTAGTTAGAACCGAGAAAGTGTCACTCAGGTTAAAAATAAGAGAAGTCCCTGGGTAATAGCACCCAAGTGTTTCTAGGGTATTGAGGCTTCACAAGGATTTAGGAAGTGGTCCGGGAGTGACTGCCATAAGTTTGGGTGCTGTATTCAGATGGCCCTGCCTCCCAGTGATGGCCTTCTCTGTTTTCCTTGCAGAGCCACCCTGTTGTTTGCAGGAGTGTGCAGAAGGGCAGGAAATCCAAGGCTTGGTGATTTCTGCCCAGAGATTTCATCCTAAGTTCTCTGCCTCCACCACAGGATGCTGCCCGCCGAGCCCAGGAGCTGGAGATGGAGATGCTGTCGAGTACCAGTCCACCAGAGAGGACCCGGTATAGTCCCATCCCACCCAGTCACCACCAGCTAACTCTCCCCGATCCATCCCACCACGGCCTCCATAGCAACCCTGACAGTCCTGCCAAGCCAGAGAAGAATGGGCATGCCAGGATTATCAACCCCAGGATTGCCAAGATCTTTGAGATCCAGACCATGCCCAATGGCAAAACCCGGACCTCCCTTAAGTCAATGAGCCGCAGGAAGCTCTCCCAGCAGAAGGAGAAGAAAGCCACACAGATGCTTGCCATTGTACTTGGTGAGTCAGATCAGGCTGACAGTGACAGCCTGCTATGGCCTGCCTCGCTAGGGGAAAGGGTAACCCCTGCAATCCCAGACTCTGTCTTGATGACCATGGCTGGAGGGGCATGGATTGGGTACTTCCTTAGTAACAGGTCATGCTCGTTACATTCAGTCAATATTCAGTAGAACCTCCTATGGTGCCCACTGTACAAAAGGGCAAACCAGGACTTTGAGTAGTTACACAAATTGACCGTGGTCAACTCGGGCAGTTTGACTATAGTGTCTGAGCTTCACTGATCTATGGGAAGGCACCATAGCCTGTGTACCAGGCTGTGTCCCCGTCTTCTCCTTCTAGTCCCCCAGTCTGTAGAGTAAGTGGCCTCTCAGGGTTGTTATTATAGTAAGGATAGCACAGAGCTGGGAAAGCATCACATATGTGAGTAATTGTGTGATATGTTACTATCACTATTGGTGAGGAATTTGGAAATAGACATTTTCACTCAACCATGTCCCTGTGGGATAAAACTGTGAAAAATAAGATGGGCCTTTGAGAGGTGTCTCTAGCGTCTATGGCCTGGAGAGGTGGCTCAGCTGATAAAGGCGCTCGCCACCACCAAGTCTGATAACCCGAGTTCAACCCCTCAGTCCCGTATGGTGGATGGAGAGAATCAGTACCCCCAAGTTGCCCTCTGATCTCATGTGGAGCATGGATGCTCATGTACACACACACACACACACACACACACACACACACACACACAGTGCAATTAATTTTTTTCAACTTCTAGAAAATTGTTTAATGACAGACAACACCTAGGAAGCAGACTGATGCAGACAGTTGGGAGAGGAGGGTAGGATGTGAGCTTGCCATCTCTGTGACCCTGGGACCCCATCTGATGGTCAGGAGATTCTGGCAAATGAGTGGGCAGCTTCTGATGCCCTCCTGCTCAGAAACAGAGGCCCCAGACGGGCAAGGGATGGGTTTGGAGCAAGGCTCTATGTGACGGTCCTCCAGTTCTACCCTAGGGTCTATGCTCTGCCCCTAAAACATCCTCTTGCACCTACACATTGAGTTTCCAACAGGAGCAAGTGGCCCTGAGGCCTGCCTGTGTTAAGAAGACAGGGTTTTTTTTGTTGGGACCAACAAAGGCTGTGTCTACCAATATTGAGCAAACTTGGGAAAGGCTGGAGCAACAGATTTGGCATCTAAGGGACCTAGACAGGTGGGAAATAACACAAGTAACACTTAGTAACAAGAGTTACTTGTGCTACTAAGAGTAAAGAGGCCTCACGGACAATATAAAGACAACAGGAACTCTAGTTTCCCATGGAATTCATGGAGCCATTATGAAAACTAAGCAAGATGGAAATTTAGCTCCCCCTTTCCCTAAATTGTACAACCCACCCTGCTGACAGCACATTCTCTCCAGTGTCACCAGTTGAGGATAACATTGCTTCTAACCGTAACTGGGACATAGTCTGTGTGTCCATTTGCAGAGACGGATGAGGGTCAGAAGGCTAACATTTCCCCTTGTAAGCCACTTCCTTCCCTAGCAGATAGATGTCATGTCCATTCAGCAGATGAAAAAACAAATAAGGCCAAGGAAGGCGTGGGGACCTTCTGACTGATAGGTGTCAGAAGCAGGATGCTTAGATCTGAGGCAGGAGCCCCTTTGGCTGTGATCCTGGAACTACTGCACACAGTTAGCACTCCCAGTGCACCCAGGGAAGCCAGTGGCAGAGCAGACAGGCATAAAGGGGGCAGGGCCCACTCAGGTCAGGCTAGCCTCTCCTTGGCCAGGGGCGAGCCTGACCCTGCCCTCTCCCCAGGTGTATTCATCATCTGCTGGCTGCCCTTCTTCATCACGCACATCCTGAACATACACTGTGACTGCAACATCCCGCCAGTCCTCTACAGCGCCTTCACGTGGCTGGGCTATGTCAACAGTGCCGTGAACCCCATCATCTACACCACCTTCAACATCGAGTTCCGCAAGGCCTTCATGAAGATCCTGCACTGTTGAGTCTGCCCCTTGCCTGCACATCAGCTGCTTCCCACCTCCCTGACTCGGCAGGCCAGACCTCATCCCTGCAAGCTGTGGGCAGAAAGGCCCGGATAGACTTGGCCTTCTCTTGACCCTGCAGGCCCTGCAGTGTTAGCTTGGCTTGGTGCCCCTCTCTGCCCACAAACCCTCATCCTGCCAGGGAGACTGGTATCTTATCAGCTCTGGGGTTGGATTCGTGGCTCAGGGCAGCTCACAGAGTGCCCCGCTCCCATCCAGACCCTGTCTCCTTGGCACCAAAGATGCAGCGGCCTTCCTTGACCTTTCTCGGGGGCATTGGGGTTGCTGAGGCCAGAATCTAGCGTGGTGGCCAAGCACTCCCTGGTAGTCAGTTTGACCTAGTCATTGCTTGCCTGTGTTGGATCAGGCGGTGGGAGGGAAGGACATTTCAGATTTCACGGGGGCTATACAGGAAAGCAGGGAACACGCCAAGGATCCCAGGCAACATTAGTGTTGGGAGACACACATAAACACCAGATAGCTCCACAGACCCCAGAGAAATTGAGGTGGAAAATTTGTTTTCCACCCCAACTCCAGCGTGAACCCCTACATTTCATAGCAGTGGGTACCACACTGTACCCTATCCTGTTAAAGCACCCCATATGGTTTCTGTGCCCTTTGAGGGGAACAACTCTAATCCTCAAGGGCTCATTGAGGGACCATAAGGAGAAAAATAGCTGATCTCGGTCTGTCCTCTAACCTGCCCTGCTACCCTCTGCCAAGTTTTTGGACAAATTTATTCCTCACAGCAAACGCTGACCATCCTGGGAAGTCAGGCCTCGGACCCGTGTTGGAGCTCAAGTTGGAGGTGATAACTTGGGTCTCTTTGGGGGAGTGGGTAGCCTCCTTCCATGTCCCTGCCGACGTCTTCTCTTCCCAAGCTCTCCTCCTTCCCAGTGCCTCTGCCTTAGAGGAGATTGTGGGTAGGAGGCCACTGACACTATTGGGCTGGGTGTAGTCCAGCCCTGAGCGGGGAGGGGAAGCCGCAGCTTGGAGGGCCCTGGGCTCCAACTCTGTAACATCACTATCCATGCACCAAACCAATAAAACTTTGACAAGAGTCATTCCCATGGGCCCTTGAGTGGCCTGGAACACCACCAATACTATCTTTAACATTTAGACACAGCATAAAAGGAACAACAATTAGCAGGACTCCAGCTACACCCAGGGACCTGGATCCCAGTACCTCTGAAGAACCAATGTTAGCCACCAGGACAGAGGGAGCTCCATGGTAAAAGTGTCTCCTGAGGTGTTGGTTTTGCTTGCATCTGTCTGTTCTTCGTCCAGTCTCTAGCATGGACAGTGTGAGGCAGGGCATGTCTGAAGGGAGCGGCCTGGACTGGTGAACCTCTTCTCACCCCAGGCTTGTTCCCAGCTCCAAGCTTGCAGGGTCTGCAGGTTCATACTGCCCCAACCACAGAAACTTGACACCTTAAAAGAGAGCTAGAAATCAACCCAGTGAGAGAGGAATGTTCTTGGCACCTTAAAAATCAGGAATAATGACAAACAAGGTAGTGGCACCCACGGGCTCAGGCTCTAGGCAGCTGTCAGGGCATAATTTGCATGCTAAATATAATATTTTTAGCACCAAAGTTTGGAGCACTTAACTTGCCCTGAGCATTTAATTATGGACTTGGATCTTCTTGCTGAACTTGAATGTAGTGCTAAGCCTTGGGAAAGGCTCTTGTCCCCAGGAGCACCCTAGTACCAGAAGGTGAGCTAAGCAGGTCCGCTAGGGTAGCTCAGCACCACCAAAAACTTGGTGGTCGTCTCCTGGAAGTGGATCAAACCCCCATTGAGTCCAGAAACTCTAAGAAACTCTAGGTTGCTGGTATCCACCTAATAACCACCCCCCCCCCCCAAACATACACACCATGCTGTCAGCCTAAGGATGGATGATCTTGACCTGGCTGGGAGTTTTAAAGTTTGTTTCATCATTAGAAGTCTTATGAGGACATTCAAGTTTACCAGCTGTGAGAACTTGAGGAGAGGACAGAGAGAGAGAGAGAGAGAGAAGAGAAAGAGGAAGGGAGGCCCTGAAAGTGGGGTGGGGAGGCAAGCCCCAGAGCAATCAGAGAAGAACCCTGTCAGAGAGAAGAGGGGAAGAGGGCAGGGCAGGGGCGGGAGGCGGGGCAGGAGAGAGTTGCCCACAATTGTCAGGAGGCTTCAAGTCTTTCTTCCAGACAGCAGATTGACAGCTGGAGTGGGCAGGGGGAGGGCTGGGCTCCACCCTCTCCCCCTTAAGCACTTGGGAGCAAAGGGATTGGAGGAGTGGTACCAAAAACACATAGCAGAAAGGGGTATCCCAGGCTCTGGCTCTCCAAAAAGGCCCTGCCCCTGCTCCTCTTGGGTTTGGGAAGGAAGCTCCGGGAGCCTTCCCTCCCCATTTCCTTTCCCTGACATTTCCAGTGTCCCCACATACCTGGAGCCCAATTTTAGATCATTCTTGTCCCCAGAGACGACATGGCTTCCTTTACCTGTTGCCCAGTCTTCTCTGTCCTCCTGGGTGCAAGGGCAGAGTCTGAATCTGTGACTTCAGAATCTCTCTGTACAGCGCGACTTTGGGCTTTGCCTTCCCCGATAGTCCTCCCCTCCTAGTCCCAGGAGGCCATTCCTATGCCCTGGACTCACTTGAGGAGGTGGTTTGCCTGGGTGGGTGACAGCTCAGACCCCTGATTGAATCTTATGCATTGTGTGGAGTGCAGGTGGAAGTGGCTAATGTGAGTAGCTTTATTTATTTATTTATTATAGAGAAAGAAGACCTGCTTGAGACCAGATCTTTAGGATGATCATCAAGGGTCCATACAAACAGCTATTCCTGCTCAGCAGCGGGTGGTGGAGTCTAGAGTCCGGGTGTTTGATGTTTCTGCACATCCTTTCCCGTTTGTTATGTTTGTAGCTCTGCTACACCAAGTGAAGCAGGAAGCTGGGGAAGAGAAAACACAGTCTCTTCTAAGTGAGAAGACCTAAATGACCCATCCCCAGCTTTAAGGATGATGCAGGGAAGATCCAGATAAGAAGAGATTCTATTCCCATCTTCCCTCTGCCCAGTTACTTTCAGAGGAGGGAACAAGGTGGTAGTTATTGCTGTTTCTAGAGAGATCTTTTAACCCCAGGTGGAGCCCTAGAGAGTGCAAGTTATTTAAAAAAAATAGTTCACCATAGAGGTTGTTGGGCGTGTAGCTCTGTTGGCGGAGTGCTTGCCTAGTTGAGTTTCATCCTTAGTACCTCATCCATCAGGAGTACATACATACATATACCCATAATCCGGGCACTTGGGAGGAGCAATCAAGATGACCACTGTAAGTGTGTGGTTAGCACAGCAAGTTCCAGGCAGCCAAGGCAGTATAACAAGCCTATCTTAAGAAAAGAGAGGAGAAGGAAAATGTCAGCCACTTGACCATAACATTACTTTGGAACTTTGTCTTATGAGCACATCCTAAGGTGTGGAGCAGAGCTGAGACAGAGAGAGGAAGCCAGCCACCCAAGTAGAGGTCAAATGGAGAGCTGAAGTCACGTGGGGGAGGAGGTGGAACCATTGAGGGGGCTAAGAGAAGTGGAGTTTATGGAGACACCGGGCTAAGAAGCCATACCATTACCTTGTGGGTATCTGGGTAGCCTCGCCTTCAGGCATGTAAAGTGTGAGGAAGAGAGCCATGGTGAGGTTATTCTCTTAGCTCCATCTTGAGCAGGGGAAAACATGGAGTCGCCAAGAGAAGAATATCAGGGTCACATCCAGAGGCAGAAAGACTGGCAGCATGGGCCTGATGGCTTCCCTCCTTCCCGTCAGTCCTTAGGTAGTACCACCATCCTCTTATTTCCCGTCCTTTTCTTGAAGCCGCTTCATCCATCATCTCGCTGCCTCTTATGGCATTCAGAGACCCTGCCTGCACCCTGTCCCGTTCTTATGGCTGCAGACATGGTGCTATGGCTTGATCTACACTATGCTGTTTGACTGCTGGGGCCTTTTGTACAGTAGTCTGCAGATGGTCTTAACCACCGCGTCTCTGAGGTCACAACTAGTGAGCCAGGGACTTTTCCTTGCCTTGCACTACAGTGGGTGTGTTCCAAGATCACAGTCCATCCAAAGGCCCAGAGAGAATCACCCTTCCTTCCCAGATTGGACACCAGGTGGCTATGTCCTAGGGTATCATTCTTCACAAGGCCCCCAAAGCCTGATTATCTATGCCCTATTCCAAGAGAAAATAATTCTCTTGTTTAGGAGAAACTGAAATGTTGAGTACCTATTAACTACTTTGCCATACCATAGGCTTGGCCTCAGAGTTAATAATGACAATTCCCCAAGGACACAAGTGCTGCTAAGTGGTGTGACTGAAGCAAAGGAACTTCCAGCAGCTTGGGGTTATGCAAGGCTGTGACCCAGGAGAGCTTTGTATTTGGGTCTCCGTCATGGGCCCACCTTACCAACCTTCCCCACAGTCCTTTTCCAGCTTCCCTCCACTGCCACATGCTGGCCTGGCGCCCGCCCTTTGTCCTTTACACAACATCGCCCAAAATCTTCCAGGTCCCATTGCCTAGAATTTGACTAGGCACCATGGGTAATTCATTTTCTCCGTCCTGAACACTAAGTCAGGAAGAACAGGATGTAGGAAGAGTTAGGCTGTGTACCGGAGCAAGCAATAGAGCAAACATCAAGGGTTGTCAGTTCTATTCCTTCAGCAGGAATAGCCATCTCCAACAGGGCAGGCAGGGAAAGCTTCATAGGTAGAAATTAGTGGTTTGGATCTGGGCATGTGTGCAAGGGGTGCTATGTAGGACCCCATCAGGCACAGACTGGGGAAGGGAACCCAGCATTGGTGCAAAGGGTTATGGTATTATCCTGGGGTTGGACAGCTCTATAAAAGGATGTTCCTGAGCAGATGAACAGAGCAGCCATCTGTGTATCCAGAAGTCCAGAGGGCTCCTCTGCCTTGATGATGCCCTCCCTTCTCCCACAAGTCGGGAGATTGGCTTCCTCTCTTTGCATCTGCACTCTCTGCCACCCCCATACTTTCTCAATGTTTGTAGGATGCATCCACGGGCATCTCTAGCCCCCTATAGTTTTCTGCAGATGACTGCAAGCCTGAGTCCCATCCGAGAAGGTCTCACAAGCCAATTGGAACGTCCAGTCTGCAGCTTAACTCCCTTGGCTGTGGTTTGCAAAAATGCATGGCTCCTTTGATTTCCCCGTCTCCTATCTGGGAGGGTTTTATTCACTGACTCTTCAAAGGACAAGAAGTCACCCAAGCAGAGGTTTAGAATAGGAAAGGAATTCGCCTCTGTACCTGGTAAAGAAAGAGCAGGTAAGTGGGATGATGTTGATGAGAGAGGACAAGAGTTGGAAGACAGAAGAGGAACAGAGTGAAGGTAAGTGCTGATGCATGCTGGGGCCGTGTGTGATCCAACAGCATCCGCACATCAAAAAATTCTACACACTGGAGCTGGAGCATCTACAGGCCTCCCTGTTTGGTGGTGATGTCAAGGAAAAGTCTACCACTAATAAAGTGTAAAATGAAGACTCTAGCCCAGGTTTGTCTGGCCAGCTCTAAATCCTCTGTCATAGCCTAGAATCCCAGTTTTCTACCACAGCACCCAGCTTCCCCAATAGCACACAGCTCCCAGGGGTCTTCAGATTGCACTGAAAATTCAGGCTCTGTCTATCTACCCTTTACTTGGAAAGAGATGGGAGTTTTCCACATCCTCTTGCATGCGAGACCCAAGGTAGACATCAGAGTCTCACCTGCTGTGAATACATCCCATTATTTGCCTGTAGAAATAAATCTGTCCCTCCCACATTCTGGAGCTTATGGGGTACCTCCGCCTATACCAGGCCTAACCTCTGGCCCTTCTAAGCTCTATCCATGTTGTCTCCAACATTTACATCTTTCAGGAGGCTCTTTCTGACCAACCCAATGCCTAGGTTGGAAACTGCTGGAAAGGGGTGAAAAAGGAGAGCTCATAGACTGGTTCTATCCAGTCTATGAATACATGGCTACTTAAGTTTAATGGTAATAAAAGCTTGCTCTCTCATTTACACTCACCATATCTCAAGGACTTACTCCTACAAGTAGTTAGTGGTACCCTACTAAATAAGGTAGATCCCACTGATTTCTTCCCTCCCTTACAGTTCTGTTAGAAATACCAGCCCTACATTTGGAGTTTGGGGATCTTCAACTAAGATATGGACAAAGAGTGAGGAGTGGGTTTGTGGATGGGAAGGGAATGTTCACTTAAGGCTGATTTGAGTTTAAGGGTTCTCTAGAACCCCCATGTGGAGGTGTCCAGTAGGATATCAGGGCCCGATTTTTAGGACTCCTGTCCTTAGGCACTTTGAACACAGTGGAAATCTACTAGAGATCCACTTCCAGCGATTTCAAGGACTGCCCCCTTAAAACCCAATTAAAGATATCCCTACACAACTGAAAAGGCAGGTGTGTCCAAATGAAGCTCAAGGTGTATGTGTCTGACTAAGGCAACTCATGAATACAGCAGACAGCAAACTGAGCCCAATCTATCATCACTATTAGCTTTGAGAGGAATTGATTCAAAGAAGCAGGGATCTAAGAACCTCCATGCAAAGTCAGGATTATCAGAGACAAAGGGATTTACAGGCACAGTCCTGACCACACTTCTAGGACACCTTTGTCATATACTGGATAATGCATGCCAAAGCATTTTCCCCAACACCTTTCTTCTAGGTTATCCTCACACCCTTTCTTCTGTGAAAAGCCTGGCACCATCTTGTCCTATGGCTCCATCATTACCATTCACATATGCTGCCCTGACCCACCCAGATATAAATATGCAGACCTTGCATCTCTTCTGGCTCTTCTAGAATCCTAGACTCGGAGCCATATCAGTATTCTAGGATTCAAGAGGAACATACAGACCTGACCCTCCCCTTCCTCCTGCTGATTGTTTTAGGAGACAAAACTAGGGGTATTTTCTTAATTGCAGCAGGCATAGAATAGGGATAAACAATTTGTTGAATAGTCCCAGAGCCCAGGAGTTTTTACTACTTTTCAGGGGAAGACTTCCTACCTCCCCTGTGCCATGGGCATGGTTCTGTTGAGAAAAGCTCAGAGAAAGCCTTGGGTATGCCCCCTGGTGGTCACCCTAAGCCCTGGCTGCTCCACATTCAGAGTCAAGTTGCTCAGTCACACCAGGATCTGACTGTGGTTTAACTGGTTGCATATATATTTGAAGAATCCCTCATCAGGATATTTTGATGTGTAGTCTAGCTTGATAGTTATTTCTTGAGGACACAACCCAGCCAAGCGCTGACCCCCAGGCTTACCATTGGTTGTCCCTAAACTGTTCAGAGCCCAGCTGGAACTGGTCTAGAAACTCCAGGACAAAAAGTGAGGCTGCCAAAATGAACTCAAGCCCTAGGCAGAATGCCACATAGGGTAGCAAGTCTCCCTTGCCTCATCTTTCACCCCATGATGACGCCAGCATGACGATGGGGTGGGGGGATGAGGCAGAGGGGAGAACCTGCCCACCTCATACCCTTCTAACAGCCACTGACCCACTTACCACTGAACCAGACCTACCAACACACACAGTGAATACTAGCAGCCTTGGCCCTTCCCCAGCCTGCCCACAACTGGTGGGTAGACCAATGGATGGGTAGCCTATATTTGTTCACAGGAAGTACTTCTCTGAGCAGCTGATAAGGAAGAAAGATCCTGTAGCTCCACTCCAAGTCCACATAACCCCCTTGCACCACCAACTCCCTCTCAGCTGCCCTGCCTCTTCCCTTGCACGTATTTACACACAAATTATAAACACATGCAAGTATTACACTTTTATCCCTCCATCGCCTATTGGATACCCTGCCTAATCCCTTATATAGATTCACAGATGCTTTCTCTATGTATACATGCATTATGCATACATCTGCAGTTTCTCTTCGCTGCTCTACCTCTTTTCACATAAACACACACAAGTATCATATATGCACAATGTCCACACCAGACAAATCACCTATGCATGTACACATAGTCACCCAGCTCCCCTCCGTTTCCCTCTCTCTCCTCCCTTGTAAGCTCACACACATATATTATGCACACATACAACACACACAACACTACACTACACAGACAGACAAAAACACACACCACAACAACTCCACCGGATCCCATGGGTACCCAGCTGGTCCATATCTAATTAGGAGAATGAGGTCATCAGCTTTATTCACTATGGGGTTTGAAACCTGACCATATAAATGGGCACAGAGAAACATGGGGTTGGAGACAGGAAATTGGCGTCCCATAGATGAGCATATATGTACAGTTTGGGCACATTTTTAAAAATCACTTCCAAGATATAGAATACCAGAGACTGAGACCAGTGCCACCAGAAGCTATGGTCACCACAGTGGCAGGAGCCTGCCAGTGAGTAGACATGTCCTCTGAGCTCCAAGTGCATGCTCCCTACGTAAAGCAGGCATCTGATTCTCCTGCCCCAGTCTAAGGTGAAGAACCTAAAATGCAAAATTGGAGCTGAGAGGAGCCCTCTATCCTTATCTCTAGGTCTTTATTTGGGGGTGGTTTCTTGGGATGCAAGGGCTCCATTACTCAGAGGCAAGCAACAAAACATGGTAGAGTCTTGAGGCTGGAGAGGAAGTTTATCATGGACACAAGAGCTCATTTGAAAAGAAGGAAGAATGAGGTTTGACTGGAAACTACTTGGAGAGTAGCTAAAATCAGTTTTCCAGGCAGTCTGTAGCTTTCCCAGCTCACCAGAACAACCTCACTGGACTCTCTCCCCTTTTTGTCACCTAGGAGACTGGTTCCTCTCAAGGTCAAATGGGCAGGTGGGAAATGGCCTCTCCAAAGCCACTTTCACTTTCCATAGCCTTTTTCCTTCCATGCACAGAGGCCCTGTTACAGCTAAACTTCTGTCTAAGATCCAGGCTCAGAAACTCCCAGAATGGCTAGTGAAGGTTCCTTGCCCTCCAGGAAGGTCACTATGCCCTGTTTTTGGCTGCAGAGGGTCATCTGCAGAGGTGTGCAGCCAACACCATCCTTGATGTACAGTTGGGTATTAGCCTTGACCAGAACTTGAAGGATGGTTATGTTGCCCTGGAGAGCAGCCAAGTGGGCAGCTGTCCAGTCCACCTTGTTGCAGGCGTGGACATCAGCACCATGTTCCAGAAGGTGGATGATGACCAGGAAGGCCCCCTTCTGCCCTGTCATGTGGAGAGGAGTCCAGACTGATCAGCAGCATTGGGGTTGGCCCCACCCTGAAGCAGCGACACCACCACCACCTCCTCTCCATGGAAGGCAGTCATGTGCAGGGGAGTCCCATGCGTTCTTCCAAGAGCATCTAGGTCTGCATGGCTCTTGTCCAGCAGATGGATGATCTCCATGTGACCCTTGTAAGTTGCTAGGCTTACGGGTGTCCCTTCCTGTTGCGTGGGTAGCTCCAGGCTGGCCCCATATCTGAGAAGCATCTCGAAGATAAGTTGCTTACACTTGGTTACAGCCATGTGCAATGGGCTGTAACCACCATGGTCAAGGGCATCAGGAAATTCCCCACCTTTTAGCAGGTGTTGGATGGCTCTCATTTTCCCCTTCGCCCCTGAAAGGTGCAGGGGTGTCCTCAGGTTTCTCTGCTGAGCATCCATCTCAGCCCATGTCTTATCAGCAGCTTGACCAGATCAATATAGCCAAAGCAGGCAGACACATGGATGGGCGTCTTACCCTAAACCTCCTGTGGGTTGAAACCTGCCTGTCAGGAGACCAGAAGCTATGCAACATTCTCAAAGTTATTCTGTGCAGCTAGGCTGAGTGGAGTCCAGCTCTCATGTTCCTGAGCATCCACCAGGACCCCATGGTTCAGGAGCATATGGGAAATATGGTCATCCCTATTCTGGGCTTCAAAATGCAGTGGGACCTAGCCATCCTCATCTACCAAGTTGGTACTAGCACCGTGTACCAGGCGCAGGGCACAGAGGTCAGGCTGCTGATCGTGGGCAAGGAGGGGTGGTGTATAGACAGACGCCGTCTGGCAGTCCACATCAACTTTATGGGACAGCAGCAGCTTCACTTGCTCCAAACTGCCCTGGCCCACTAGGAAGTAGAGGAGAGTCATCTTGTGCTCATAGACTTGCAGCTCTTCATCACTTGGGGCCTAGCTCTTGCCATCAGAGAGTTGAAGGATCCACTTCAAGGAGTCACCTGAGCCTGCCAAGATAAAGGGATGGATTGAAAAAAAAATCCATAATCTGGTCAGAGGTCACCTTATGTATCCCCCTGCCTCCTGGACACAGTTTTCAGAAACAGCCTAGACTTGAGGGCATTGGCTTTCATGGGTCACTGATTCCATTAGAGCTTGGAGCTCGTGGGTTTTACAGAGGAGGCAGGATGGAGCTGGAGTCAGGAGGCCTGGATGAAAATCCATACTCCACCTCTGAACATCCCCTGGCTCCTGCTAGTTCTCCATCTCTTTAAACCTCCACCATCTAGCTCTTTAAAGGGGAGATGAACAACTCTTGTTCACTCTACCAGTAGGAAGACAGATTAGGTAGTTAAGAATGTTCAGAAGGACCCAAGAAAAAGGCAGGCTGTGAAAATCAAAACTGCACTAGAACTTGGGATTGTGTGATACAAGACCTCCAGCTCTCACCTCCTCCTGCCACATGTCCTGTGTATCAGGACAAAATGACCATGGCCAAGGTTTGCCCCCTAAAGATTCTGAATTGTATGGGGTAGGCACTGGACACATCTTTTTCTCATTTTTTCAAATAAGTCTAATACAAAGGCAATATTAAGTGTCAGTGTTCTATCGCTCATGACAGAAACAGGGGAAACTAATCTTTTTTTTT
>NW_026067973.1:5311320-5550539 GCF_014885135.2 Alexandromys fortis
GGAGAATAATATATTTGGAATTCTGCTCTAAGAGTTATTTTAACTGGGGACATCGCCCTGGGCACCTGGGAGCACCAAATCTCTTGCCAACCCTAAGATGGCTCCCTTAATTAAGATGTGTGCTTCCCTGCTCCCCTATCCGACCTTCCCTTATCCCAAACATCCCGTTTAGGGGAAACTAATCTTAATGACACAAACATGAAGGAGAAACTGATCCGGAACTCCTGGGTATTTTTAAACCATTCCTGATGTGTGGTAGGCCTGAGAAAGAGAAAGGGGCAAGGAGGATGAGCAGAGAGAATGCATAGACCCCATCCTTTCCTCCATGTGGAGTCTTTGGTCCCATCTCAGCATGACAGACTCACTACTGTGTGAAAGCTCCTGGTTGACTTCCCTTCTGACCTGGGAAGGCAGGTACAGGGTGGGACATCAGGGGTCCTCCCTGTCTTTCCTCTCTACAGTGGATCACCCATCAGGATTCTCATCCCAGCCTTCCTGGGAAACCCACTTATACCATTGCCCCTACACACATGTGTAGAATAAGTCACTAAGCAGAGAAGATCTAGGGCTTGTCCTTCAATTAGAGGCTTCAGGGTGTATCTCTGGAATCCCCTGATAGCCCCTGGTAGTTCCTATGTCAGAGTAGGGACAAGAGACTTGAAGGATGAAGCTGTCCACAGCGTGACAGCTTAGGATAAGTCCTTTCCAGGGGCAGGAAGCTGAGCCCTATCCTTGTCATGGCTGGGGTACACTTGGCAAACCAGTGACCCTTTCTAAGGTAACTTTTTTTTCAGAAGGAGAAGGCAAGGACCAGGTGATCCCTAAGATGCTCACCCCTCTCTGTGTTGTCCCTAGAGGACCAGATAACCTCATCCCTCAGCCTATGATCTTATAGACCCCACCACACTCAAAGTCCCCAGGCTCCAGAGCTCAGTGGCAGGACCAGGCTCAGATGTTATGGCTTCCATCTGCTGACTTATCTCCCTTAGGCACATGGTGAACACTCTTTGACGAAATCCACCCCCATCTGTACAGCTCAGAGAGTCTGCCTCCCAGCCCCACCCTGAAAATGTCTTAAACCTTTTCTCAGCTTTAGGGCCAATGGTGTCTCCCATCCCTCCCTCTTTAGCTCCTCGGCATGGAAAAATGGGTACTTGCTTAGAAAGCATGGTCTCTTCTTGGGGTCTTGGTCCCAGCAGCATTTCATCAGGTCCAACATCTGATGGGCCTCCTCTGGCCATTTGGCAGAGACAGGCTGCAAGGGGTGGGAGGCCCTCACGCCTGCAGCTACCCGGATAATGATGCTCATCACATTGAGCCCTACAAGGGAAGATCCAGGCTGTGCAGGTTTCCAAAGCTGAGAACAGAGTGCTGGCAAGTGGGCAGAAGCTGGAAGAATCCTGACAGAATGGGAATACAGTAGGTGCCCTATACATGCTCAGGGAGTAGACAACAGAGTCTCAGACCTCCTTGAAGCTCCGGTTGAGCAGCTGGGTCGCTGATCCAGCTCTAGCCAAGACTCAGCATGATCCCCACCTCCTTTTTCTGTGCAAGGGCAGCAGAATTGACAAGCAGGCCTGGGGAAAGGCTTCAGCATTCCACACTTTAAAGTGCAGGGGGCTTGGGTTGTTAGGATCTGTGAACAAGGTCAAGGCTCATGTTTGCTTACTATACCATAGGTTCTAGCATTTGTGGGATAGAGGAAGCAGAGTAAAAGGTAGAAATTGTGAGGAGCTCACGCCATGGTTCACACAATCCATTATTCCTCTTGTGTTCTCCAACCTCAGCCTCCCACAGGCATAGAGCCATGAGCATCCGTTATGTGTATATGGTTTATTTTGCATGAGAATCTCCCAGAATGACAGTCCCAAAGCTGTAATGAGGAATATATTAGCTGAGAGACAGAGGAGTATTCATGATCCCTAGCCAGAGGGACCCTGCCGTCTCTACAATCTCAGGTGAAGCCTCTCCAGGTCCTTCTCAACTCTTTCCCTCCATCAGCACCTGGAGGAGCTGTTTATGGTCATTGTCCTGCCCTACCTGTTGGCCATAGGGACCTGGCTGGGATAACAATCCATCATATGACTTACAGCCTAGCTGCCCACTCATCTGTGTATAACATATTCAGGCCCTGGAGCCTTGCTATTCTCCAGGAACGTTTCAAGAGGAATGCCACTGAGTGTGCCCCTCAGAGCCAATCTCTCAGTGTACTGCATGTGGGTTGACGGCTCCATCCACTTGGTCAGGCAAAAATCTGAAATCGGAAAGAAAACCAAATGATGCCAAGGACAGGGTAGCAACAGCCACCTTCCAGAGGCCATCTGCAGCTCCTCCCAGCTGCCTTCATCAGTATATGCTCTTTTTGTACACCACATATACATTCAACTTCACTGCCTCCCAGCTCTACTACCCTCTCCCAAGGGTCTTGAACCTGTCATTCATATTTTCCAAGCCCCAGTTTTCTCATCTGTAGGATGAGACCCTGTTTACTTCCAGGTGCCTTGTTTTTCTCGTTTCCGTGGGTCCTGGGACACACAATATCTGTTTATCCTTCTTTGCCTCCAGCCATTCAGACTGTCATTTACCATTCATTAAGGGACAATGAGATGGGGTTCAGAGACACCTTTTAAAACCATACACCAGCATGATGGGTGGGCATTCAGATAGCGTGTTCATGCATTAAGAACAAGTCTCATTCATTTTTGAGACCCTTTTCCTGCTTCAGGGAGCTGTTACTCCTCTTTGCTCAACCTTAAAAAACAAGCCTCATTGAATGCTTCTATACTGCAACTAGGATCAGCAAGATGAAGTAACAAAGATTTCACGGGAGTATGTAAGAAGTATATAAGCATATATTGAGATAGATTGAGAAAGGTCTCCTCAAGGAGGTGATGATCAATCTGAGAGCTGAGATATGATTAAGACATTGTAGATAAAGAGAGTTGGGAAACAGAATGTGCAAAGGCTCTTGAAAGCATAAAGGATAATGAAGGTTTCGAGCACTGAAGAAAAAGGCCATTGTGACTTAATAAAAATTTCCTTTATACATATCCCTTCTCCAGACAAATAACGTGAGGGGTAGAGTTATTCTATCAGTCTTAGAAGTGTGGCCCAGAGAGCATTGTTAAGGGCACCAGAGTCCACAGTCTCACGTCACCATGTTGTCTGCTCACCCATCTCTGTTTTACTATCTAGCCGAACAGAATATGGCTCAAACTTTTAGCGGGTTCAGTGATTGGCAGGTAGATAATCCTGCTACATGGAAGAGGTCTGGCATACATCACCTTGACATGCATGTTGTTGTCTGGCAGGATGTTGCTTGGCTTGAGGTCCAGGTGGAGCAGGGATGGCTTAAAGCTGTGGAGGAACTTCATGGCCAAGCTGGTCTCATGGATGATGCAGCACTTGAGTGGCTGCTGAGGCTGTGGGTAGGTAGTGTCTTCTCCAGGGCCATTAACTCTATCACAATGCTAGGGGCTGCTTGCATACCCCATAGATGGACACAAAGTCTTGAAACTTCATCGTCTCCATTTTGACTGCTTCTTCAAAGAGACAACTCATCTCAGAGCTTTGGAAAACCAGAGATGGGATGGAAGAAAGGGAAACACTAGTAAACTGGGCTACAGGCAGAACATATCAACTCAGCAGGATGCAAGCTGAGGAGACCCAGAGAAACCTCATAAGCTTGCGAGGTAGTGGAGAGCAGTGAGACTATAGGAATATCCCAGGCAGCCAGGATTGGGGCTCAAGCTGTTATCAGTGAAAAGGCAAGGGGTTTGCAGGCTTGGGAGTCCATGCATCCTGCAGAGCCAGCCATAGGAAGCCGGGAACACAGCCTGCCATTTATCCTGCCCATTTGCTTTCATGTGCATCTCCCGTAGCAGCTTTTGAGCCCCTGGAAGACCAGCATTATGCTTCATGCTTCTATTTTGAAATAACATCTATTACTATTTTGATTATGAAAATAATACATTCAACTCATAGAACGTCTAGGAGATACAGAGAGGTGTAAAACAGAAAATTAAACCACCAGTAATCCAACCTTGCAGAGCTGGTCTCGACTAACATTTTAATGTATACTTTTATGACGTTTTCCAGGAATTGCTTTTCCGTTTCTCCCTCCCTTTTGTTGCCTCCTTCCTTTCTCTAGCTTCCCTGCATTGTTAGTCTATGGAAGCAGGGTAGTCCGTGCTATGGATGAACTATAATCAGAACTCTTTGCCCCTCCCTCACCCCCACGCCAAACAAGCACTGCACAATATTTCTTTGTGGAAGAGAGCTGAAGTCAAGACTTAAAGGGGAGCCCTGTAAAACAAGTACCGTGGGCCCCTTCTCTCACTTCGCTGTGTGTGCCCACAGAATTGCAAACATGCAAATCGTGAGAGACTGTTTGGGAATTGCAGGGGTAGGGGTTAAGGCGGAATGGCATCTTGAAAAAGCAAGATATCGTCAAAGCTGTGCTGGTGCTGCAGTGGGATGCTGCTGACAGCTGACGAGATGCTCTCAGGGTCACCCTGGGAAACCAGCCAGAGGGTCTGGCCTCTAGGAACATCTCCTGTTCTGCAGGCATCTGAGTAACTGGTTATTTCAGGGTTAGCCTCCTTTAACCCTTCTGCTATTCCAGACAGCTCAGGGATGTTTTTAATCCTCTCTCTTTCTCTTGGGTACCGGAGTAGAAACCAGAGTAATCTCTGCCTCGAGGTGGACAAATTATGGCTGCTTTAGAAAGCACTGACCTGACCTCAAGGCTTAGTTCTATCACTTGAGATGTGCGTGACTTTGGACAATTCTCAGGGCCTCACATCTTTGCTTAGTTTCTGTCTCTTTGGCTCCAGTTCCCATTGCCCCAAGCCCTCAGCAGGCAGTGCAAACCTCTGCTCTTATGCTAGCCTTGGCCACATTCCCCTGCATCTCCTCCAGTCATTCTGCCCCTCTTCTCTGTCTCCTTTGCTAATTAAGGATGCACGGACCTTGCAGTCGGTTCAGGCTCTCTGCTCATCCCACCTCACATTCCAATTTCTCTGTTCATGATCAGCATCTTCAATCAGACATTTGATGCTTAATACTTCATGTGTCTGAAGCTTGACTCTTCCTCTCCCAGTAAGACTGCCTTATGCATCCCAGCCAATGCGCTCTCCACCCTCCAGGCCTCAGACAGGTCCTAGATTCCTCTTTGACCCCTGATTTCATTCCCACAACAGTTCCATCCAACGGCTTTCTTCTGCCTCAGAGCAGAAGACACAGATCTCTCAAAGCCTGACAAAGGTCCTTGTGGGATCCCCCATCTTCACTCGTGACACAGCTCCCTGAGCTCATTACTTCCTAACCCATCCTCCTTTCTCTGCCCATATGCCAAGCACATCGCCCCTTCAGGAACTCGGCTTGTGCTGTTTCCTCTGCTTAGAATACCTTCACTCACAGAACCAAGTGGCCTGCCCATTCATCTGCTCCAAAGACAACCCAGATGGCCTTAATAGTGTTTCAGAGACAAGCCTCAATAAATGGCATCTCTACCTCAGTTCTATCACCTTTTATCCCTGCCACATGTGGGTGACCAAATCTATTCTTGGAAGATCCCATTGCTTAAGTCTTAGGTCTATCAGTCAAGAAAGTGTCTAGAAGTCCTAAGAGCTATAAATAAAAATTCTATTTGTTTATCTACTCATTGCTTCCTCTATTAGAATCTAATGAAGCAATAATCATAAAGCTCCAAATATAGCCATCCATACATAACACACACTAATTATAGTTGTTAATATTTTTATTATTCCTTTCCACTCTTAAAAACTTGGAAAGGAATATGGGGGGGGGTCAGGGAGATTTTATCATAGTTGCAGTATGGGCAGGTCAATACTATCTGCTTCCTTGTACTATTTCTTTTTTTTTAATTTTTTTCCTTGTACTATTTCTTAACATGTTTCTTCGCATGTGTGTGTGTGAGTGTGCATGTGCCACCACTCATATGTATGCATGTGGAAGTCACAGGACAACTTGCAGGAGTCACTTTTCTCCTCCCACTCTTTGGGCACTGGGGATCTCACTCAGCCATCAAGCTTGGCTGCAAATGTCTTTATTTGCCAAGCCATCTCACCAACTTTCCTTCTGCTCTTTATTTCAAGACTATACATGGTATGGACAAATCTCAGAGTTGTCAGAGTTCCAAAGCCGAGTACTCTATGCAGAGAAGAGCTAGTACAAAAGCTGCTGCTGGAGGCATTGTCAAATCACAGAAAACCTAACAAGCACCATCTAAGTAGGAGTCACTGAGTTTCCGGTTGATGTTCCAAGAGGCTATATGGGAGGACATGTTTTCATACTCAGGCCTAGCTTCTCAGATGTTTCCTTCCAGGCTGTGAGGGGAAGCACATAGCAGGAACACACAGCGAAGCCAGGGGCAATAAAAGAAAAGCATGGCTGTAACCCACACTGTGACAGCCAGGATCCAAAACACACAGATGTATGGGACTTTGCACTTGACTTTTCAGCAGGATTTATGTCAGCTGGCAAATGGCTTGGGTGGGTCCTGCCTTCAGTTTATCCCCCTTGGAAGAACAGCAGTGTGGTATTACTGTGTGATAGCAGTGTGATGTCTTACTGGGGCATCCCCTCTAATTCTCTCCAGCCTACCGGGACTGGCATGGCAAGAGAGAAGATGATAACCTACAGGTCATTGAGCAAACGTAGTACATTTCTTGAAAAGCTCAGTCCTGTCTAGGAAAGAAAGAAGAGGCAGAGTGTGTTTATGCATTATCACACAAGAGGAAGGAGCAGAGCAAGGTAAAGAGGCCAGACAGACGAAGGCATTTTTTGCAAGGTGGTTCCTACTCACTCTTGACCTCTTGAGATGCTAACAGCAGGTATTATTTACCTAATTATTGGGGCTCAAAAAAAAGAGCCTACTCTGGGGAATTCAGATCACAGGGCCCATTTAAAAGCACCCAGACAATTACCAGCCTCAACCCCAGTTCATCCCTTCCTCTGAGCTCCCTAGACCAAAAGCTTCTTCTACCTCAGTCTCTTCTTGTGTGGAAATGGGCTGTCAGCTGCCTGGTGGTTTCCTTCTGGAAGCACAGGGAACACTTGATGGCATGCTGGGTCCTCCAGTGCTTGGGTCTTGCCTGGAACACCTGGCTGAAGCCACCACTGCCTACTTGGTGACATTCTCCCCTCCCCTCTTTTTCCTTCTCCTCCTCTTCCCTCCTCTCTCTCCTTCTTCTGGAGCATCTGTCCCAGCTTCCTGAATACAATCCTTCCTTCCTGGGGCCATGCTCCCAGCTTGCTGCCTCTGCTTCCTGCTCTTCAGGGAGGGTGAGAATGGTCAGGCAAACCAGTGCTCCATCTTTCTCTACCTGCCAAGGTGGAGAAAACCAACCAGCCCAGAGCCTGAGGCTGCAGAAAGAGAAAGTGAGCCTTCCTGGGTGCGTGATCACTAAGGTCAAGGATGAGTGTAAGCCTTGTGGGTCAGTTCAGTGGCCCAGCAGTCCTGTAGTAATCTGGACACTGCTGAAAACCAATGGAGCTTTTCTCCAAACCAGAATAACAAGTCATTTGCATACAAATAAGTTGCCTTGTTTGTCTTAGGTCTCCACTCTACAAAGGTGTTGCAGAGGGTGTGATAGGTGAGCTCTGGCAGACTTCACCTCAGCTGTGTGCTGAGGACAGGGTTAGTCACCTTAAAGGAATGAATGCATTCAGGAAGCTAAGGCATATGTTCCCAAAGGAGGAGAAAGAGGAGGGGAGAGGAGGAGAGGGGAGGGGAGGTGAAGAGAAGAGATTAATTATAGCATCAATAGCTGGCTTTTTTCTCCTTTAGCAGTTATTAGGCCTTATATTTATTTTTCAGCTCTCTCTGGCTTTTTCCCCATCTGTAAAATAGAATTATTTGGCCATAGGAATATCCATTCACTCATACCTTATGCAAACATTAAATCTAACTGGAGCATGGACTTAAATATGAAATAGAAACATAAAACATGTAGGAAAAATACTCTTTTTCTTTCACTTTTTTTGAGACACGGTTTTACTATGAGTTTTAGATTGATCTTGAGATCACCATGTAACCAAGGCTGGCCTTGAACTCACGGTCCTCTTACCTCTGCTTCCCAAGCACTGGGGATTGCAGGTGAGCATGCCTCCACCTGGCCCTATAAGAAAATACTCCTGGCCCAGAGTAAGGAAAAAAAAAAAAACATGAGACTTAATACTACAAGCTGTTTCATAAGATTAAAATAAATTAAGAAACTTAACATCAAAATGAAACATTTGCACTCTGGGAAGGACCACATTAGATGAGGAGAAGATATACAGAGGGAGAAAATATTTGTGAACTTAATCCTGGATAACCATGTCCTGCTGGTTCCTAGTATATATAAAGATACCTTCAAAGTTAATGGCAAACTGGCAAGAATCATGACACGCAGTTATCCAGTTACAAAATGGAGAAGAGGCTCAAACATGTTTTCCTGGGGAAGCTATACAGATGACAAATAAGGACATGAGAAGATGCTCAGAGTCATAGCTAACCAGCAAGTGCAAATTGAAGCCACAGTGGGATGTCAGTGCACACGTAACAGAATGTTTAAATAAACAACAGGGCCAAACGCTGATGAGAAAATGGACCACATATGCATTGCTGGTGGGGATATAGGATGGCCCAGCCACTCTGCAAGGCAATGAGACAGTCTCCAAGACGATTAAATGTAGAATTACTAAATGAGTTGGCGATTGCCCTCTGGGGAAATAAATCTCAGAGAAATGAAAACCATATTCACATAAAAAACTGCACATGATGTGAATTGTTCCTATGGAATACTAAAAGTGTGTGAAATGGCAGAGCAGGTCAAAGGTTAAGCATGCTGAGGCGGCTGTACAATGCGGAGTGATTCTCAGCAACTGTTGACAGGCGTGATTTAGTGAACTGTAGGGAATGACAGTTTGAAAGGGTGAACTTATAGTATATCCCCATTCACAGCCCTGAAACGACACAGTTATAGGGATGGGAAACAGGGTGGTGGGTGTCGGAAGTGGGGTGGAGAGGAATGTGGATGAGCTGCAAAAGCCTTATGAGGAAACTATTCTCTGTCTTGACCTTGGTAGTGGCCCCATGAATCTACACGTGATGAAATCACAGCAAACTTGCGACAAATCTGCAAGAATAAAATGGGATTCATTTTCCAAGGTAACAGACGCACCTGGATGTGGTGGTACAATCTCCATGGGCTGGGCTCCTAGACTAAATTAAAAGGAGAAAGCAAGCTAAGCCTTAGAATTCATCTTCTCCTGGGCATGCAATGTGACCAGCCACCTCACACTCCTGCTGTTAGGTCCCTTCTGCAATGACGAAGTCTACCCTTAAATCAGGAGCCCGAATAAATCCTTCAGTCTGGTGGTTTGTCACAGCATGCAAGGTAGCTAATATAAACACTGGCAGAGCTGTGTCCAGGAAAAACACGTGAATGAGATCTTAAATAGAAATGGAGGAACACACAGAGCAAAGGCTACTTTTTCTTATACATTGGCAACAAATTTAACTGAATTCTTTCTGTGTCCCAGGATCTTGTGCAAGGTCCAAACTAAGAGCAATGAACGAGGAAATCTGGCAGAAAAACGGCCTAAGCTGCAGAGCGTTCATGCTGCTCAGGGCCACATACGGTGATCTGTGAGAACAAAGCGATGAGTTAGAGGCAGAACTTATAATTAAAAGTAAAACAGGGCATAGAAACCTGGAAAATCCAGTCTGGCCACACAAACGGGGAAAGTATGCAAGAGTGCAAGTGAGGAACTGGTTTCTAACTGTGAGATTAGCGTGGGAGGAAGGGAGCCAAGTGTGGCTCTTCAGAAGCACAGTGTGTGTGGAAGGGGCTTGGCAGGGCTCTGAAGTCATCTCAGAGATCCCTGAGGTTGTCTTTATCACCTTGAGTGCAGGATGGGATCACTGCCCAGGGCCACCTGGGGTCTCTGCTCCCTAAATCTGGCATAACATTCTTTGGTTAACTAATCATGGTTTAAACAGTCCCAGTCCTAGGAACAGCATGTGACTCAGGAACCGAAGGACAAACTGTGTGCCTCAGTGGTACACACTTGGTGGTGTTTCCACAGGCAAATAATGCAGGATCCATTGAGTCATGGCTTTCCTCCACCTAGACCTCAATGGGCACATTCATAGACATGAAGCAATGGACATGAACCCCTAAGAGGACCACGCTGAAAAGAAATGTGGAGTTCAAACTTCTGCAGAGTCCCCAGGATCATCTGTGGTTGAGCCACAGTGACCAGAGTCCTGTTGTGACCTCCAAAGTATATAGCCGTCAAAATGTAAAACCTGCTTTAGAGCGCTGCAATCATCAGAGTTCAATCTGAGAGGAGAAAGTCCAGAAAAACTATAGGATCCGTGCTATCTCTGCAGGTCCAAACCACTTAGTATATCTAAAGAGGAGGCCTTTGAAGTGGAAGATTGCCTTCCAGGTTTAAGATTTAATGTCTGCTGTCTTGGGTTTTGGACTTGCTTGGGGGAACTGATACCCCTCCCTTTCTTCAAGTCTGTGTCTCAAGTCCTTTGCATTAGGAATACTTACTCTAAGCCTGTTTTGCTACTGAACGTTATTTTTTTTAATATTTATGTGTATGCATGTGTAGGTGTGTATATGTACATATGTACGCAGGTGCCAACAGAGGCCATAAGAGGGCATCCAATTTCCTGGATGTAGAGTTACAGGCAGTTGTGAGTTGCTTGACATGAGTGCTGGGAACCAAACTGGTTCTCTTCAAGAACAGCTCTTATCATCTCAAGATGGCTCTTAACCACTGAACCATCTCTCCAGGTCCCTGTCATTGAACTTTAGAAGGGAATTGCTTTTATTGGCTCACAGTTAGACTCCAGGCTACCAAGCTAAGATGCTGTGAATTGTCTGGATGGAATCACAGGGTTTATCCCTGTGAAAAGGAGTGCCTGGGGACAAGATGCTACGGGTTTATCCCCCTCTGAATCGCATATTGAGTATTGGGCAGTGGGGGCAAGGTGAGCATTAATAGGAGATCAAGCTGTTAAGAGGGATTAACACTACTCATGGAACTGAGTGAACTCTTGCAGGAGTGAGTGCGTGCTCTACAGTGACTGGGTAAGTTACCGTGGGAATGAGCTTGGAAGCACCAGCTGCTTTCTGTGGCCGATTCTTCTCTCATCGCTGTGATCAAAACACTTGAAGGAAGCAGCCTAAAGCAGGGGAGGCTTGTTTTGCCTCTTGACTCCAGGGAATTCCAATGTCTCCTAGTAGAAAAGGCATGGTGGAGCCCATCCATGGCTGCAGGAGCTATGGCTCCTCACAGAAAGTACAGACTAGAAATCCTGGGGGTGGGGTTCCCAAATCAGAAGTGAATCCAACCTTCAGGGCCTACCCTTGAGTGAACCACTTCTACTAGCCTAGCTAGACCACATTACCAAAAGATCCAGACCTCTCCAAACAGCACCCCAGCTGGGAATCAAGCAGTCAAGTCCTTAAGCCAGGAGGGGACATTTTACATTCAAACCCTGACAGTTGCCATGTCTGTCTCTTCAAAGTGACTGCTTGCTTTTCCACACTCCAGCCATGCTATGACTCAGTTCAAGGCCCTGAATAGATGCATCAGTACAATCTAGCCTCTAGGACTTGAACAGAAATAATCCATTATCCTTCATAAATGATTTAATCTGTGGTATTGGGGTATAGCAACAGAAAATGACCTAGTCAGCAGCACCTGAAATACGAGACATAAGCATAGAAGAGGCATGGTTCACCAGAAAAACCATGGTGTTGTTACCAGAACAGGGGGGATTTCTCCTGCAACCTGAGAATCAAACAACCCATTGGTAAGTCTCCAAGGTAAAAAAAAAAAAAAAAAAAAAAAAAAAGCAAACCAAAGGCCCAGGCCCAAAGCAATAGGCTGGCTGTATATCCAGAGCTTGTTTGGATTGAACTGGGGTCCCTGTTGTTTGGTTGGTTTACATTGGGCCCAAAGCTTCTCTAAAAGCAGCCGACTGGGGGCCAGTTTTTCTAGCCGCCCACTGCAGAATATTTGCCACCGCCTCTGCAGAGAGGATTTTCTGTTCTCAGTGCCGCCAGTGATAACAGCAGCAGTCCCTTTATTTGAAATGTCCATGTTTCAAAGCCATTCCTAGCTTAGTCCATGACCTGAATTTTGTACGATTCCATTAGTTCTAAGAGGCAAAAGAGAAGGAGAAACACTTATTTCTTTGTTGCTGTTTTAGTGATCTGGAGGCTAGATATGTACTGCAATCAGGACCACAATACTAAACCCACAGGATTTAAATGGTGAAAGTCTCCTAGATAAACAAGGAAGGGCAAGAGGAGATCAGATCTTCTTAGAAGTTATTCATGACTGTTCAAAATGGCCCCCTTCCACCTAAATGGCTAAATAGGATGGGTTAAATTCTCTTCATACAATTAACACTTGTCTATCTTAGTTGATTTTTCCATTACTATAACAAAATATCTGAGGCTAAGTGTCTTTTCTAGGAAAGGATTCTTTAAGAACTGAGCGTGTAGTCTTGCCTGTCATGCACAAGCCACCATTGGAGTCCTCAGTTCCACCACCACGAGAAGAAGGAGGAGGAACGGGGGGGGGGGCAGAGGAGGAGGAAGAGGGAAGAAGAAGGAGGAGGAAGAGGACGGGGAGAATTTTTAATGGAATCATTAACAAATGAATGGGTGAAGACAGTCTATACAATGGACTTTCATTCAGTCATTAAAAATAAAACTGTGCATCTTGCGGCAAAATGAATGGAGCTGGGAAACATCATATATCTAGATTATGAAATACAAATATCACATGTTCTGTCTCATATGTAGCTCTACGTTTAAAAAAGACATGAACGTTAAGGGGGACCTTTTGAGAAGCAGAAGGGGATGGGTAAGGAGGGAAAACAGAGTGGGTAAGGTGGATGGCATATCATCAAAGTATGATTTTCATATATATATATATACATATATATGAAAAAATATATGAATATATATATATATCATCATGAGACTCATTATTTTGTACAATTAATACAGGCTAATAATGTTATTTAGTGCACAATTCTGAACGTCCAAAATCATAGTGCTTAGATCAGCTTGGCTCACAGATTGCAAGACGGGGAGGGAGAGAGATGCTGGGGCCCCACCAGTAGGGACTGTACTAGTTCCTTCAAAGGGATGTCTCCAATAACCCAGCAACCTCCTGCTAAGTCCCATCTCTCTCTATTTAAAACAATTGCCTAATAATTCACAGAGAATACAATTTGTCTATCATATAATTCAATGGTTCATAATGTTGTTCACTGGCCTCCACCACTTTCAAAGTTAGAACATTTTTGACGGCTATATATACATATACTGTGCGTCTCGATCCCATCAGTCCTTCTCCATTACCCTCTTATTACCCAACCCCTGACCCTCTTCATCTCGGTTAGTCTTCTTCCTGCTCTCATTCGTGTACTTTGTGCAGCTTCTCTCCAGGCCGCCGCCATGCGTGTTCATGCTGGCAGCAGCCAGAGAACATGCAGAAAACAGAGTTTCACACACACTCTTCCTCATCTGCCGGGTCTCACGCACTTTGTGCCCACCCTCCCACAGCATTCCTTGAGCCGTGGAGGAGGTGATGTGATAGCAGAGAAGCCAAAGTCACAACCTTTCGTTAGCTTGAAGGGCCCAAGCACCCTCTCTATGCCTGCACTAGAGAGGGCTAATCCTTCCTTCTCCCATCATGGCATGCTTCTGTAACATCGGACATGGGGTGCATGAACCAGGGGCTGAGACCTTGCCAGCATCAAGAGGCGTTGCCTTTGCATATACTCTGTTTTCTGACTTGATGATAGCCTGCTCTGATTGCAATGGAAGGGCTGGGGAGAGGCCCCAGCCAAAGGAGAGCTTACTGGGCCAGCATGAAAGCTTGAGTTCAGATCCTCAGCACCCATGGAAGAAGCAGGACACGGTGGTGCATGCCTGAAATCTCAGTGCTGGGAAGGTAGAAACAGGTGGATCACTGGAATGCACTGGCCAAGCAGTCTTGATTTATCAATCAAATGATTAAACACTGAACTTCATGTTTAGTGAGAGCCCTGTCTGCTCTTGCAGAGGACACGGGTTCAATTCTCAGCACCCACACAGTGGCTAATAGCTGCCTATAGCTCCTGCTCCAGGGTGTTTGATGGCCTCTTCTGACCTCCACAGGGACCAGACACATGTGGCAAACAGACATACATGCAGGCAAAATATTCATACAGAAAAAATAAATAAATATATAAAACATAAAAATAAACAAGGTAGAGAGCAATTGAGGGAGATACCCTTAAACTCTGGTCTCCCCATGCAAGCATACATGCACATACATGAACATGCAGCATATCACACAAACACATGCACAAACACAAGTTACAGTAGAAGCAGATGAAAGACTAGGACCCATTTTACCCAAAGTCGTGTTGGATGGTGAAGCACAGTGCGTAGCACATAGTAAGCGTCTAATAATGTTTATTGAGGAAGGGAAGGAGGGAAATTCCAGGGATGTGCAATCATTTCAATAACTGGCTAAGCTGCTGTTGATAGCCACACAGACATCAGGCTCCTGTCCGTCTGAGGAAGGAAATCAGACACTGAAATGGAAATCTCCATCTTTTTGAAGATGAAACTGGCTTCTATACATTGGCAACCACCCCACGTGTGCGGCTAATCAGATGGGAAGGTAATCCTTCACCGTGCAAGGACTTAGGCTGTTATCTAACAGACTGTTGATGGATTAGCAAGGCTTTCTGATAAGACATTAAAGGAGTTAAAGTTTTATTCCCTTTCATGCTGGACACAGGCCCAGGAAGTAGGCGGAGACGCCCAAGCTAGGGCCGGGTGCTGGTTGTGGTGCTGTCCTATTTCCTAAGGAAATTCTGGACAAGACATTGCCTCTCTAGGTTTTCAGCTTCATGTGGGAGCAATGGCACCTGCCTGGTAGGGATGTTGCACCAATGAAGTGCACTCATTGAGACGAAAGGCCTTTGAAGAATTTGAAAGTAGGTATCTGTGTGAGGATGGCATTACTCAGAGCAAAAACAGAGACTGCTGGGCTGGGGTTTGGCTCCAGACTCCAGGCCTTAGGCCTCCAGTTGCTCACAAGCAACAAGAAGAGGCAGCCATGCCAGGACTTTTGAAGGATAATCCGGTAGCAACCATATACATATGGGGACTGTGATCACCAATGGTATCTGATTATGGCTTTTGGGAGCCAAAGGAGACAATGCCAGGATAGAGAGAAAGCCTCTCTCAGTACTGATGGTTCATGCAATTGCTCTTGTGAGCAGGGTGAACGGCAGAGCCAAGCCCTGCCCTCAGGTCCTACAGTAAGGTTATTATGATCCTCCAGTCTGTGTCCAGTTCTCTTTGTCTGGGCCCCGAGATTTCCCATAAGAAAAATTCTAGCCACCTTAATGAATTTAATTCTATTTAGGAAACAAACAAACAATAAACAAAACAAAAAAAATGAGCTTCAAAACAAGGAATATTTCAAAGTCCATTACACCGCAGAAATTAAGAGAGAAGATGGGGAATGTGAGCTGGAGAGGACTTCATGTGAAGTAGAGGGATGAGGGACGGAAGGAGGGAGGAAGGGAAAGAGGGAGGGAGTAAGGGAGGGGGAAGGGATGAGAAGCAGCTTGAACCACGTGTTTAAACATTGAATGCCTCAGTTCCCTCCTCTGTAAGGAGGGCCCAGATCTAGTCACCACTTCATTAAAGAGAACCTATAACTTAGTATTTTGACAAAACATGTCTGTCGATATGCTGGAGCTGTGTGTGTGTGTGAGCGTGCGCATGCGGAATTTAGAGAAGAAAGTAGACTGTCTTTTGGAAAAGAGCAGAGGACAGCAGGTGCGGAAGGCGAGGGAGTGAGTGTATCCAAGCAAATAGTAGGAAAACAGGAGGAGAGGGGCACAGTGGGGCAGCTGTCACTCAACCAACAATACCCAGGCTTCTCTGAAGTGCTGGAACATTGCAGTGAACCCCAAAGGTATGAAACCTAGGGAGGAAATAGAGGTAGGAACAAGAACATGACCCTAAGACTACCTTCATTTTAAGGTTCAACAAGGCTACAATGGATGGTTTACGTACAAAGGCCACATCAGACTTTATCAGCTTTATAAGGAAAAATAATTTGAGGGATAATAATGGATGGGCATGTTTAAATTCGACCTAAACCTTCCGAGTCGCAGCTTTTACTTACATGCTGATAAAAATTCCCATGTTTCATGATCCCTGAGAAGAGCCTGCAGGGATGTCCCAGGAGGGACATCTGTGGAGTAGCTGCACCAATGTAACAAAGTCAATCCCATTCTTCAAAGACTGTTGTGTGCCAAGCACGGTATGGGGAGCTTTATAGGAATCACCATAATTAATCCTCATGGCAACCCTGTCCTATCCCCAACAGCATCACTTTTTATGAGCAAGGCATCGAAGGAGTCAAGCCAACTCAGCGCAAGGCTCTGAGATCACAGTGGGTTGAGAGAAACTTTGCATTTGCACTCTGATCATAGGAGGGCTGCCAAAAGGTCTCCTGGCCTTTTGTCCCACACTTCTTTGATTGGGCCGTTGTCCAACTAGGGGACAGATACTAAAGATTCCTCACCTGGCCCTTCTGAGTCAGAGCTTCTTTGCTGTAAGACAAGAAGGTATAAGCTAGACATCGCGGGTTAGTGGCTTGATGGAGGCAAATCAGATAGATTCCGACTAAGCGGAACCTGGAGAGATGAACCCTGACTAAAATTAAGCCAGCATGGGCGAAGGCGTCATTTTTCTTGTCATACATACCGTAGCCCTCACTCCCTTAGCCTGCCTGTGATCCAGCCTAAATTTGCACCGCACCTTGGCTCACGCATATCCATATGAAAAACTCATCTCTCCGTTTCAGGAGATAAACTGTGTGGGCACGCACACATATGTGTGTGCGGCAGCCGGAGGGCAGGGGAGGGTCTGGAGGAGCAGATGGAACTGAGGGCAGGGGAGGGTCTGGAGGAGCAGATGGAACTATAGCAGATTAAAAGCACAAGTGTGAGGTTGGGGGTGGACACGTGACAGCGGAACGATGTGCAAGCGGATCTGAATCCGCACCTGCAGAACTCGTCACAGTGAGCAGTTTGTTGGAACTGGCTGGTAGCAAAAACCCAGTTCCAGAATTAGGAAGACCTGCCTCCCAGCCCCACACCTGGGGAGGCCTGAGGCTTGGGGGTGACCTGCAGAGGTTCTCAGCAGTTCTTCCTTCTGCTCTGCTAGTTCTCTGTGGGCTGCCTCTGCATCCTTTGGGGCTGAATCCTACAGCAGTCAGAGCCTGGTCTGTCTAAGGGCTAAAGGCCACCCACAAACCATTACTCTTTGTCTTTTGGAAACTGAGATTTCATTAGAGATCTCGTTAGGAAGGAAAGACCCATCCAGCTGATATCTGCACAAAAACACCTAAGGCTTAGCTTCTTTGAGGCTGCTGTGTGGTCAGGAGCTGAGAAGGGGTGATGGTCAGTGGATTGTCCCTCCCCATTTCCAGAGCAGACAGAGAGAACAAGGCTAATGATACCCTGAGGAGTGTGTGGTTGGACTGACAGCTCTTGGAACCAACAGATTTAGCTGGATTGAAATTAGGACAAAGAAAATGACAGGAGTGTCTGCTGGGAAAGGACCAGACCCCAGCACCTTGCACTGGAGCAGTCAGAGGTGTGCACAAATACAAGCGTAACCTTCCTTAGTATGTGGTTCCTAGGGAGGAACACTGTTACACCAATCCTGAGTTCTGAGTGCCCAGAACTCCGGAACTCCAGCCCCGGGAGGGATTGGCCTTTCTTTCTTTCTTTCTTTCTTTCTTTCTTTCTTTCTTTCTTTCTTTCTTTCTTTCTTTCTCTCTCTCTCTCTCTCTCTCTCTCTCTCTCTCTCTCTCTCTCTCTCTTCTTTTCTTTTTTGAGACAGGGTTTCTTTGTGTAGCCCTGGCTGCCCTAGAACTAGCTCCGTAGACCAGGCTGGCCTTGAACTCAGGGATTCACCTACTTCTGCCTCCCAAATGCTGGAATTAAAGATGTGCACCACCACATCAGTGAGATCGTCATCCTTGCTGACTATCTTGGAAGGGTATAGGAAGACCACTGCGGGCAGAGGTGGTTTTGGGGAACGTTTACCTTCCCAGGCATAGGATGGGGGAAAATAACAAACACAGTCAAGGGCAAATGCTTCCTTATCTTCAGTAATGCTGGGCCACTAACAGGAGAATGGGTTCTTTGGTGGAAAGAGAGAGGAGAGGGAAGAAGAGGAGAAGGGAGGGGAGGGGAGAGGAGAGGAGGGGAGGAGAGGAGAGGAGAGGAGAGGAGAGGAGAGGAGAGGAGAGGAGAGGAGAGGAGAGGAGAGGAGAGGAGAGGAGGGGAGAGCAGAATAGATAGGGCCAAGGAGGGAAGGGAGCAGTTCTGGTTCATCATGGTCATTAAGCTAACCCCCACTGCCACCTCATGCTAGGCACATTGTGCATATTCAAACCTCAGAATGTCAGACGGAACTGTTACTCTTATTTCAAAGGGAAGAAAGAGAGAGAGAGAGAGAGAGAGAGAGAGAGAGAGAGAGAAAGAGAGAGAGAGAGAGAGAGGTTTCCTGAAAGCCACATTCAATAAGGACAGAAATGTTTTACATATAGAAAAAGCTAAGGAACAAACACACACAGTCTGAGGTTAAATTCCAACTCCTCTATTTACATGAGACCAGGCAGGAAAGTCTTAGTTCCTTTACTTCTGTAGTGAAGACAGGTCTGCCTCATGGTGTCTTTGTAAGGCGGAACACTGAGATGGCGGGTTTGTAAGGTATTTCTCGCCACCCGGAGGAGAGTGTGCAGTGGCCCCACCTCCAATGTGAAGATCACAGCCTCCTGCAGGTCCCCTCAAGCACAATAGAACGTGACTTTTCCCACTTTGGGGGGGGGGGGATGGGATCTTACTCATAACAACCATTTCCAGAGCTGGAGAGGAGTGTAGCAGAGTTAGAGAGAGACTTGAACTTGGAATCGGAGACCAGCCTGCTGATTCTGCGTGCTGTTGTCATCTTCTGAGCCCCGCTGAGTGCTCTGGAAGCAGCAGCTTCTGCAGCCTCTAATTTTCCTCTGTGCTCTGTTTAGCAACAGACATCTCCCTTGCAATTTGGCTGCTTCAAGGAGGTCTGTTTTCATGAAGGCACCAAATAGGCAGATCCCAACTTCTCTGCTGAGACCTGTGCCGCCCGGGAGACTGGTACGGCACCATCAAAGAGTGCTCCAGTGAGCTCTTGCCAGCCGCCCACAGTGCACTGATCCCACCAAGAGGGCTCTGGTTTAGTGATTTTCATCCAGACTTCCAACAAGCAACTTTCCATTTCATTTTCAGGAACAGGGCTCCTAATTTAAGCTAAGAGCTGTCCTACCAGTGAAGAATTTTCTTTAGTGATATGTTGAATAAAATCTTCCTAGAGGAGTGTTTTCTTTTTTTGCATATTTCAGACAATATCTGACTTTAATCCCCTAAAGGACATGAGCCTTTTCACCACACCCCCACCCCCAAATCTCAAACTTTAGTAGACAGGATGTCAATCAATGTCTCCAGCCTCAGAATGGAGCCTATCATGTTTGTGCAGCAGAATAGCTCCTAAGATATGGTCGTCTCTAATGTCAGCTAGCTTTCTGTTACTGAAGCAAGCACACATAACAATGAACGTAGAGAGGGAAAAGGCTGGTTTGGCTTACAGTTTTAGAAGCTTTAGGTCATGACTAGGTGAGTCTATGCATTTCAGACTTCTCTCAGTGGGAACCACACTTCATGGTAGGAACAAGCTGCAAAGCAAACTGCCTATCACATGACTGGGAAGCAGGAGAGGTCAAGATGCCACAAGCCTGTGCAAGCGTATACTCCCAGTGAACCAAGTATCTCTAACTAGGCTCTAACAAAGTTTTTACTACCCATCCATAAGCTTCCAGCTGGGCACCAAGCCTTTAACTCTGGGGCCTTTGGGGGAAGCTTCTAGATCCCACTTAGCCTTTACAACATAGGTAGGTTGGATAGGTATTATTCTAGGTTTTCCTGATGGAGCAGAAAATCTCAGAGAGGTTAAGCAGCTCTCACAGTTGTACCAGGCTTTTTCTTTTGGGCCACCAACCAGCTCCCAAATCATGACAAAGAGACTTCTTATTGTTTATAAATGATCGTCTAGCTTAGGCAAGATTCTGGCTAGCTCTTTAACTTTTAACCTGCTTCTCTTTATCTACCTTTTGCTTCAGGGCTATTTACCTTCCTTCCTTCTTTCTGTATATCTTCCTCTCACTGTTTCCTGTTTCTCTTGGCTAGAGGCTGCCTGGCTGGCCCCAGGCAACTCCCTCATTCTCTCCTCTCTTATCTTGTTCTTCTCCTCTCCGGCCTAGATTTCTCCTTCTATTTATTCTCTCTGCCTGCCAGCCTCACCTATCCCTCTTCTGCCTAGCTATTGGCTGTTCGACTCTTTATCAGACCAATCAGATGCCTTAGGCAGGCAAGGTGAAACAAATGCAACACAGCCTTACATAATCAAACACATGCAGCATAAACAAAAGTAACACACCTTTACACGGTTAAAGTAATACTATCTGCAGCATAAAAAATGTAACACATCTTTGACTATTTAAAATAATATTCCACAACACACAGGAACACAGTGGGCAGGAGGTAGGGGGCACCATCCTTGGGAACTTTGGTTTGGAGATTCTTGTCTTTTACTCTACAGTGTAGAACCTGCCTCTTTCCCGGAAATGGTTCAGCCTGTGATTGCACTGAGAAGCCAGGGAACTGTTATTTATTAAATCTTTCATTTGGGAGCCCATAGGTGATCCTGACTCGGAGAAGGAAGCAGTGTCTTTAGGAAAGGGCTAAGCAGGAGTATGAGGTGGGTTAGGGACATAAATGGACATCACTTGGGTTTGGGTAAATAAAAGCCTGTGCTCCGGCACTGGGAGTCCAGAACCACCTTACACAGAAAACCAAGCACTTATAAAATGCAGCCAGGTGGTGATGCTGACCCTCAGGTCCAGGACTGGAAAGAGCTCTGACAGGGAGCGACCCATCAGCACTCAACCCCACAGAACATGAAAGCGCACGCCACAGCGGCAGCTGGGATTCAGGGGACTATTGTCACATCAGCCTGGTGCTGCCACCAGTCTCTTGATGGTCTGAGAGCTGCAGGCAGATGCTCAAGTGCCATTGCCAAATACCCCTGATGTTTCCCTCAGGATCTAGTGCTCAGCTAGTGGTGCTGCTGCAAGGGCATCTGGGAAATGAGGCTTTTGGTTGGCTGGTTTCTGGTCTCAGCAGAAAACGAGGGCGCTAGAGTGAGCAGCAGCAATTTCTACTGCCGTAGCCACCCTCTCTCTTCTTCCTGGTGGAAACCCAGCATCACACTCTGGAGTGGGTACTTAGAAAGACTTTATTAGCACAGCAATGACCCCTGACACACGGTTGTGTGTTCACAGACTGTGCAAGGCACCGTGCTCCTCAGGAATCATTCATGTATTTCATTGTAGAGTTGAGAATTTCTAGCCCGTGAAGCTCTCGAAGTTGGGCAGCAAACCTGTGGTAATCAGGACACAAAATTCAGGTCGATACATGTCATGTTTCACAGTTACCTCTCCAGATTGAGACTGGCTACAAACACGGGCCACAGCCCTCTCGGTAGAAGGGGGAAGTGACCGTGGCACTGGGGAGCCCTAAAGATCAAAGAGAATAAGTCGGGCTCTGGGGGAACCTACACAATACTGGAGACACTCTTCTGGAGTGTCAGATGTGACAGGCTGCTCCAAGGAAGCTGTGCTCTTGGGAAACCCCTCTATCCCACCCCAGCAGGTTGCCACTTTGAACTCACGATAGCTAATGTGCTTTGCTTTCTGTGGAAGACAGATTTTATCTTTTTCTTCCACTTGATCAATCAGAGAGAGTTTGAAAGTGTTTTCAGTGTCATCCAAACTCTCATTTTCCGGGGAGTGGGGGGAGGGCAGGAAAGAGAGGTGTGCAGCTGTAAGGCGGGAGCTCTACAACTCTACAATGAAATACATGAATGATTCCTGAGGAGCACGGTGCTCAAGCCTGTCCTCAAGGTCTCCCCCACTTCTATCCAAAGGATCATGGCACGGCTGCAAGGGAACACCCCAAAACATGCACTGTGGCTGATTAAGCACATGACAGATCCAGAACAGGAAGCAGAGCTAAATGATAACCACTGAGCAGAGTTCAAGTGCAAGTCCCTTGTCCTGGCTTGCTGGGTGGCCTTGGAGTGCTGTCATGCAGCTGTCTCTCCAGCAGGAGACTGTTACCCACGCTGACAGGCCTCTGTTTGCTTAGACCCAAGTTAATCAATCAACCAGGCAATCAATCAGGAAAGAAGTAGAAGTCTGTTCCAGAAAAGTAAAGACAGAGATGAGAAGCTATGCATGGTGGTGCATGCCCATAATCTCAGGTATTAGTGAGGTAGAGGCAGGGGGATTGTGATCAACCTGAGCTATAAAGCGAGTTCCAGACCAACTAGGGGAAAAAAGAAGATGAAGGGACAAATGGGGAATGGAGGAAGAGAGAAAGAAGGAAAGAGAGGAGAGAGAGAGAGAGAGAGAGAGAGAGAGAGAGAGAGAGAGAGAGAGAGAGAGAAGCAGGGGCAAGACAAAGACAGGATATGTTATAGTTTAGATATTAAATGTCCTCCTAATGTCTATATGCTAAGGCCTTGATCCCAGTTCATGTGATAAGATGATAGAACCTTTAGTACATTGGGCTTAGTGGGAGGAATTTAGGTCACAGTGTTCTCAAAAGGCAGTCAGGGAATTGGGTCCTTCCTGTGTCTTTCTTGGCATCTTGGTCACCATGAAGTGAGTGAAGAGCTCCCCTCTACTGCATGAACCCGACACTAGACACTGTGCTGCTAACAGCCCCAAAACAACAGGGACCCGGAGACTGAAGCCTTTGGGGCCTTAAGCTAAAGGAAACCTTTCTGTAAGTGGACTTTCTGTCACAGTGACAGAAATCAGAATAACAGAGGGAGAGAGAAGAGATGGAATGTGTGTGTGTGTGTGTGTGTGTGAGAGAGAGAGAGAGAGAGAGAGAGAGAGAGAGAGAGAGAGAGAGAGAGGAAAAAGGAGGGGCAAGCAAAATGGAGCAGGTTGGAGGAGGAGGGAATGGCAAGAAGATGGTGACCATATGCATGGGACCAAGCCCTGTCAATTGCATTCCATTTCTCAGGCTGGAGGTTGTGGTTCCCCCAAAGGACCCTTCTTCCAGAGACTCAGCTCATGGGGGCCCCTATAGGCATGGGGTAACCCCCATCCATGGAGAAGGCAGGAGGTACCCGCATGGAGTTCTTCACACAGTGCTAAGCTTGCCCCACCCTTTCCGAGATGTGACCACCACATGGGTGGCCTGGGTCAGTGGTGATCACGACAAACCTGGGCTCGGCTGTGCATAGCTTCCCCAGGGCAATGCCTGCATTCAGCTGCACGCCTGTCCTCTGGGAATCGCTGCCTGCCAGCTTCAACAACACTTGCACAATGTCCGTGTTCAGCAGGGATGAGGCAGCACTGGGCACCTCCATGCAGTTGCCAAGGCAGAGGGCAGCGTTGCCCACCAGTATTTCATCCTCTGAGTCAAGCAGCGATATCAAAATGTTGAACTCTGCAGGGAAATATGGCCACAAGGAGCAGTTCCAATGGACATACTAAAAGGGCTGATGAGGGGGCATGAGAGGCTGGAGGGGTAGATGACATGCTTCTCTAGAAACCTGGGAACATATGAGCTCTCTCTCTGTGTCAGTGCTCTGAGGTATAAAAGGGTTTTTGTAACCTGAGTAGTGGTTTAATCCCAGCACTCGGGGGGGTGGAGATAACTCTGAGTTCGAGGCCAGCATGGCCCACATGACAAGTCCCAGGCTAGCTAGAGCTACAAATGAGACTATCTTAAAAATGGATTTGAGTGTCAGAAAAGTGTGTCCTCATGGCGACCCACACTCTCCGTCACCTGCCAGCCTGACCGAGAGGCAATGTGTCTTTTCAGAAGGAAGGTTTGCCCTATCCGGTTAGTCCTCTTCAGGGTACAGTGTGGAGGTGTAAAGGACATTAGGAGGCTTCATCTGTTGGGCACCCCCTCTATGAAAACTGCAGAGGATTGAGGATGTAAGTTATATCGGGGAAATTAGAGCGGAGCCTTCTTTGGTCACATGGTAACTCTGCAGCCTCGGCCCCTATCTTAAGAGTGGAGAGACACCCAGCACACTCCAGATTAACCTGGTGAAGCATTCTTAGTGAATTAAGCTGAGCTCAGAGCCGCAGTTCCCACTGTTCTCTGGTGGCTGAAGGTGCTTTGTGCTCCCCTCCATCCACGAAGGAGGAGAGCTGGTGCTGGGTCAGTTCAAGCATCACTATAGAAACAATTCCAGGTTAAGTTGCGGGGAGAGGAGAGAGTTATCCTGCTTCTGCCCTGTGATCTTTGAGCTGCCTGGCATTTTACCCAAGCGCAGCCAAAAGGTCAGCGGAACACTTTGTGATGGGAGATGAACTGACATCCGGTTGTGTAAACACTACAAGGGAGCGATGCTGCCTAGGCCTCTCCTCCGTCTCAGCCTCGGTTCTCTCTGCAGCTTCCAGGGCGGGTCCACCACCGAGGCGTGGGCTCCCTTAACCAAACTGTCACTTACTTTTATCAAGTCTCATCACTTCTTCCCGAGCTGGATGGCAGCTGTTTGTGCAGACGGCCAGTGTCTTTATGGCGTAACGGGATGCGGTCTGGCCTCCCTTCTGCGTTTCAGAACAGAATCAGAAAAGAAAAATCAAGGTGATAACCATTCTTTCCTAGACACCTCAGCGATCATCATAATGGTGCCAGGGGGCCTTCTTGGCGTCTGTGAGATAATTGGATGAAGCAATGGAGTGTGCTTCTTAGGTGAGCAAGGAAAGAGTGTCACTTGTACCCATCTGCAAACCTAGCCCTGTTCCCCGGGTAGGAATTCAGGCCTGTCCCCTGCACACATGACACCACTGGGGGAGGGGCTTATGAGAGACTGTTTAGATAACAGTGGTTTATATATAAACATCTGCTGTTTAATACAAGATGTTTCCCCAAAGGGAAGCAAATGACTCTCCCCGGTCCTTTGGCCTTTGGGGAATAAGGGTTGACAATCTTTGTGAAGACTTGTTAACCAAGACCATTATGAGAGGTAATGATTACGCAATCGTAAGTCTCAATATCAGGGTCTTCAGGATGTGTGTGGACCTGTGCGCATGCATTCAGCAGTCTCTGGAGCAGTGCCAAAAGTTGTAGCAACAATGACAGGTAGTGATCAAGTATCGGTTTTAACTGAGCTCCTCCCTTCTGCCCCCTTGTCATCTTCCCTAGCCTGGCAGCATCTTGTCCACTGTAGAGTTATCTTCCTGCCCTGCTCAGCCCAAGGTTTTGTACCCTTGCAGCACTACCGTGGGCGAGCCTTGCAGAGCTCTAGTGGGATCTAGAGGCAGCCGCCGCCACCTGATAATTTGCTCTGTTTTCCCAGATGAATCTAGTTCCTCTCTTGGATTCACTGCCCTCAATTCATTCAGGGAATTCCAACATCCTTTGGTCACATGACAACTCTGCAGCCTCCGTAGTTCACAAATGGAGTTACCACCAATACACTCCAGATAAGGACAGAAGGTACCAGGAGTCCGTGAACAAAATAATTGGCCTAAGAAGCCTTGCAGGAAGGCATTCAAAGCACCTTGCTCAAGGACAGAGACTGTGTGTTTTGAAGCTGGGCTGGAGGACAAGCAATTTTCATCACTGTAGATAAAGAACAGTTTGCTTATTCATTCAACGGTCTTTGAGGCTGTCCAGGGCACCGTCCAGGCGGACAGGCGGAAGAGGTTCGCTAGTCCAGCGGGGATAACATCGCGGCACGTTAACTGAACAAAGCCCACCTTCATCCTGCTCTCCCTAGTTGAACAGGTGTCTCAGGACATTCAAGGAGGTGTAAGCAGTCAGGTTACTTTACCTGCAGGAATTTAATCATCTTCTTCACCACACCTGCTGCCAGCGCCTCCTCCACAATGGCCAGAGAGGAACAGAGGGTCCGGCTCAGAACGCCTGCGGCTCTCTGAGGGGACAAAGAGAGGACGATTAAACACCTCTTCCAGAAATGCTGATGACCTTTAAAGGTTAACGGGGAGGAGTTTGATTAGGAAAAAAAAATCTATTCCTTGATTGATGAATAATATAATGGCCAAGGAACACACAGCAAACAGTTCTTTTTTAATAAACCTGCCAGGCAGGCAGTACAAATGCCTAGAAATATTGCTTCCTTGTACAGAGACCCAGAGCGGTTCAGCTTTATACCGGATCTCAACTCTGAGAATCAGTCCTTTCAGGGTGCCTCCCAGTCCTCAGCATCAGTAGGGTCCTCCCTAGAAAAGCTCCACTTTCAGGACCAACCTTTGGAGTTTTCAGTTTTCATTTGTCTTTATCTTTCCATCTCTGGCTTTTGATTCGACTTCCTGGGAGATTTCATTTGTTTTATTTCCCAACTATTGCTTCATTTTAAAAATCTTAAAATTATAATTACTTATTATTGTGTGTGTTATTTATATGTGTGTGGGTGTATGTGTGTTAGTGTGCATTTGTGTGTTTGTTTTTGTGTGTATGAGTGCATGTGTTTTTTGTGTGTATGAGTGCATGTGTGTATGTGTGTATGTGTGTGTATGTGTGTGTGTGTGTGTGTGTCTGCCTGCCACAATGCTCGCATGGAGGTCAGGTCAGAAGACAATTTGGGGAGGTCTGAAGCCAATCTCTCTGCCTGCAGTTTTTAAGGGGCTATTTTCTGACACCTGTTCAGGTTTTAGGTCCCACACTGACAGAAACATGAGTAAGTGAAGAGTGTGCCCTAAGATGGCGCCCAAAGGCCTCCAGAATCATGCTAACCCTCTTCTCCACGTGCACTGCCCTACCCAAGGGACTGTCTTCGGTTTGCTCAGCCAAGTGTTAGAACAGAATTAAGGAACTATTCTGGCACATGCCGCTGAAGGATTTCTTGAAATATAATAAAGATTGCATTCACTGGTTAGATTCTAGACTACATAGTCAAGGCATTCGTAACGTGGGTTTCTGGACTCTACAAGGTTCACGTGTGCACGTATGAGGAGCAGTCACCAAATCCTCTCAGACTGAAGGCAGAATTTGTCATTTGTGTGTTTGTGGGTATGGCTCTGAGTTCACCCACACTGTACCTCTGAGTTACAGAGACTTCAAAGATGGTGACTGCAGACAGGGTAAGACCTATTAATATGAAAGCAGCACTAGGACAGGAAACTGTTAGTTGGCTCGCTAGAGAAACTTACTGTCAGGATTCCTCCATCCTGGCTGTTCAGTAGAGACAGGCACTTCCGGCTCATGTTCACCGCCCACATCTATAAACATGGGGAATGGGGAGGCATTTTTATAGCTCAAATAGAATCTTCTGGAGAGTGTCTTCCAAGAAATCAAACAGAGCCAACTACTCCCTCTTAAAACCACAATATTCATGTCCCTATTTCTCTCACAGGGGCTTCTTTTATTGCTCCCATATGTGTCTTCTCTAATTTTGGACATGATTCCATAGCAGAGGACATAGTTTATTTGACTCTTGAAATGCAGCCCTGGAAGGGACTGTTCTGCACACATGCACAGCTTTCTGAATGAAGACGAGAGTGACTCTTGCCCTCAGTAGAGCAACAGAGCATCCCTCCAGCCCTCCATATTCCTAGACTGTGACTGTTCCAGGCCACACGCTTCTGTTCACTTCATGAATACATGAATGAGCCAACAAAACATGTCTGTCCCAGGGCTCCAGGGAGGGTGACAAGAACACTGTACCTGAGAGAGGAAGGCACCCTCAAGACACAAGTTCATGATGAGTCCTAGGAGAGTATATGCAACCTCTCTGAACACGTCCATCTCCTCCTCACACTTGACCTGGAAACAAAACAAGGTCATCAACCTTCTTGCTGCTTTGCAGCTTTTCATGGTCATCTCTTCCCTTAGACAAATGTCTTGAGACACCCATGGCCCCTGTATTGTCAATACTTGGACTTGACAGAATGGCGGAAGTGCAGACACTAGGAATTAGCATCAGTTTAGGAGCAATAGAAGGTGTCTTGGACACATTGGCTATAGCACTCTGGCTCAGTGGGCCTTGGGATTGCACTGAAAACTGGGCTGTGGAAATGGGTGACCAGCTCCATCAGAAAAGCTTCAAAATTACCCTAGTGAAAGGGAGACTTAATCTAGAGGATTTTGGAGGCCACCCCCCCCCCAAACAAGCCTATAGCTATGGCAGCCATAAGTCAAACGGTCCCTAGGTCCTGGGAAACAGAATATTATAAGAAGCCAGTGCAGCACTGGAGGATGGGAGACCAAGGTTAAATAGAAAGGCTGTGATACCAGGAGGTCCAAACAGGCATCCCCAAATTCTTCACAGGCTAGCATGTGTCTTCGGGCGGTAGGCTCAGCACTGATGTTTCCCATCAGGGCAATGCACTGGCAGAGGGCTGAGGGGTTGGTTAACTTGGGCTCTCGCTTCTACAAATGAATTCAGAGACAGTGATGTTACAGACAGCAGATAAATGATGCCATAGGCATTTCTAGATGTGTCTCTTGCTCACCAAAAGGCTAGGAATCAGACACCTAGACTACTGTCACGCAGTGACATGAATGAAGTCACCCTGGTCACATGATGGAGTCACAAGCTTGGCTTCTACACCAACCAGCTGCAATGTTGGGGTGTGGTTATGCTCCCCTGGGGTCTCCTGGATTGCTTTACGGCTCCCCTCACACAGCACGCTCTCCCAGGAGAGCCCTGGCTTCATTCCTCACATGTCTACCCTTGTCCTGATGGGGTGATGTCCTCCCAGGTGACAGTCACACCCTTTCCTGAAGACACTACTTTGTGCTAAGGAGGACTCTGGCAGAGAGCTGCTCTCTCGATACCGTCAGGTAAGACATAACCCACTGGAGCATCTTTCCCCCTGCAGCCAGTCCTGCCCCTCGGCCACTGCTATTTGTCCTGTCTGCAGTGGTTGAGTTCTTTTAATAACGGAGAACTGTGTAAACTCCAGCTGTGGATAAATGACTAATCAGGCTGAGAGACAGCAAGGGTGCTGGGATGTAAATTGTGTTTCGGCGGCTCTGTCCTGGCAAAGAAGTGCCTGCCACAGTGGAGAGGACTGGGGTTTGCTCACCAGAACACCTGTGAGTGCGGGCAGGACACCTGGAAGGTTGGCCTGGAACCAGACTTGGAATCTGTGGGGACAACATCAGCTAGGGTGAGTTTTAAATGACACAAAGTATGCCCCAAGGCTGTCATCTCAGGCGATGTCTCAGAGAGCTACAGACAGGGCCTACGTGATGTGACTTTCAGTATGCACTCATGATTTGTTCTGTGCGCCTAAAATTATCACGTGACTTATGTTTTCTAAGCCTAGAGAATAATCTTTGATGTCAGACAGCAGGTCTCAGGCACCAGCTCTTGTAAACAGAAGTAGCTGGAACTCCCCGGCTCTGTCAAATTGACTGTAACCCTTCTGAGTTTGTGTGTTCCACGTGCCCAGTGCAGGTGGGAACAGAGAACACATGTTCTCTGGGCCGCCGAGCAGGCCCAGACATACATCACCATGTGCTGGTGTCACGTGCTATGCTCTCAGCCCCCCCCAGCTGGCCCACCTGTGAGCGTATTAACTCATTCCTCCATGACTCTTTCCAGGCAAGATTCACAATGGGTGCAATGAATGTTTTCAAAGCTCATAAGAAATGTCTCAAGAATTTATAACAATTCTAAAAAACATAGGATTTTTTTTTTTTTTACCATCTTCCCCCAGCAGCTAAAACCAAAACAAACAGGCAGGAAGAGATAACTAGCTATTCAGTATTAGTGGCAACCAAAGAGGAGGCTACATTTCCCTGTTTCTTCTCCGCTGCTTGCTCACTTATATTCACTCAACACAAATTTCCCAGCAGTTATCATGCACCAGGCACTGGCCAAGAGGCGGGAAGCTTCCCTGAGCCACAGCCAGCATCTCACTGCAAGAAGCACTGTTTTCAGTAGCCATCGTCCTGGTGTCTGCACGAGACTGGTCCAAGGACCCTACAAATACAAAGCCGTGCCACTGCCCAGGTTCCTTCCACAGAATGATACAGTACATGCATAACCTATTATAACCCCCTGGAAACTGAGCCATGTCTCAGCATTTGTAGCTATGGCACTGAAGCAATGTAAAGTGCTATGTGAATACCCACTATGTATTAATTAGGGGATAAGGAAAGGACATGTTCAGTACAGAGACTTTTAGAAGTACTTTTGATAAGTGGTTGATTGAATCCACAGTTACAGTTCTGTAACTGATAGAACGAAAGGATGACTGTGTGTCATAGCCTCCACTCCCACTGAGGACTGGGTCACCCTCCACGTGCAGGGACTGGGCTGAGACTGGATGACCATTGCCCTCTGGAAGCCATCAGTGTCCTCACTCAGTGCAACTTGTAATTCTCACCTGGAGATTTGTCTAGTCTCTGTAGATGGTGGCATTTTTCAAAAGCCACAAGGCTTAACATGGGTCGAAGAATTGTCATTCTATAGGAACCAAACAAAACAATTACCTTTCTTCTAGAGCCAAATCTGTGAGTAGCCCGATGGCTGTATTGGCCTTCTTGTCTGAGAAGTCCAGAAACGACAGCAGTGCTTCACACAGTCTGAAAAGAGCCATTAAAAACAACAACACACATAACCCTGAATGGCTCATCTTCAAACTCAGAGTCTCCAATAAGGTACTCTTGTAAGGAGCCCAGTAAAGCCTCAGCATCTGGGAAAGAAAAGCAGAAAGGATGAACTGACAGTGCCCAGCCAGGAGACCTGGGTTCTTACCCACCCGTGGACACCATCCTTCAGCAAGGCTGTAGCACTCCATGTGAGTTCTCAGGTTGCTAAACAGTTGTAATGTAAGTTTGCCAATTATCAGACAGCAGCTTGGAAGGAAGGAGTTTCTGGAGCTCTGCCCTGTGGCTGAGTCTCGGTCAAGTTTATTAACTTGGATGACATCTACATGGCACACTCACTAATCGGCTCATAACTAAAGTGGGAGGGCCCCTTAATAAGACAGGCGATGGAATAACTATTTCACAAGATCTTGATGGGCTTCTGAATTTAGCAGATGGGTTTAATAGAGTTAGAGTCCTCCACTGAGAGCTGGAAATTATAAAAGAGGAGCGGAGCTGGAAGACTCACTTTGGTTACTGATTCACGCAGAAAAGGTTCAAGGGTTTTGAGATGATTGTAAAGAGAGCTCGGGAAAGCAGTTCAGTTCAGTTGCCAGAAAAAGCTATGAAACCTCAAGCTGCCTGAAGAGGACCTACTGTTAGAACACCAGAAATGAAAGATTTGAGTCCCCTCCAGGAAACTGAGCATCTCTGGCATGCTACCTACTGTGCTCAGCACCTAGTTCCTGGTCTACAGTGACACACGTACAATGAAGGAGAGCATTAGGAACGTGCTAGAACAGACTCATGCTAAGGCCTCCAGGCAACGAGGTGGGTTCTAGGATTAGAAATATGAAATGAGACACTGTTCTGGCATTAGCAAGCTTGTGGGCCAGTCAGACACATGGAGACAGGACAGAACGTGTCTGACAAAAGGCCCTGAGGTACTCTCGAACATGAGCCATCTCTGGGGACATCTAGCAGGCAGCTCACTGCCATCAGTTCTTAGGATGCAGGAGAATAGGGGGCAGGGAGGTGAGGGAACTAGACGAAGCCCAGTTCATGATGGGTCTTCTAGAGTCTTTGACGAAGTTTGGATTTACCTCCCAAGGTTCACCTTCTCCAAAGTGTGATGGGTAGGTGGCTTCCTGGATGATAGTGGTAGGGATAGGGTGGGGCACAGATTCCTAGACAACCATAAACTTCAGATCTCTGGGAGGCTGCACTTTAGCCAAGCCCCAGGTGACTTCTAGACATTATATCTCACGAGTTAAAGATAGTCTTACAGGCAATGGAGAGTCACTTTAGAATTTTAAGAGGAAAACAGCAGGGCCAATGTGCATTTTAGAAACATCTTTTGGCTGGCTTAATGGAGGTCATATTGGAGAAGGAAGGACAGGGGGACAGAGAATCCCACCAGTGAGATGTGTGGTTGTCCTGACAAGAAAGGTCACGGAACTGGGCTGTGGCAGCAGCAGCATGGGAGATGCTATTATAAAGGAGAAGGTATTAAAAGACTGAGAAGGAATGATAAGAGACCAAGGAGGAGGATACCAAGGATGACCTAGGAGATGCTAATGAGCAAGAACTGACAAGCTGCTGTCTTATTGCCTGTGGTGAAGGTGGTGCAAGTCAACTACAGAACTCCTAGGTGAATGGGTAGTGGGATGCCCATGTGAAGACAGGAAATCCAGGTGAAAGAGATGGGGCAAAAAAAAAAAATCACATTTTATTTGCTATTCAGAGAGAAGGAGACAGGATCTAGTAACAGTGGGTGCTTCCATCTAACCCACAAGAGGGGACAGTCTCTGTCTCTTAAAGTCCAAGACAAGAAAACAGCCAATGTAAGATTCTGGAGTTGCTGGCTTGCATGATGGCACAAGAGGGATTGGTACAGGAAACCATGAAGGAAGAACTAGAAAGGGGGGAGGAGGGACAGGGTGTACTGTGGGATGTCTTTTTGTACATTGTGAATGTGTGTTGCTCTCATTGGTTGATAAATAAAGCTGTTTTGGTCTATGTCAAGGCAGGGTAGAGCCAGGCAGGAAATCCAAGCAGATATACAGGAGAAGAAGGATGGAGTCTGGAAGACACCAGCAGTCACTCAAGGAGCAAGATGCCAGAGCATCTTGCTACCGGTAAGTCATGTACCACATGGTGGTACATAAATGAATAGACATGGGTTAATCTAAATCGAAATCTATATATAAATATAAAGCTTGCTAATAATAACCCTGAGCCACCAACCATTTACAATTACTATTAAGTCTCTAAGTCTCTTATTTGAAAATGACTGCAGGGCAGGGTGGGACAGAAAAGTCCCGGATTACAGGATATATGATATCCTGACAGCCATGGTATGATGTTTCAAGAAGGGTCTGGTCAAAAGGACCAAATGCCTCAGGGCAGTGGGGTGACAGGAAGACAGGAAATAGCCTATGGGTTGGCTATCTGGGAGTGTAGCAGGCACTCACTTTTAAGGGACAGAATGTGATTAGCAGATTGTTCTGGGAAGGTCTGAATCACCCAAGAATTGATATAGGAAGTGGGGTGCTTGAATTGGAAAAGCCTCGTGTGTGGCCCCTAGTGCTGGGAAGTGGCAGAATTTGATGCATTCTTCAGACCCTCTATCATCTGTGCTGTCCTTGGGTCAGAGAGCCTTGGGATAGGCAATTCATAGGGTAATTCTGGCAGTAGGTGGATTACCTGAGGAGGTGTATCACATCCTCCTTAGCTGGGAAGACCTCCAGTCTCTGAGCTGTTTTAATGCCTGGCCCAAGTCGAAGGGAAACAGACACAGTGAAAGTGTTGGGTCTTCCCTAGAGGGGAGCGTGCATGGACTGGGTTGGAGCACTGCCGAGGGGCACCCATGCTGGATGGGGATGGGCTAGATGGTGTCTAAAGCTCAGGTGTTCTCAAGCCTCTGCAAATCCTTGACTTCCTCAAGAGTGTACTCTAGCGCTCATCCATCAGAAATAATTTGCTTTGGAGTTAGTCCAAATTCCTCCTACACCAATTTAACTCTGTTTTCTTGGTCCCGAAGATGAATGCTGATGAACCTGAGTAGCATCAAGGACAGACCACAGTCAGGGTCATCCTGGTTTAGTTAGCCATAGGAGACATAAACAAGAAAGCTCCCTCACCATGTGACAAAACACTTCTCCTAACCACTCTCATTACCCACAGAGGACAGTGTGTCCCTGTTCACCTCCTCTTGCTCAGAGACATATTTTCTGCTCTTTTGACAGGCAGTTGCCCCAGTGGATGGATCACAATTCAGAGAATGGGCTCATGGAGCCAATCATTTCACTACTGTCCCAGTTTAAGACTTTCAATAATCTACCGTAAAGAGAGAGAAAATGATCAATTCCAGAATCAGATATGGATGCTGGGGAGTCGTTTTACGGTGGTGGCAGCTGTTAGCTGGCCAGCCTCACAGTCACTACCTCCTCCTTCCAACCTGCCTGACTCTGCTCCAGAAGCTACCACCCCCACCCCGGCTTCCTGGGTAGCCCAGGACACGGGTCTACCAATCCGAAATAAATGGCAGCTTTGCTTAAGGAAGAAAGCAGATCTAGCGGGTGCTAAGCTGTGTTAGACAGGGGAATATGAGGCTTGGCATCACACCAAGGGAAAAAGAAAGGTAAAGAGAAGGACAGCGACCTTGACGTTGGGGTCCTCAAGCGACAGGTTACTTTGCTTAGCTTCTTCTTATTATGTGAGAAAAACATGACAGGCTCTGTCTTGCTTAAGCTCCTTGTGGTCAAATTGTCGCATGAGGCAGGAGAAAAAGATCTAAACTGACACAGACATATCTCTGGGTTTTGTCGGTTGCTTGGTTGGTTGGTTGGTTTGAGAGGGCAGAAGACAGTGTGCTGAGAACTGAACATTACTAGCAAGGGCTCCAGCATGGAGCCCATATTCTAAAAAAAATAAGGAAGTGGGGGTGCCTAGCACACTTCTTTTAATAAGGAATTATGATTGTGTATGTGTATGTGTGTGTATGTGTTGCATATTTGTATGCAGATGCTCTAAGAGGCCAGAAGAAGACATCAGATCTGCAGTTGGAGTTAGGGGTGGTTATGGACTCTTCAATATTGGTGCTGGGAACCAAACTCTGGTCCCCTACAAGAGTAGAACATGCTCTTAACTGCCAAGTCAACTCTCCAGCTCCCCACCATCCCTCTTAAATGTCATCCCATGTGTGCAGTACAGACAAGACAATGTATTATATTTCCCAGGCGAAAAGAAGAACAAAAAAACATACAAGGATTAAATACTGGACTATGAGAATCTAAAATCCCAGTGCTTCCTACAAAGTGGGAAGCCTGTTCCTGACAGTTCTTATCTGGGGAGGGAGGGGACCTGTATCCATCTGTGATTTGTGCCCTGCCCTGTCCTGCTTCAAACAGTATCGTCTAAGCACAGAGAACCAGTAACTTACCTGAAGATGGACATCAACAAGACTAGTGTGCCTGAAAGCCATAAGCTGAGATCCCCTCCTGACCTAAGAGTAGTCAAGACTGAATGTACCACGGCGAGCTATAGCACTAGAGGAGTTCAAACTGAGACGCTGGTCACTCAGAGATAGCAGAAGTCTTAAGACAACTACAGCCATCACTGCTCAGAGACAAAGGATGGCCGGCTTAAGAAGAAACAACACCTGACGAAGGGATTGAGCTGATAGCTGCAGGGTCATCTGAAAAGTACCACATGCCCTGGGAGACCTTCTGTAGCAATCCCCTGCCTACTGGGCAGAGCTTCTGGGTTGCCAAGGTCTTTCCTAGAAATCACTGGGGCTGTGACATGATGAAAAAGGGGAGATGGAGACCACCTTGTCCTTGGCACACAGTGGACTACTCACTAGATGGACAGGTGAGAGGGCTCAGCCTGGTCCAGAGAGATCCGGGGAATAAGCACTAGGGAACGGCTAGCTGATATGGTCTTATTTGCTGCAGCGTCTCCTGCCCACTCTGTGACCAGGGAGTAACACTCCCCTAAGTTACCACGGGAGATAAAACAATATGGCAGTGAAGAAATCAGCGGATTAACTTCTGCTCCAAAGTTAATCTGAAACGTTTACAAAGCAGGCCACGATGAATGTTATTTCTATCACTTTAAATCATAGGATATGGCTGACGTTCAACCTCTAAAAAAAAATGGCATATCCGTTTCAAATGGTCATATTTATAACCAGAAGACAAGTAAGCAATGAAAATTGAAAGATAAATAAAAACTCTGGGCTGAGAGAGCTCAATCAATTACAGAGCTCACCACCCGAACCTGAGAACTGCGTTTGATCTGCAGCACGCCTGAAAAAGTCATGGTAGCCACTCTTGTGATCCCAGCACAGGGAAGCAGAGACCGATAGACTACTAATAGTTGCTAGCTGGCCTGACTTGCCTAACCAGAGATCTCTGGTCCTAGTGACAGGGCTATGGCCTCACAAGTAGATGGTTCCTAAGGAGCAACACCCAAGATTGACCTCTGACCTTCACAAGCATGCATATACTTGCACACCTGTACATACAAGTGCATCCACACACATATGTATACTTCCCTCAGTACATGCGCGTGCGCGCGTGCGCACACACACACACACACACACATCTGTCCATATACACTAAATAAATAGGTAATAAGCAAACAAACAGAAAGAGTTACTGTGGTCCAGGATAGTTGTTTTAGAAAATCCCTTTAGAAGTCAGGCATACACTATCCCCATGTGTCTCAGTCTTTGTAAAAACCCCACAAAAATGTACTTGTTTTATGAAGTTATACTCTCTCACTTAAGAAATGGCTGGAAGACATGCAAAACAAAATGCCAGCATTGTGTCAAACAGAAGAACATAGGAAAATCCAGGGGAGAAACAGGGTGGAACCTGAGCCTGAGTCTAACAAGGCAGAAGCAAGTGGTCCATTTCCAGGCTGGGTTCTGTTTCTGCCTGTGGAGGTGCTGCCCTGTCAAGTTCAATGGTCTCTGCTTGTGCAGAATCAAAACTGGGCATGGACCTGAGTTCAGCCAGGAGCTTGTTGAGACACCTTCCTGATAGGGTTTCCCTCAGAGCCTCTTTCAATTACTTTCTTTCATGAAGACTCATGCCAGCCTGGTGGTAACACACACCAGCGACAGCAGGAGGGATGAGCAGCTTGATTTCTTCTACACAGTGGTGCCCCAAGGGGCCATAGGGAAGATCCCACGGGCACAGGCTTACCGGATCAGGTCGAGGTGCTTGATGACCTGGTTCCGGCCGTTCTCCGTCTGGGTGAGCTGCAGCAGCAGGGCCAGGCTCTGCTGCTGCATAACCAGGACTCTGGAGGTCATGAAGGAAGGCAGCAGGGTGGCCATATCCGGGTGAGTCACAAGCAGGCGCTGGTTTTCCTCTGCAGAACACAGGTGTTAATCTGCCTGGAGCTGCCGTGACGGCATTGAGGTGAGTTCTGTCGCCCACCACCTAACAGGAAGTTGGCTCATTCTTAACACATTTTCCAGGCAGGATAAAGACTTATAAGAACTGGACTCGGGGGCTAACCTTCTGTGTCTGACTATGCAGAGTGATGCCCTTTGCCAGTCACTAGCTCCTGTGGCCCTCCGCTTCCTCATCAGTAAGATGAGGACAATGGCCCACCTGCAAAAGTTTTTAATGAGGATTCTGTGAGCCACTGCTTGCTGGTGCCAGACAGAGACTGGCTCTCATAGATTAGTTACACTATTATCATTCTTATAAAAGCTTTCTCAGTGGGTGGAATGTGGAAATGAAGGAAAGAAAAGTATTTGGCTTTACTGAAATATATTCAGAGCATCAGCTTTTAGAAGGTGGCCAGAGCAACCATTTGTATTCTTTCTAAGGAACTATGATATCAAGGGAGAAGTACACCTCCAACAGACTGTGTGCTCTTCCCAGAGTCATAACACTGAACTTCAGTGATACTGAATTTGGCTTGCTTTGTGCTCTGAGCAGGCATGTGGGATCAAACAGGGCATGGCAGGAATGCGAGCATAAGTAATGAAACACAGTAGGGCAGACCGGACGGATGGTGTCCTCATTTGAATCTGAAATATACGCAAAGGTTCCTGCATTAAAGGTTTTGGCTGCCTGGCTTTTGGAAGCAATGATTCTCAAGATGGGGTAGTTTGAATGCGAGTGTTCCCCATAGGTTCATGTATTTGAATGCTTGGTCCCCTGTTGGAACTGTTTGGGAAGGATTGGGAGGTGTGACCTTGTTGGAAGAGGTGTGTCACTGTGGATATGCTGGAAGTGACTTCCCTCTCTGACTCAACAATAGGCCACTGATTTATTCTCATGCTTCTGCTTTTGCGCATTCTCTGCTTCTTAAAAAAAAAGGCTTGTGTGTATTGAGTTGGGCATGTCAAGAGTTCATGAGCCTGAGACCCAGCATGTGCAGACCCCAGGTGGCAATATTTCTCAGATATTAAAGCAACTCCAAAGCTCACAGAAGCAAAAGTATCTGGGTTATTATGCCTAACTCACAGAGAGTAAGGAGAACCACCAAGTTCTGTCTTTCTCAGCTTCCTTTGGGAATCTTGGCAAACATACAGCCCTGAGCAAGGGACTTTGATAATTCTTGGTTTGGTGTGTGTGTGTGTGTGTGTGTGCGTGCATGCATGTCCACATATGTGTGTGTGTACGCATATGGATAGAGGCCAGAGGATAACTCACATGTCATACTCGGGCATCATTCAAGACTTTCTTTCTCTTTGATTAGGGCCTTCACTGACCTTGACATCACCAACTAGGCCTCACTGGCTGACCTTTGAGCCCTGGGGTCTACCTGTCTCCACATTCCCAGCATGCTACCACAACTGTTTTTGTTTCTTTCTGTTGTTGTTAATGTGGGTTCTGAGATAAACTGAGGAGCTTGACTGTACCAACTGATCCTGATAGGCTGGGTTTCTACAGCCCACTTTAAGTTCTCTGTCTGAAACAGGATGGCTTCCTCACACCCAGCTGATATGGTACACACACTTCTGCAGGCTCCACCCTGCCACTGTCCTCATTTCTAGTGTTTCCTGTCCAAAGAGCAAATCTATTCTTGTGAAACACATTTCTTTGAGATGAAGGAAAAAAACTTAAAATCTTGATATACATGGAAGTCACAAAGGGAAGACTGTGAAAGGACGTAATGATCTCCAGAGAACATTGTATCAAGAAAGGTGGGAGTTGACAAAACAAAATCCATCTGGCATTTTCCTATTTCAGTAACAGACACTAATCAGGGTCAGAAGATGCTGGCTGGTAGTCATATATCTCAAGACGCTGGCTGCAAGGGGCACCATGGACAGCAAAACCAAAGTATTTTCAAATGGATGATAAAGGAAATGATCTCCATTGCTCACGACATGAGCAGAAGTCATTAGTCCACAGAGCAGGGAGAGGAACGGGCAGTGGTGGGGAGCGGAGGGGAAAGAACTCGTTATACTGACAGTGATCTTGCCCACTCTCCATTCCAGTGTTCTGAGGCGGGGGAGGGGAGTAGGGATGGGAGGAGGACAATGAGAAGAAGGAGAAAAAGGACTAGGGGGAGGAGAAATAGGAGGAAGGGGGAGCAAAAGAGGAAGAAGACCAGGTGGGGCCTGGGGAATGCAGTATAGAACTTGCATTTTGGATCCACATACTTTTGGGGAGGAAAAGGCATGAAATGGAGGCATCAGTCCTCCCAGGGATGACCTTTGGGGAGAACTACTGGACGGAACCATGCAGCTCTTCCATCTGGGACATGCAGCTAGCAAGTAACAGTGAAGAACTGGGCTTACCATTGTCACTACACACTGCTTGCCAGAGCTTCAAAACAGCCACACAGAGAACCTCCTCAACTGCATCTTTCCCTGCTGAAAAGAGGCACCTGGAGAAGACAGGGAGAGCAATGTGGAATCTGGGCACTAATCTTGTTTTCTCTTCCCTGAGTTCTGCCCCCGGACTCATCAAATGGATAGGTAAGAGATGTTTTTTTTAATGCAGATCCAAGTTGGACATGGTGGTGCACACCTTTAATTCCACCACCCAGGAGGCAGAGGCAGGTAGGTCTCTCTGTGAGTTCAAGGCCAGTGTGGTCTACATACAGAGTGACCAGCCAGGGCTACATAGTGATCTCTTTCTCTCTCTCTCAAAGGAAGACAGGCAGAAAAAAAGAAAGAAAGAAAGAAAGAAAGAAAGAAAGAAAGAAAGAAAGAAAGAAAGAAAGAGGCGTATCCACAGGTTACCACAAACTAGGGGCTGCCCATCACTGATTCCAAAGTTCCAGATCAAAGGCAAAGATTGAAAACACAGGGATGGGAACACAGAAAAGGGTGGACAGCCAAGGGCCATTAGTGATGAATGGACATGCAAACATTAAATCCACACCAGGATCCTCAGCCTCCTGGATCATCCTAGCACAACATGAAATAAACACATACAACCCCCTTCCGTGTAGGTCTTGTTTTAGATAAAATTCTAAATGGAGTCAACCAGGACCCAGCTGCTTCTACTTCCTTAAAATGACCAGAGAATGAGAAATGAGGGCAATAAAAATCTTACAAATGGTGCTGGGAAAGCAGGGGGAGCACTGTTTGTCTGGTTGGGAAGTATGCAGAGGGCCTGTGACAGGCTCAGTCTCTGTCAGCTGCAGCATGATGCCAAAGACCAGAGGTTCCGAGCTCAAGGCAATTAGCATGTGCTCTTTCATGGGTCACTCTGCTGACTGAGGAATAAGGACAGAGAGTCCAAAGGCCTTGCCTGTGTGGCCAGTAACTGCTTTCACACACATGGCTATCTGCCTTTTCTTGATAGACATCTGACTCTTTCTATTGGGAGCTGTGAACCCCCAGATCCTGAATTTTTTGTAAACAACTTGTTTTCCCCTAATATGAGAGCCTACAGCTTCTCTGAGCACAAGACTCTCAGGAGTTTCTGATGGCAGGGGAATGGTTTTTGGTGCGTTTGGCTGGGGTGTGGCTATCCCTATATAAGCTGCCCCTGGACACAATAAAGGGGGCATTCTGGCATCAAGAATGACCTGTATCTCTTGTCTGTGAGGCTTTGTGTGTTTCAATCTCCAGCCCCTTGCCCGGCTCACAAACTGTATGATGGCACATAGAGCGCAGACGGACATGGTACACTGCATCTTTCCAAATATACCTACCTTCTTATGACCTCATGGTCACTGATGGTGTTGAATCCACCATATGTTCTGAACAAGGTCCGTTCTGTGCCTGAAACAAAATCACAAGAACCAAGTCAGGGTCCTGACCTACCAGGTTGGCTTCCAGCTGCAGCATGGCCAAGCTGATCACCAGATCCCAGTGTGATCATCAAAAACCTAGCTGAACCATCACACTCTGAGAAACGCAACTGCCATCAGCTGCTCAATGTGTCAAAGTCAGAGGGACTTCTTAGAAAATATCTATCAGCATCTCAACTCATCCCTCTGCAATCTTTAGAGGGCATACAGGAGCTGGAAAAACCAGAAAGTTATCCGATTCTGAATGTTTATTTTGAGGCCGTCTCCAGGCTCTGGAGAAGAACTTAACAATTTCTAAGAAGTGGTCGAGGGGGTCACCTGGGCTGCCTCTCTGGTCTATACTAAAGCGGGACCACAGACTCCATCCATTTGTACAAATGACATCCTGTCACTGAGCAACCAAAGTTGTTTAAAGGAACTGGTAAGAGAATGGCACGCTCTCGTTACAAGACAGAAGTATTTCCTCTGAAACTATTTTCATGTTCCAAGCAGGTGTTAAGTGCATCTGGGGCCATCCCTTTAGTTATCATTTCTTCTCTTTCTACAAGGCATAGGGTGTTAAGGACGGATGTGAGGATGTAAGCAAGGCATGTGAAACACACGTGAGGGAAAGTTTACAGAATCAGTACACAGATATTTAATATTTATATTTACATAAACATGGGCTATGTGTGGTATGAATATGTAATAGAGGCATGGGGAGCAGGTGGACACCATGTGTGTCTTGTGCTGTGTGTGGTGTTTACTGCATGAGTGTTGAGTCAATGCATTCTCTGAAGAGGATGGGGCATAGGTAGAGGTATATTTCTTCCAGACCCTCTTTGGCACCTATATCAGCATAGATTTTCAATCAATATTTATGGAAGGGAGGAGATCTTTGTCTCACAGACTCAGATCCCTGCCCCCCCCCCCCCCCCCCCCCCGCCTTCCCAAGGACAACGCTCATGAGACCCCACACGTGTCTAACTTACAGTCTGTCATCATTTCTGTCAGGATCTCAATGCCTCCTGCATAGAACAAGGGTGTCTGGTCAGGCTTGGAGAGGGTCTCCAGGAGATTTCTAGTTGTCATTGCTGTTTTCTTTCCGGAATTCAGAGACTCACGGGCTTCCTTCTCTTGAAGGTCTGCCTTTTCTCGAAGAGTGACTTGATTTAGGTATTCTATAAAACCAAGCAGGAGAAAGCAAAATAAGCACCCTAGCAATAGAAAGAACCATATAGAAGATCGCCCTATCTCTCCCCTACCCTTGCCCACTCCCTTCCTTTCTTCCTTTCAAGGATGGGAAGTACAAAGCAAGAAACTAATTCAGACTCCTCTTCAGGAAGGAACCTTTTAGGGGCAAAGGCAAATCTAACCTGAGTCTTAAGCCATCTGGGGCTGTCTGGAAGTCTACGGGAAGACGGCGTGGAGGAAAAGAAAAGAAATGTTCCCTCTGGACGTGAGAACAGAGGGAAGATGAGCACCGCAGCCTGCAAACACCAAGGGCTGGGCAGGGCAGGAAAGCTAAGGCAGTGGCTTTGACCAGGGTGGGAGGCACCCCGCAAAGGCAGACTGGATTTGGACAGCAGCAGGGACGGTCTCACCTTTCACCTGAGTCTGCAGCTTGGGGTTTATCTCTCCCATCTTCTGATAACATTCTCTAGACTGGAAAACAGAAACAAGACCTTGAAAGGCGGTCAGGGGTAAAGGTGATTAGGGGGCAGAGAGGGGCGTCCAAGGGTTTGGTTCCTTCATTATCCCTTCTTATCTTACCCCTGCTCCCAGCACTTGGGGCAGCCGGGAGAGCAGGGAGCTTTTGATATTTTTGTTTGTGCTACTGAGGTTCTGCGGCACTACAGGCACTGTTTCAGAAAGTCATTTTAAAAACTTTGTTTGTTAAATACAAACTGCGATAGCTACTACCCAGTCTTGAATTTTTTTTGTGGCTCATGCCTGCTGGAGGTAAGAATAATCATAATGTATATGCTAAATTTAGATTTGATATTTGCACTAAGAGCCTGTCAGCTATGCCCAGGGGAGCTGGGAAATCAGCAAATCTGGAGACTGTGTTGACTGAGACCCAGGGATAGAAGAGAAAAGCCTGGAGAGATACAGGCTGTGAAATCAGGCAGCGAAGGCTCCAGTCACTGGCTGCTTTAGACTAAGCTAGAGAGCTTGACAGCGAGCTCTTACTGAGGAAGTGGTTAGATAAAAAGTTTCTAGAAAAAGAAAGACCAGTTCAGGGAGATTTGGGGGCGAAGATAGTTTCACTCAAGTATATATAAAATCACCAGAGAGCACCCAGCCAGTTTCCAAGAGCAAAACTAAGAAAATAAACACTCATGTCTTCATGGTTTATCAAGGCTCCTCTAGAACACTGGGGTTAAGAATGAACAGAAGAGGGCTGGAGAGATAGATGGCTTAGCAGGTGATGGAGCTTGTCACCCAAGCTTGGTAACTCGAGGCTTGAGTTGGTCCCTGGAATCCATGGAAGGAGGGAAACAACTGCACAGAGTTATCCTCTGTGACCTCTGTGCCACACCAGGCTCATGAACACACAAGAACAAAAGGAGAATGAACACGATAAAAACTATCGCAGTAAAAGATAAAAATAAAAAAGAACACTATTCCGGATAAGTCTATGTGTGTTCAACCCAACAACTCCTTAGCCCCACATCCAACCTATGAATGATTTCCGTCAGCTTGGGACCTAGGAACCCATCACCTCCACTGCCGTCAACACTGGGATTAATTATATGATGTTGTAGTGGGCATGCACGTACAGAAACAAGATTGCAAGTGAATTTTGTTTTCTTTCTGTTCATGTCTTTTCTCTGCAGAGGCTGAATCAGTATAAGCTAGAGGGACTGTCCCGGATTTCATCCAACATCCTTCCCAACTGTCTTATCTCAGGACTTCAGAAAACACTAAAAGGTGGACTAACATCCAACCAACTTGTGAGCTAACTTACACCTCGCTAAGGACTTACCTTGCTGTAGTTCTTCATGGCCAGGTGGGCTTTCCCCATGTGGAAATAGGCTTTGGTGCATTTTTCATCACACTGTGTGAAAGAGAATAGCTGATCAGATGGTTCAGAGGATCTGAAGCCATTAGGCACGCCCCTGCCTGCCTCGTTAACAAAACGAGGCCAGCAGCACTTTGGTTCTCGGGACAGCTACCAGAGCTGACAATTAAGATTTTTCTGGGCATTTGTGATCAACCTAATTGCTGCCTGCAAGGAGCCTGGGTACATGGGCATGGTCTCCTCCAAATTAGTGATACCACCAGCTCTCACTTCCATGTAGATTCACTCAAAAGTAAAGCAAGACTCCTCAACATTGGTTGAATATTAGAATCACCTGGAAGGCTCATACATGTTCTGATCTGGCTGACCCTGGACCAGTTATATCACTATCTAAATGGGGTCCAGACAGATAAAATTCTTCAGCTTTTTGGTTGAAACAACTGAGTAGCTAAGTTTGAGATTTGCTGGCTTATTAGCAGACAGGATTCTTTGGGAAAACAACTATGGTTACCAGTGCATCTTAGTAGGAAGCGGGTTCTTTTTTGCACATAAGCCACAGCCTGAACAACGTTACAGTGCACATTATATTGGTCAGTTGCCCTATGTTCACTGAGCTCACCAAGTCGATGGCTGGGTCTTGAAGTGGGGTTGCCTCCCACCCCGTTTCAGACCTGAGTGTGTTTGCCACAAAGTGCCCTCCGTGGCTCCTGTCTGGGGATGGGGTGGCCATCCTAACTCTGTGATGGGGAGAGAGAGCAGCAGGACAGACCAAGAGGAAGAATACTGTGCCCTTGAGAACAGCTGGAAGGTGGAGGGAGCATTACCAGCCAGCCGTGCTTACTACTGCTTATCAGATGGGCATGCCTGTGGAGAAGAGAGGCTGCGGCTTCCACCGTGGAAAGCTTCTCTGTGAGAGGAAGCTCAATGGGGAACTCCAGGTGACTGCCTCACTTCCCCTGCCAGCTTCTGCTGGATGTCCTGAGGGCCTGACTTGACTTTAGCTCACCCTGTAGCTATTTGTTCTTTTACTCAGATACTCCTCTCTGACTGGGACTCTCCAACAAGAACTCCAGCTGCTTGCCTTGAAGAGCTTTCTCCAGTCTGCTGGATGCTTCTGAGAACAAATTTGACACTTGCTCTCTCCCATGCTCTTTCTCTCCCCTTCTCTCCCTTCCCCCATGCTCTTTCTCTCCTCTCCCCTTTCTCTCCCTTCCCCCATGCTCTTTCTCTCCCTCCCCATGCTCTCATTCTCCCTATTTTTTTTTCTTCCAACTTTGGCTTCACTTGTTATTCCCTCATAAATTCACTCTTTCAAATCAGAAAGTACAGCTATTGAAGATCATTCTTTGGACCTTATAGAACAACCAGGAATTCACCTCAGTATCACTTAAAACCTAGGCCCTACAAAGGGAGGCGTTAAGTATACAGCTAAGCATATACCCTTCACAGAAGGCCCTCCTGCCTGCTCCTCCTCGTAAGACTGCAGGGAGCACAGATATATGGACTAAAATTTGACACACCAGCTAATTAACCTTCAGCGATCCCATTATTAGCAAGATATTGAGTCAGGTGAGATATCCTTTAGGGTTTAGGGATAGTCATTCATTCATTCATTCATTCATTCATTCATTCTCTCTCACTGTTGGAAGAATCACATAGCACTCTGCTGGGTAATACTCCATTAGCTGCTGTTGCTGTGGTTACAGCAGCAACAATACATTTCACAGCAAATGTGATCTAAAGAAGGCTAAATCATAGTAAAAGAGGGAACAGCCAGTGCTGGGGAGACTTTTACAGGCGTGTCTTTATGTATACTGTTTCCTGGTCCACTGCTCAGTGAACGGGAGCGATGGAGAGAAAAGTGAGGGCCAGGAGGACCAGCCTGTTCCATGAGCTACCATCCAGCTTGATGTTTATGAGTTTCTTCTGTGAGCCTCACAGAGATGCAACACAGCAGGCCCAGTCACCCCCATCCCGCAGGCAAGGAAGCCAGGGCAGGAGAGGCTTGACACTGGATCACTGGGGCATGGAGGAACTCGACTTTGAAATCGGACCACTTCATTCCATATCAGGACTGGGGATGTAGCTTGCCTAATATACCCAAGACCCTGGGTTTAAATCCTGATACCCCAAACAACAACAAATAAAACCAAATCCATTTCAGAAATATGCTATGGAAAAAAAAAAACAAACATAGACTCTACAGGAAATGTAGGCATACAGGTTTAGTAGAGGAGACTAAAGAGAGGGGGTCTAAAGCAGAGCAGGCACACAGGGGAGGGGCTGAAATGAAGCTTGAGTGAATGGAAGAGCTGAAGGGAGGACGATAGGGAAGGGAAGGGAAAGAGTAGAGCCCAGAGGCAGCAGAGTTGAGGAGCCTTTATGGGCAGCACGGCTGGGATTGGAGTACTGGGTAGAGAAACCACAGGACTGGAAGGGCAAGCTGAGAAGACTCCACAGGAGGCTCCAACTAAGACTCTATCAGTGGGGTGAGGAGGCAAGACAGTCTGGAGGTGGCAGGCAGTAGTGAGCAGAGCAGAGAGAGGCAGGGAGATGAGCGAGCAGTCCAGACAGCCAGTGGGAAGGAGGATGCCTGACATCCTGGGGACAGTGGCAGGAAGGAAGCACAGACAGCAGAGCTACCTCAAAGAAAAAGACCAGCGTGAATGAGAAGTCAGAACGGAGGAGAGACACCTGGAAAGCACGTGTGCCCTTAACAGAACGAGGCCAGGAGGGGCAGAGAGAAGAGAAGCTGCCTGAGTGGGCAGAGTCAGCTGGTAGACTTCCTAGGTGTGTGTGTTGCGGGGCGGTGCCAAGTCAATCAAGTGGAAACCTGTATGAGGTGGCTGAGATGGATCTGGAGCTGGGGAAGCAGGTCTGAAAGCTCCTAGCACAGGTGACAGGTGCATCCATGAGGGGAGAAGGGGGTCGTGAGAGGATGGGGACCTTAGAAGGCACAACTATAGAGCCAAGGAGGAAGATGCTCCCCACATCCACTCATGAGAACCCAATATTCAGAGCATAGTCACAGCAGAATACCAGGGTTATACAGCCGAGACACGCAAGTCTATAAACCGAAGACCATGACCTACGTGGGTGTAGTACAGAGACCGGGATTTAACTTGACATCACCTTCCTCTTCCACCCTCAAAGAGCAACTAATAGATCTTCTTAGGACTGGATCCGTCCAGTCTAACCAAGAGCTGTCTGTCACATGCATGTATTCCAATGAAGCCCACACTCTCTTTGAAGGAGTGCAGCTTTCAAAGCGCGGTGGATTTCATTGTGCGGGAAGTGTCCTGCTGAAGACGACATGCGTCTGCCCCTAATTGAAAACAGCTTTGCTGCCCTTATCTTCTTTGATGAGGAACATCGGTCCTGAAATATCACTTGGTTTGGTCTCTTCCAATTTAAAAGTGTCAAAAAATGTTAAATTGGCACAAAAGTCCCCATGCTATTAATAATAGAATGCTAGTGAGATTTAACGAGTTTTAAAAGGAACAAACCTTTCCTTGGAAGTTGCGGCTTCCGCAAAGAGGGAAACCACCAGTTTTCTAATTCCTTTTGTGTCGACCCAAACCTCTGCAGCCGGAGCCTCACTGGACCTTTAACAAGCCAGACCTCTGCGCGTCAGTGAGTATTCTAGTGCCCGCTCCACCGGGCCTGCTCTGCTCTGCTCAATATTTGAGCCAGTGTGTCAGCCGGGTCAGCACTGGGTATGTCTACCTCTTTGTCCTTGACTGACTAGAAAAGATGCTCTGGAGGTCCATGTGAGGAGATCCCGTTCCTTTCCTTTATCAGGAAGGAATGGGATCCGCTCTCAGGGATCATGGGGTTTAGGGTTTCCTGGCAGGAGCTTTTTACAGTAGATAAGAGTACAGTCAGTGTGACCCCTGGCTTTGTGATTCTGAGTAAATTGCTTAGTTCACCTTCAGGCTTCAGTTTTTGGCCATACAAACGTGGAAACTAGTGGCACCGAATGGAATATAAGCTGTGAGCCTGCAGCAATGTTTTCTGCTGTCACCATTGAAACCGCCAAGGCAAACACCCTGGGTCTCTTTTCTCCTAATGACTGGTGACAGAAAAAGAAACTGTGAGCAAACAAGGTGACAGTGTGGGTGAGCACGCCTATGCCGGAGGGACGATGCTGGGGGGCCGCTCTCATGATTGAAAGACCTGCCCAGCGTGATCCAGAAGTGTTTCCCCCACCCTGTGCCTTCTGGGGGATGACATAATCAGGTCCTCCAGGTGACCTGCAGGTTCACACATGTTTCATGAACCAATGAAATCAAAGGTGATTGTCCAATTCAGTCCTGTTTCCCTTGCTTATACCCTCAGCAATAAAAAGCAAGCAAGAGGAGCCGTGGAGATGGCTCAGCAGGTGGAGGCACTTGTCACACAACCCTGGTGACAATAGTCTAATCCCTGGAACCCGCCTAAAGGTGGAAGGATAACACCAGCTCCAGAGATCCTCTCACATCTACCCATGTGCTATGACGTGCACACCCACACGTCATGCATAGACACACACATGCATGCATGTGCACACCCACACATGTCATGCATAGACACACACATGCATGCACATGCACACACACACACACACACACACACACATAGATAAAAGGTTAAAGATTATCAAGAGAATATCCCTAGTATGTGTACTCCTGGTTTAGGCCACGGTCATTAGGTGAGGCTAAGTGTGCTGTCCTGGGGAATTAGAGGCACAGGACACACCTGGATTATTCTCCTAGCATCTCAATCTTACTTCATTGTAAGTTGATTAAAACAATATTGTCCCATTACAACAAAGAGATACATTTTATGAGGTCAGCCTGATGGTCCAGGCCTATAATCTTAGGAGGCTTGCACCATCAGGGAGGCTGAGGCAGGCAGGAGGATAGCAGGTTCAGGGCTAGACCAGTGAGACCTTGTCTCAAAATATGAAAGGCTTGGGGTGTGGCTAAGTGGTGGGATTCTTGCCTCATATGTGAAAAGCTCTAGGATAGAGCGAGAACAAGAATGAGGTGAGAGAGATAAACACAGAGACAGTGGGGTAGAGAGATACGGCAGAGACAGAGACAGAGAGGGAGACAGGTTCATACTTTTATTTAGGGCCACACAAAATCTGCAGGCATTCTGAAGATAAAATGCTTCCTGTTTCCAGACCCTTTTGTGGGCTCATGTGCACTCTTCTCTGAGAAGAGTGTGAGTGATTTTTTTTTAAAGGCCCATGTGACAAAGTAAGATAGAGAAGCTTGGATTTAGGGTTGTTTAGACAGTTGTCTGAAATCTTGTCCCCAGGACGAACTGTGGCATCCGAGAGCTGAGCAGTTCTTGCTTCCCTGCACCTTTGACTCTCCATGCGTTTGCTCTTGGAGGGTACAGGAAGCAAACAAAGCAAAACAGCAGTTGACACTTCCGACATCCCTCTACAAATAGAAGAGGGTACAATCTTCTTCCAAATTATTACAGCTAAAAGGAAAAGGCACAGACTGATGGGGAAGATGGCATTGTAGAAACCGGCTCTTGTGGCTGGTCCTGGAGGAGAGGAGGTGATGTTTCCACTATGACATGGAGCAAAGCATTTGACAGCTTCAAGGGTGAGCTAGCACAGCGCAAAACTTCCCGAGACTAATGACGGCAGCATCTCTGAAGTGCATGCATGAGCCAGGCGCACTGCGTGCATTGTTCCGACCCTCATAGCAACTCGATTCCACTCCATTTTATAGACGAGGAAACTGGGGCTCCCTTAGAAAATCATGCCCTTCAGATGACACACATGGAGCTGCTTTCTATACATTTCAGAATTCAGACACGGGGCCCAAGCAAACCCAATACTCTCATGTGGGGAGAGAAATGGTCTCTCACCTTCAGAGCCCAGTCACAATCCATGAGGGCCTTCTCATAGTCCCCAAGCTTTATATAGGCCTGAAATGACACAAACACCTGATATCAGACACAACTCTGTATCAAGGAGTCGTTAGTCGGTACAGAAAGAACAGCTGATATCAGCAAGTAAAGAAAGAACAGAAAATGGATTTGAGGATATGGGGATAGCTGGGAACCTTATTCACAGGTAGGAGGTACAGCCTGGCACAACCAGTATGGAAGTCAATGCGGAGGATCCTCTGAAATGACCCAGCTATAACACTTCCAGGCACTTCCGCAATGGACTCCATACCCTGCCACAGAGATACTTGCATGCACATTTAGCAAGGAGATGGAACCAGGCCAGGTGTCTATCAACATATAAATGGGTAATAAAAATATGCTACATATACACAATGGGGTTTTATTCAGCCATAAAGAAACATGAAATTCCCAGGGAAATTGATAGGTTTGGGAAGTATATAAAAGGGCAAAAAGACAAATACTACATGTTCTCTCTCAAATGTGGATCCTAGCTTTAATGTATATGTGTATATATTTGTATACATCTAAGTATGAATAAAGGTCATGTAGTCAGGAAACCACTTTTCAAAATAATTAATATTTATTAATAGTAAAATTGGGAGAAATAGATAAGGAATATCTATCTATATAAATATATATATATTTTTCTTTTCTTATCAAGAAGTGCTACATAGATCTTAAGTACTTTTCTTTTGGAACATTCCAGAAGAAAGAGAAATTGTCATTCCATGTAAAAAAGGAAAACCGAGCACCAGGAGAAGTGATTCTCTAGGGTCTCATCTGCCACCAAGAAGAGAGCCGGCCCCCCATCTAGGTTTACTCACGACCCAAAGTTTCTCAACGGACTGTGAGATTCTTAGCAATAAGATGAGCTATTTCCACCAAAAAACCAATCACAGGTGGAACTGGCGCATGCAGTTAAAGTGCAGACCAGCAGGCGGCAGCTGGCTCCTGGGCTCTGCAGGACAGCCCCACTCCCTCTATGGTCCTGAGTCATGCTTGACAACCATAAAGGAGGAAGGAGTCAGCACCATTCTCCATGACAGTCATGACCATGACTACAGCACTGTAAGTTAAGGTCCCAACATCCCTAAGGCGTCACCATGCACTTCAACAATTTATCTTAGGCAGCCTTTTATTTCCTCCTTCCTTCCTTTCTTCTTTCCTTCCTTTTAAGACTTGACACCTTTGTGTCGTTTCCATCCTCCTTTGCTTTCCCCCTTTTTCAGAAGAACTGGTTTTCCTAAATGGCAATTAAATTCCAGATTTATCTAGTGAACACCAGCAATCTTGATTATAACATTAGCTGTAGGGGAGAAACAAAGGCAGTGAGGGGGTAGGCCTTTCTTTTTTTCCTTAATAAGCAATAGTCAGTTCCCAGCATCCTTACTGCTTTCCAGCACTGCCTGCAAACAGCAGAGGCATTTTAAAAATAGTGGCTCAAGTGATTCCTAATACCAGGCAGCCCATTCTGGGTTTATTTGCCTCAGAATGCAGGCTCTCGGAGAGAGGGCTGGAGAGCTGGAAGAAATTGCTTCCCCAAAGCTTCTCAGTGCTCTTCCTTGTATTTATCCACAGCCACTCTTAATGTGATTCTTATGACTAACCAAAGGGTGACTTAAAATTGAACACGGTAAAAATCCAACTAATCTAGATGCATGGGGGTGGGCAACCTGCACTAGATCCAAGTCTGAATTATGCAACATTTTCAAAGCAATTCAAACTCCATTGCTTTCTAATCACTTCAGGGTAACTAGCCTGAACGAAAATAGGTAGATATTTTCCAAGACCAAATTTGGTGCCGACTATGAAGGAAAAGTAATCATTGTATTGATTGCTTACACTTAAGTGATTCTTCTGAATTCTTTAAATGGGACGTATGGCTCCAGTGTTATGTAAGTAATGGGATACTGGAAAACTGCGACAGAGCATTGGGGGGAAATACATGGTGGATTCTGTCCTTAATAACTTCATATTTATAATCTTGTTAGGGCAATCAGACGGGCACTGCTAAGGTGCCTTCTGGCCATCTTTTTCTATGGACTTGCTTCCTTATAACAATTTTTTTTTTTTTGGCCACAAATGAGGGTGGGAAAGGACTCCTGGGCTCCAGTCAGATGCATGCAAACTGCTGAGGTAACGAGGCTGTACTGCTCTTGGATTTATTCGTCATTAAATCAGTGTGACTCTCCAGACTCTCCAGCCATCAACTATCCTGCCTCTTGCTTTGAATGCTTCTCTTCCACAAAGCCCAGACAGGCATTCTTGAGTTAGGGAGATTGGAGCTGACGAGGCCTCTGTGGCTGCCTCCCTCTCTGGTAAACGACGTGGCATCAAGTCTGTCTCATGGAGGTTCTGATGACAGGTCCTGTCTGTCATGGGATCACATCCACGGATCTGCCATCCCAGACTTCACTGTGTCTCAAAGATAAGGTTACTAGTGACATTTGGGTTTCAGATGATAGCTATCCGCCTCCTGCTGTCATTAAGCTGCAGGTTGGAAACAGGGGTGTAGGGGGAGGGTCAGGCTGGAAACATGGGGTGTAGGGGGAGGGTCAGGCTGGAAACATGGGGTGTAGGGGGAGGGTTAGGCCTGGTGCTTTGAGAAACTGAGGTTGCTTGTGACATAAACCTGAAGGGAAAAGGCTTCAGAAACTTTGAATCCCTGAGAACCTGGATGCAGTCCACCCAATCACACAATCAAAAAGCAGGTTTGATAAAATGAGCAGAAAACTAATTAGGAGAGCAGCCTTTGAGAGTCCAAGTTCTCACAGGCTACGTCAGCCTCCTAGTTTCTCCTATCCACATGGGATACAGGGCCTGGTCATCACGAGTGGCGTGCAGGAGCCATCTTGCACGGCGGAGAATGCTGGTTAAGCGCTGCTCTCCCCAGACCCCATCACGCGGGTGACTGAAGACTGCAGACAGCAAGTATTTCTGCCACGGAAACTGGCACATGCGACATACAACCACAAGAGCTGGTTGGTAAACACTTACCAGCCCAACGATACCGTCTACCTTCGTCTCTGCTTTGACCGGCTTGGCACCTGTTCTCGAAGTCGCCACCGTGGACCCTGGCGTGGGTGACCTACCTGGGCTCGGTTGGTGTACAGCACCTTCATGTCCTTCAGCTTCCCCAAACCCTCAGTGTAGCAGAGGATGGCTGCCTCATAGTCGCCCTTGACAAAGGCCTCATTCCCCCTCTCCTTCAGAGCTAGGAGAATAAAAGGCAACAGTGAGCCCTCATCACATGTCACAAGGTCCTTCCAGATTGCAGATTTTCCAGCTCAGTGCATTGCCACTTAGTTTTCTCTGCAGCTATTCAAGGTCCAATTTCTTTAAGTGTTTATTTTCCCCTTCAAGTCTATGTCGAGTTTTCCTCAGAGAAACAACATTTTTCCTAACTGAGGCTTACGTTTGCTCCTCCCAATTTTATTTACTTTTGGCCAAGGCAAGTGCCCCATAATCTTCGAGCAACTAGGGAATGGGCAAGGTCTGTATTACACATACCATCAGGTGTTGAGGATAGCCCAGAACACACTCAGTACATTCACGTACCCAGCCCCAAAGACAGCACATCTCTTTATCCATTTTCATTTATTTCATATCCCCCTTCTCCTGTTTCACTTTTTTTTCTGACCATACCTTTACCCCAGGCTAGCCTGTGTCGCCTCCCTTCTTTCCTACTTCCCAAGCACCATTCAGAAATCTGATTGACTTAGTCTACTTGGGGGTGCCGGCTGAGGTTGTATAATGCTCTCTGCAGGTTAGTAAGAACGAAGGACGGACCACCAAGGATTTCTGCCTGGTCAGGTCCTCTGACTGCCGGTCCATCGTGAACCCACCCCCCAGGGCACCCAATGTCCTCACGCATCAGCATGCAGACTTTCATGGGCTCTTTCCAGCTTGAGCCATCCTAGCTATTGAAACGTAAGGACCAGCAATTACCATCTGCTAGGACTCTGCTTTCTCGTCTTCTCTTGGCTCGTTCCTTTGCATCCTTCTCCACTGATGCCAAGAAGGCCTCTGACAGCAAAGCAGTTACAGCATTAAAAAAAAAAAAGCCAGATAATCCAATCAGTCCTTTAGTTCTCAATTCAAAGGAAGCTACTGTGGGACTTCACAGTTGTACCTTTAATGCATACAAATGCAGGCACGCACATGAACACACATAAGTACACACATTTCTGAGGCAGCTAAAATGTCACTTTCTTAATTTGCCATTAAATGCTGACCTGTGTGTATTATGTATGATGGCTGTCTATGCTTCAGATTTGAAGTATGTCTTTTAAGAGAGTTTTTCCTTTGAAGGGAGACCTTTTATTGTTGTTCTATTTGGTATAATGAGCCTCAGAACTGAGCAACATGGAAAACACCAGCATCCCCTAGGTAGGGAAGGGTAAACTGGATCATAAGGAATAACGGAATTCAGTTTACAAAAGATTGGCCAGGAGAAAACAAAAACCAAACCCCAAACTCAGGAAAGTCTCTAGATGCTGCCTCCTCAGACCAGAGCCCCCAAACCTTGGTGATTAGCAGAGTTTTGTTCCTGGGTTGTTTGTGCCCAGAGGCTATAATTTAAGGGTTTGGAATTTACATTCTTAAAACAAACAAACAATAAACAACAACAACAAAAAAAAACCCTGATCCTGATCCTAAATGAATAAAACCTACTAGAAGAGAGATGCTGCCCTTACCTGGGTTCATTTCATCTGCATTCTGCAAGGCATGGGACATCATAAAAACAAAGAAACAAAGTTTAAAACTCAGTCTCTGATAAATGTGCTTATCAGCCAAGAGAACAAAACAACCACAAATGAGCAGTCAGGTTATTTCCTTTATCCCTAATACTGATGGCTCCCAAATTTACAGGGCTTGCAACATTTATAAAGCTGGAGTTGTAACTGTGGACATAATTCCGGGGCCTGATCCTGTAGAATCAAGATGGCCCAAGTCAAGGGACCCCACCTCCCAACCCATGACTATGTTAGAAATATGAATATGAGTTTAGAAACACGACACTCAAGCTCAGGGGGTAGAGAGGTTGGGTTTTCACTAAAGGAGGAGAAGAAAGCACCCACAAAGTTTATACTTTCCGTATGGAAAACAGATCTAGCAAGCCTGAAATACAACACCACTCCAGCTTCACTGGACAGTCTGAGATCGCACCAGGTCTCCTGACTGAATCTACATATAGAACTCTATAGCAGAAAGGGAAACCTCGGGTGCTCTTGGGGGACTGATCATGGTCTTGTTCAAGGTGGTCCTGCATCCGTCCTCTTCTTGGTCTCTCTCCATCAGCTGCAGCTTCTTTTCCGTCTCCAGGACAGCTTTCTGCTGTATGACGGGATCATCGGAATTCATCTCTTGAATTAAATTGGCTAGAAGAGAAATCACATGCGACTCAATTGAACAAGTTTTTCAGAGGGAAAAAGACTCCATCTGTTGGAAAGGATGGTGTTGAAAATTGATAAGGTCGATCTTAAGACAGGAGAAGAAGGTACTAGGAGGCCCAATGATTAACTGGGACTAATGTGAAACAAGAATGAATAACATTTGTGTTACCTGGGGTGGGGGTAACAAATGGCAAGATAATTTAATGCTGGGCTTCATGAAATAGAGTTTTAAAATCACTGCTCAACACAGTAGCAATTTATGACTCATTTATTAGGAGTTGTGTATTTTGATGACTATTAGAGAAACATGATGAATAAAAAATATCCCTGTTTGGTTTGAAAAGCTTGTGATCTTGCGTGGGAGACAAACATAATAGAAGCAGCTTTGAGATTCACAAAACAACAGCCTTTAACTGCCTCCCTGCCTCTCTTCACTGCACGGTCTGCCCAGACTGGCGTCCACAGACTGCCACTCAGAGGGGTTTCTCTCCTCTGCTCTCCTATCCTACCTACCCGATGAATCTGCTCGTCTCACTCCAACTCCAGATTGATCTAACTATCCATATCTAGCAGCCTTGACTAGAGATGCTGAAGAGTGATGGAGAAAGATGGGTAAATTCCCTGGGGAATCTGGTCCCAGTTTGACTGGACCACCAGCGACCCTCACACTTGTAGCAATCCTATTATGCCATCCTAGGGAAGGCGGTCTATTATTCTCTCAAAGAGTTTTGAGTTTGGGGCAATTTAAATCTGATCATTTCAAACAGAGGACATTGCTTATTAATTCAAAGAGGGAAGGGATGACATCAGGGATGAGCTCTTTTAAGGTCATGTTGTTAAACTCACACAGCTGCGCACATCTGCATCCATCTTTGGTTCTCACCACAGAGGGATGCTGTCTCTCTTGTGTGAGGTTTTTGAGCTTCTGCTTATGCAAGGGGGTTGAAAAATGAATCCTACTCTCAAAGCGAAGAAAGTCATTTGTGGCCAGTTTTGCTATCTATCTGAACATGCTTGATACATGGTTTTGCAAAATGTGAATTAGTGTGTAGCCTACATTTTATTTGTAATATGCTTAAAAGATTTTGTGTGGTACCTGTGGTTATAGGTAGTGTGGACACCATGAGTCAAAGGTAACCCAGTTTAATATTAATAGGTATCCATGTGGATTATTTTTTATGTTTCAGACAGTAGGTAAATGCTGAGTCGAATACCTATATGTGCATGCTATATATTGTTCAGGATATGACTGTGTCAAGTTTCACAGCGATAAGTAGTTTATAATAAAAAGTCTCTAGGCTGGCCAAATGGCTAAGTAGATAAAGGTGCCTGCTGCCAAGGCTGACCGCCTGGATTCCATCCCCAAGATCCACAGAGTAAAAGGAAGGAACTGACTTCCAAAAGTTGCCCCCTGACCCTCACGCGAGCACGCACATTCCCTCTCCCTGGTAAACAAATAAGTGTAATTTTAAAAGATCTCACGACGAAACCCTAGACCTTGTAAAACTAACCAAAAGTTTTTATGAAGTAAATGGAAGAATAAGTCGAAAAAACGAAGGAAATTAAATAAGCAAATAAATATAAAGAGCTGCACTCCTTCACATTGTTGTCAACACCTGCTATGGACAAACTTTTAAAGTTGCTGCCATCATAATGAATGAGATTGGAATCTCATTAACGTGCTATTTTTCACTTTGCTGATTATGATTGGATGGAATATCTTATTAGTTCTTATCCTATTATGCCTATTCTTATTCTTGGTCCATTTTCTACTGGGTCGTTTGTCCCTTTTGCATTGATATAAGTGACTTCTATATAAATTCTGGACCGGTCACATGGATTTTTAAAAATCCCCTTGGGTACAATGTCTTTTCATTTGTTTTTATGCAGGCTTGGATTGATCTAACATCCTCTTCCAGCCCTTTGGGCACCTGCATATACACTCACACAGATACATGCTTACACATAAAACCAAATCTGCACTTTGGTTATTTTCTTTTCTCATCACTGTGTGAGATCCTTGTGCACACTTGAACCTCGTGCAGGGTGGGAGCACAGCTGGCTGAGGATGAAGAGTCTTCCCCACTGTTTTGCCCTCCCTGATACAGATGTGCAATCCGTTCCACACACCTCACTCCCCCTCTGCTGCACTGAGTGCACTTTCTAGCACGCTCACATCCTCACATGGATCACCAAAGAGATTTTTTGTTTTGCTTTTTTTTTTTTTTTTTTTAAATCTCAAACACTGGAGAGTTAGATCACCATTTTTTTTCCTGTGAAATTTTCCTGGTAATTATTGGTCCTTTGTTCTTCCACATGGACCTTTGGGCCAATTTGTTGAATTTGAACACAGACCACTTTGGGGATTTTGATTTAAACTAATGGTGTAAAAGAATTTGGGGACAACTGTTGTCTTTGCCAAATGATACATGAGGAAAAAATACATCTCTTTTTATACACAGATGTTCTTTTATATCTTTTAATACAATCTGTATTGACCAAGCCCCATACTTCACCCGAATTCAGTTAGCTTCTTCCTAACTTTTTTCCTCAGGTCTTGGATCTCATCAAGGGCAGCAGGTTGCAGCCATTGTTTCCTTAGTTTTTTTAGGGGTGTGGCTTTCTGTCAAGCCTTCCATGTTTTTGAAGACTTCTATGATTTTTATTTGTTGGTCTTAACATTTATTTAATGGTTGTGTTTGCGGGGGGGGGGGGCGAGGTAGGTGAATGTGCAGGTTCCACAGAGGTCAAAGTTGGTTCTCTCCTCCCACCAGGTGGGTTCTGAGGCCAGAATTCTGGGAATCAGACAGACCATCAGCCTTGGCAGCAAGCATTTTCCCCTTGAGTCATCTCTTCACTTCACTTGAACAGTGTCCTGCTACACCAACTCCAGTGTAGACCCTGCTTCTCCCACGGTCTGAGTGGCTCCCCTGAGCTGGTCTGTGGCAGTTTCCAAAGGTATCAGGGCAACTGTTTTACGGTGTCTTTCTATTTGGGTTTATTTGGTGTGTTTCTCAGGCTAGATCGACTTGGGCTATAGGACTGGGGAGAAAGATAACAGCAAAGCATTGTAGGGTACAAGATATCACTATGATTTATCATGATGGGAACCATGACAATTTGTGGAAGTTTGTGTCTGCCAGCTTCTATATACTGTTGAATTACTTTCCACACCGCAGGCTTTGCAACAGACCTTAATGAATCTCTCATTTAATGGGAGGAGAGGCATGCTCCGGCTCCCTGAAGGAAACAAAAGTTATCAAGAATTCACCTGGGTGGGAGAATTGCTTGATTCATTTACCTACTTACTTATCCAGTCTCATTCACATCAGTGTGAATTCATGGATATTTATTTTCTACTTAGGATCATAATGTAAACCCAGGTTGTTTATTCTGTTGCTCATATTGTCCCCATTCTCCCCACCGGGAGCTCTTTCAATTAAATTTTTATAATTTTCTCCAAGAAGATCTTAAATATATTTTGACAGTTTTATTTTCATATTGAAATGCGGCATTCCTGAGGCCAAAATGCAGAAATCTCATTTCAAGGTATGAATACAAAGGAAATGAACTCAATCTACGCAGAGTTCTTGGCACTCCCATACTCGTTAATGTTATTCCTGACAGAAACACATAGGATCACTCGGGGACTAGACAGGAAAGTGGTGCCTGCCCTTCAGCTCACAGAAGCAGGGTAGAAGGGTGGTCAAGGGAGGTTGTTTTGGGGCTGGAGAACAAAGGGAACAAGGCAGGCTGTAGCCAAAGAGGAGGAATGCATGCTTCCATCATACTACCTAGAGCAGTGAACTACAGTGAAAGTCACGTGCTGTCCACGTGATAACGGCTAGGAGGGTAGACCTTTAATGTACTCACCAAAAGAGGTGTCATGTATGTGCTTTGACAGGTTAATTTGATTGGCTTAATTAGTTCATAATATATACAAAATATTACATCCATCATAAATATGTAAAATTTTGTTAAATAAAACTTAGGAAGATGTTTGTTTTAAAGACCATTTTATATGATATCAATGTTTGGCATCTACCTTCTTTGTATAATATTTGCTTGGTAAATATTTCTACATTTTTAAGCATTCTATCTACCCCTGTCTTGTAGATATGTCTCTCTAGGCTCAAGCCTAAAGGCCATTGCACACTGAATATCTTCGCTGGGATGTCTTACTCATCAAACTTGACACACCCATCCTTCTTCTACGTCAGCTCTGCCTCAAATCAAATACCCCAGCTCAGTAAATCACTGACCTCCTACCTGCCACTCCGCTCTCAGGACATATCCATGAGTTCTCGTTCTCTCTCAGCCCCCACAGCCAAGAACACCAAAGCTTGTCAAGAATATCTTCTAAGTGTGTTTCTGTTAAGTACTCTCTGTTCCCATTGTCACCATATCTGCCCAGCTGATGGCTTCTACCCCCTGTGGGACTTGGGGAAAGCCTCTTGGCAGGAGCCTCAGCACCCTATTTCCAGTCCGACCCACATTACACACACCCAGCACAGGAATTCTCTAAGACGCTAATGCTCTAGTTTTAAGGATTCCCCTCAAGGGGCCTCTGGAGCATTGTTCTAGGTAAATGTGAGCTCTGGGCTGCAGCTTCCTCAGCTGCCACAGTCTTCTGGTCTTTCCTCCCTCTGATGGACCTTTCTCTCTTTGCTGATGTCTCTGCACCCCTTCAGGCCTTTTCAGTCCTTCTGCTTCTAGGAAGCACCACACTGTCTCCTTAGCACCCAGATTTGCCATCTCCTCACTTCCCAACTAGAACATTCCTTCACATCTGTCACAAGGGTCAACTCCTGCTGACTCTGTAGATTTATTTACGTGTCAATTCTTGAGAGAAGTTTTGACAGTTGTTACAGTTAGAATGCATATACTCTGTCTTATCTGATATATGCTGACGCCCTACACCTCAATATTTTGTCTTTAACTAAGTGATATAAGAGTTGGGCTCCAATCCTATATGATGGGTGTCTTAATTAGAATATGTTCTTACTGACACGGGTCTTTGTGAAGAGTCACACTGAGCTGTGCTCTTCTTCAGGGCTATCTTTAGGAGTCAGCACCTTAGGCAAAGGCATCAAGAATATAATCAAGAACTGCAAAAATGCCCCCTTTGATAGCTGCTCCCCCAACCAGAACCAGACTCAGAACTACTTGGACTTCCGTGACTGGGAGAAGGCTACAACTGAGAAAAGGGGTGATGGCGCCGTTCCTGAGCAGTGCTTGTTTGAGTTCAAGCCCTGCTGCTCCATCCATACCTGGTTCTCAATCTGGGACAATGGCCAAGGAGAAGGTACCTTTCCTAGGAAAACCTGACATGTCTCCTTGGCTCTCCCTGGGTAGTAAAGGCAGATTTAGGTACATGATGGTTCTTACTCATTGGAAAAGGAAAAAGAACACTCCCCCCCCCAAGAAGGTATACAGGAAAGGCTAGGGAGAAAGCTTCATTAATAAAGTGCTTGCCAACACATAAATCTGAGCATCTGAGCATCTGAGCTTGATCCTCAATGCCCTTGTAAAGAACTGGATGTGGCAGTCCACCTGTAATTCCAGTGCGCGGGAGATGGATACAGGTGGGTCTCTGGGGCTTGTTGGTTAGGGACTGTAGCCTAACTGGTGAGCCTCAGGTCCCAGTCAGAAACCCTATCCAAAAGAAAAAAATAAAGTAGATATATGTGTTTTCCTACTCATGAACCCGAACACACAACTGCATATAAACGTGCACACACACAACATATGCTGTAAATACACAATGAGAAGTGGCCTTCTCCAAAGTCAAATGCAGAGGTCTAAGGAAAAGCCAATCCTGTCAACCCTTTGTTCTTACAGCTGAGTTTCAAAAACAGTGATAAAATAAAATATATTTCCCCTGTTTAATTCACCTAGCCTTTGGTACTCTCTGATAACAGTCCTGCCCGACAACTGCCTAAGCTGGGTCAGATTCTTCTGCACTTTTCAACTCTCTCTTCCTTCCACACATCACCTTGAAGTTATTTTTTTAATATATACTTTCCCACTAAGCTATGCATGTCATAAAAAAGTGATTCTTTTACTGCCTTGTGTACTACTTAGAAATAACACACAGCAGGAGCCTGAGGAATGGATGCATAGAATCTATATGCATGTAGCCATTCAAATTTAGTTAAAAAATGCAACAGGATTAGCAATTTGGTCACCTTCCCACGGCTCAGGGTGTCCAACAGTTACCACAGTGACCATTTGGATCATTGTGGAAAATTCAATTGCATGATGCTAATATAAAAGGTACCCGGGTAAATTGAGAATGAATGAAGACTAGACAGGGAAAAAAAGACGAGGAAATGACAACATCCAGGTACAGAGATGAAATGCCAGAGTATGGGGAGCACACCAGAAGCAGCTTATTGCTGCTCAAGTGTGAGGTGAGAGAGATGAGAGGGTTCACAGACAAGGTCACGTGAGAACTTAGTCCCGATGAGAGCTCCTGATTTATTGCGACTGAGAACACAAGCAGAGAAGTGTCTGGCCAGATCTGCAGTTTAGATACATTACTCTGTGGGGAGTATAGGCCTGACGGCAGGAACAAAGATTAGAGGTTGTTAAGAGTCTGCTGAGAGGAACCAGAACAAAGGGCGGCTCAGACTAGATGGACAGTGGGTGGGGCAGGGGAGCCCAACCCGAAGTCTGATTGGATAGAGCGTGGTAAAGGAGGGAGGAGTCCCACTGGCTTGTAGATTTGGGGGTGACAGTGCCACCAACTGAGAGCAGAAGCAGAGGGCAGAGAGGGAAGTTTGATTTAGGAAGGGGAAAGAAGAGAAAGCAAGAGATAATGACTCAGTTCTGGACGCATTAAGTTGGAAGCAATTGTGATTTAGAGTCCACTTGGCAATTAGCCATAGAGCTTGAGGCTCTGACAGAAAGAGAGGCAGCAGAGACACCAGCAAACAGGTGGGTTCACATGAAGAGATGGGTGAGCAGTGTACCAAGGTCACAAAGGCATTCAGGAGGGAGAGGAGGAGAAGCCGGCAAGGAACGCAAAGAACACACAGGTGTGCATCCACATGAGGTTATCCCATTTCTAAATCGGGCTCTTCTTAGCTTCAAACAAGCTGCTTGTAAAGTCTGGGAAGGGGTGTACTGGTTTGGAATCTCTTTCATGTCTTATATGGGTTCGGAGTATATTCTCTGAAGAATATATATCCTACCTGTTTGAGCTCGGGAAGGGTGGTCTAGGCCAGAGGGAGAGAGAAAAATGACACTCACAAGTCATTCATGTCATTGGTGGATCTGGAGGGAAAGACACACTCTTGCCCCCTGCCTAGAACAAGAGGGACCCAAATGACCGCACGGACTCTCCAGTGATCCCAGAGCAAACATCTAGACTCCCTGGCCACATGGAAACACCAGCTCTGGTTGAACGGAGAGGTACATGGAGGAGAGCTGTCAGTCTGAATTTCAGAGAGACTGAAACAGCTTCTATGATACCAATTAACAGGCAGAAAATACTGCCCCAAGGCTGTAAGTGAATTCCCAATAGCCTTTCTGTTTAATTTCAATTACACTTTTTTTTTTTTGAGAGAGAGAGAGAGAGAGAGAGAGAGAGAGAGAGAGAGAGAGAGAGAGAGAGAGTCATAAACCTGTCGGACAAGCCAGGAGCTAACTTAGAGCCAATCATTTTTCTCCTTACCATTCCACCTCCCCAAAGCAGAACTCAGTCTATGATTTACAGCTACTTACTGATTTCATCCACATTTTCCAGAAATCTCTGCAAGTCTCTCTCTTGATCATCAGCCATTGCAGACACAAATCTCTAAGGAAGGCAGTATAAATTATGAAATTAATAATAAAACACTAAACAGAACCGTCGAACTTATTATCTGTCTAAGACTAAGAGCCAAGTGATTATTAGTAGGGCCGATTTGCGTTTGTAAATGTCATGAATAACAGCAGGGCAAAGCCATTTTTCTCTGGCTGCTGTTTAAGGCCAAGGGACACTCATTACTTGTGGCAATACTTCCGGAGAGCTGCCAGCTCTGCCTCTGCTGGGGAAATTGCTCTACAATAATTCCTCCAACGGCAACATCGACCACTGTAATTTAGGAATCAGAGGCAAAGGAAGCTGGGAGAGCAGCCGATGGGCTGCCAGGGCTAGAGGAGGAGGGTAGTGTCCAACTTTGGCCATGACAGGCATGCCTAGTCAGAAGCTAGGGCCAGGTAGTGCATCAGGTAAGTAGAGAGGGGACTATCTGCATATATATGTCCACACTTGCTTAAAACCTGTGGCTCTGGCTTGTTTCTAAGCACAAAGGGGAGGCACAAATTGTCAAAAGATGTCAAAGTCCACCAGGGCCTGCTTTCCAATACCTCCACCTCAACCCCATCCCCACCAAAGTACATTGGCTTTATTACACTTGGTTTTGAACGTGAAGACTACATGATAAACTTAGTGGTAAAGGTTTACCCACACAGCTAAAAATCACCTGAAACTTGTAAAACATTGATTTCCCCAGCTTTGGCTCACACAGAAGTTGCTGCCCAGGGATGCACCTTTTAAAGACACTACGCGGTGACATTTAAGACAACGATGAATTAGAACTCTGTCACGGACAATTACGCAGTTTCTCTGTGCATGCTATGGAAACCAAAATGCGAACCCAGAGGACACCACGGGGTTAACTTCAGCAACTGGGACTTGGTGGGTTATTAGTGAGGCTTTCTTAGCTAGGAAACAGCCTTGCACAAGGCTCAAACAGTTAACCTTCCCTGGAAACCCGTCCAAGGGTACGAGGCTAGCGCCGGCCAGGCGCTTCACAAAGACAGCCAATCTTTCCAAAGCGGTTAACCAAAGTCAGAGGGGTCCACAGCAGCGTAGAACCACAGTTCCGGGACAGGGCACAGAGGAGGACTTACAACCGTGCCCCGCCCCTCCGTCCTGCACACACCACTGGAGGGCGGGGACAGCTGCAATGTTGCTTAGCAACCGCTCCCAAGCGTCCTGGCCTTGTACCCTCAGTGTTGGTCCCAGCTTGCAGCTGGTACCTGCCACATCCTCAGGGTCCCAACCCAGCGGCCTTTGTTCAACTCTGAGGCCAGGCCAGGACCAGTCTCAGGGTAGACCCCAGGCCCACACAGTTGAACTGACCTGCAGCGCCCAAGATCGGACAGGAAGTGGAAGTGGAGAGCAAACTGTGACTGGCCTCTGTGGGGGGAGAGGCGGGGCCTGGCGGGGCGGGGCTTCTTGTGACTCCCAAACACAGTTTGTTCCTGGGACGTCCCACCCAGAGCCAGAAACCTAAGTAGCTAAGGGCTTGTCCCTAAAGCCCTTTCGCTTTTGAGTAGCGCGGGAGTTCAATACCAATTGGTTTCATATCTTTCACCCACAAAGTCAAAGTCTCCATCCAGCGTACTTCTGTGTGAGTTTTGTTTCCTGTTTTTTTTTTTTTTTTTTTTTTTAAATGACCAATGTGTGATCTCTAAGGCAGTAGCGTACTCTCCTTGCTTCTCGATTTTTCTCACAAGTGGAAAAAAAAACCGGCACTTCCTCTTTGGGTTATTATAATTAAGAGGCCTGGATCCTAACGACAGGCGTAAGTGGCATGCAGCGAACCCTAGTAGGATTTAGGGCAGCGTGAGCTTGGGACACATTAATTTACATTCAAAATATACCTTTAAAGAGACCTCTCCCCCCCAACCTCCACCGCCCCCCATCCCACCCCCCACGAATCAGGGTTATCACTGTGTAGCCCAGCCTGGCCTCAAACTCCTATCCTCCGACCTCAGCCTACTGAGGGCAGGAATTAGAGTTACATGCCATCAAATCCAGCACTAATCTGCTTTTAAAAGCATGTTTCAACATGCGATGCACTAGGTCTTTGTAGGTGAGAAGTTTGACAGGAACAAGATTGAGCTGATGACCCCAGTAAAAGTTGTGGGTGCTTTTACAGAATGTGTGGTAGGGGCCCAGGAGTCCTCAGCACTTACCAGGAGGGCAAGGAGGTCCAGGCAGAGCCAGCCACTTCCAACACAGATGGCAGATTCTATAGCCTCAGATAATAGGAGGATTATTTGAAGACTCCACGGGCATGGGGTGCAGAGGCAGCCTAGCAGGAGTACTTGCCAAAGCAGGACAGCCCAAAGGGGCAGAGAGATCTCCTTCTATTTAAGTCCCTGCCACATTTTTCTTTCTTTTTTTCTTTTCCTGCTTAAAACCAATGGAGGTTTGAGCTCCCAAGTGAGAATTAATGGAACTCAGAAATCACTCCGCATTTGATGGATGCATGTAATGAGTGAGCAAGAGCTGATAATGTGTCAACATTTGGGGTGGGCTTGTCACCTCAGCATAACAGAACATGGCCATCTCACCAGATTCAGCCATCCAGGCTACCTGGTCTTCATTCGATACTATGTCCAAATCCAGGGACCCTGTGGTTGAGTCTGTGTAGATTAAGATCACCATTGTTAGATGTTAAGGGTCAGTGTCCGTGTGTATTTGTAGCTGTTCACCTGTATAGAGACTCCTTGAAGGCATTAGTGAACTATATTTAGAGAATGACTTTACTTTCATCAAACCCAAGTCCCCATGTGTGGGACTTCAGTTTTATTTTTATATCTTCAATAAAAATGGAGGAGCATTTGGTCAGTCTCCCCCATATCATAAATCTTGGACTTAGAGATTAATAGAAGCCTTCGCTGCCCCCTTTTACTCAGCTCACTCCCCACCATGCAAAAAATCCTAGCTCCTTGATCTTTCTCATCAATTGCAATTTACAAACTTAGAAGACATTGAAAAAAATTTCCCCAGCCACATGTAGAGTGAAAGAAATTACCTTTGCCTGCTGAGACTAAATGGTGCAGAGAAGTCCACTAGAATCCAGGAGCCCAACTGTAAGACGTCTGTAAGAAATCCCTCAGCTGGGGGCTGGAGAGATGGTTCAGTGGTTAAAGAAATCCCTCAGCTGTGGGAGACAGTTAACTCGCTAACTTTGGCTTCAAGGTGCAGAGAGGAAAAGGTCAGCAGGGTTTGTCCGGGTCTCTTGCATCCCCAAGAACTATTACAAAATCCTGCTTCATTTCTTTCTCTTAAACATGTGTCCTTACAAAAAGAGAAAATAAGGAACAGAAAATCCCTGCCCCTCGGACTGGCACCTACTGTTTCCATTCCAACTTTTTTTCTGTATAGAAAAGGGTAATTTCAGGACCCCAAGCTCAGGTGTTCCAGGGGACAAGAGCCTCCCTTGAAATTTCTGTGCTGAAGTAATGACATGGAAAATATTAACCACAATCACAACAGCAGTCCCGAGAAACACTTGCCGAACAGCTGTGTGCCAGGCACACACATGACTTTATTGAAATGTTCTGTTTTTCCCATTTCTTAAGTCAAGAGCACACAGTCACAAGCGTCTGAGGCTAGTCAGGGGCCGAGCAAGACCCGAGTCTTGATCTGTGCCCTCATAGGTACCCTACTATCTATCAACTCCTTCATCCCATGAACAACCCTTGTGAAAAGCTCTGGTTTCAAACTTCTGCCGTCAGCAGCTACCCTGCGAGTTTCTCTAAGCCTAGGCTTTGCTCCCCAGGCATGTAAAGAAGTCTGTTCCACGCTTGTCACAGACAGGTCTAACTTTCTCTCCAAAGGGACATGCCCCTGACTCCATTCAAAAAGTAAGGTGATTCCACCAATGCCTTTCTTTAGAGACTTTCCCGTGAACATGAGACTTCTCTGCTAGAGAGGGAACAAAGTGGCGACTCCCGTGGCAGATGTGAGCAGTACCCATTCCCGCATGGTGTGGAGTAGCGCTGCCATCTTGTGGACTCCGTGGCTGTGATTAGCCAATGCCGCGGCAGGGAAAGGCTGTAAGGCACAGTCAGTGCTCAGGCGTTTTTGTATTTTTCTTAAATACATGCAATGCTAACTGAACACCTACTGTGTACACATACTTGGCAAGGCCCTTTCTACAGCTGCTGTGCAGAGACTGCCTCTTCAGATAGAGAACTAATGCCAGCAGCTTGGGATATTGAGTTTAATATTTAATTGCTTGTTTGAGGTGACTCCTCTCACCAAATAAATATGACACATCGACTTTGTTCAGTGGGGTCTTCTCTGCCATCAAGGTTTGTGGGGCAAAGGCAGACACAAAATTGGAAGACTCTGTAGTCACACATTGTCCTGCTGCAGGCCGCTTTTCATCTGTTATGGAAGACTGGAGATGGGTGTTGTTAGTGAGCAGGGTCTCTTGTCCTTGGGTCTACAGTTTGATACCAATGTTGGAAGCACAGGCAGAAACCTTGACCCAGGCACGCTTATTCCTCTCCAGTCTTTTGCCTGCGAATTACTGCATCGCTGTCACAGTGCATGCATGTGGCCTTGGGTTACTTAGCCATCACCACTCCAACTGTTGCCACATTCCGAAGATCCCTTGCGGGGATCTTAACATGTTTCTCATGACGCTACCCAACAATCTCATGAGATGGTTTCCCCATCCTCTCAACGGCCAGCAGCAGAGGCTCCGAGGGATGCTGATGTAGCTGGCCTCCTGTAAGCGTGTACTGTCCAACCACTTTGTTTTCATTATTGTTATTATTATCCTCATATTTTAAGCCACTTTTCTGTGCAGTGCCACACACTCCTGCTCATTAGCACGTTGTGGCAAGCATTCTCCTGTGCATGATATTTACACGTACTTTCACGCCACTCACTGTCTCAGAGCTTTAGTTCCCCTTCCATTTTGCGACAGCAGCATCTCCGAGTAGAAGTTTTTAGTGTCCTCAGTTGTTAAGATTTCCGAACTGCTCCTCTGTGGATCACAAGCGACAGTGCAGTTGACATCCTAACTGGTAGCACGTGAGGATGGCAGGTCCTCGCTAGCATGGAGCATTCATTTTCTTCTAACATACAAAAGATGAGGAATGTTCTGAAGAGTGCACACAGGATTGCTCTGCGTGGGTTTCGCATTTAGATGGAAACCTTCTGTTTCTCCCAACACTGGGGTTTTCCAGATCCCTCTAGAAGTGTGGCAGAGAAAGCAGCATGTTCTTACACAGCTCCTTTTCTCTCTTTGCACAGTCCTGAACCATCTGTGCCATCTGGGAGCCTTTAAACCCGGGTTTCTTAACCTAGGGTCTGAGAGTTGGTGGATACAGCTGAGGGTCTCTGAGCTAGATTAGAATTGTAGATGATAAAAATTGTCCCCGTTTCCATTTTTTTCACAATATATTGATTTTAGAAGCAAGTCACTGAAGTATAGCAGTCATTTTATGGTTAATGTAGGTAACAGTCCACTGCACAGCCATGATGTCACTTAAGCTTAGCAGCTTGACACCACAGAAATCTTTACACAAGCTGCTAGAACTTGCATCTTAATGTGTAATAGGGAAATTCATGTGTTAACATGCTGCAAATTCCTTTTAAAAATTTTAGCAATTGTAAATCAATATGAAGATTTTTCTATTTAATTCCAGGCATTTAATTTTTAAATGAATATGTTAAATTAAAAAAAATTTCCAAGAAGAGGTTCATATCATACACATCCCATGACTTCCAGTGGGTCAAAGCAGAAAAACTGTTTAGAATAGTTTTCTTCTTCTTAAAAGATAATTCTGAAGAATTGCTGTGCATACTGCTCACTCTTAGGCTCGAATCCAATATCCTTTCTCTTGGAGTTTATTGGCCCAAGAGTGATTCAGTTGCAAAAAGTATAGGAAGGTGAGCCTTGACTGTATAATGAAGACACTTGGCCTGGACCAGGTTTGCAAGGGACCAAAGTTAACAGCACAACAGTAAGTCTTTGCTATCACAAGGCCCTGACATGATGCTGTACACATCATTTCTAGAACGTTCTTCTCTGGAATCCGCGATCCTTATCCAGGTACGAGGAATCAAAAAAGAAAAACAAAAGCAAAAACATTCTGTCGACCCTGACCAATGTCTTCACCCATGCCAAATTTCATGAAAAAACAAGCAAGCAAACTTGTTAATCGGCAACCAGGAGGCATTGGAGGCTGGGCAGGGCGTGTGAAGACAGTGAGGAGAAGATCTGACAAAGATGGTCCCAAGGGGCCTACGGCCTTCTGGGCAAACAAACCTAAAAGAGGCACCTTTAGAATGTTATGGAACGGATTCTCCAAAAGAGATTTGCGCACACTCAACACAATGGGAAAGAGGGAAGAGATGTAGGATACAGCAGGAGAGTCAAGCTGGGCACTGTAGGCAGAGAGGAAGACTGGGGATTCTGGATGAGCGTAGCCCTGGGAGCCAAACCCGTAGCCCGTCTTTCCATTGGCCTGTCTTCTGATCTCACAATAGAAGGAGCCTCAGGGTTGGAATCTGTTCCGTCCCTGCTTTTAATCCTTGGCATGGCAGCTGTGTTCCAAACTGTTTTCTGTAGCCTTCTCAAAAGGAAGTTAGGTCAAGAGGGCATGGTTACGCCAGTTTGGGGCTCTCTGCTGGATTTACGGTTGAAATTTTTATTTCAAATGAATATAAACTGGATGGTTTATAAATAAACCTTTTGTTGTTGTTGTTGTTGTTTTTATGATTCTGAAGGCTGGAAGTCTACTATGAAGGCCAAAGAAGATGATGCCTTCTGAGGGATCACTTCCTAGTCCATGGACAGCCATCTTCTCCTGTATCCTCATGGCAGTAGGAGTGAGGGAACTCTCCAGGCTCACTCTCATGACTGATTTACCAGCCCAATGACTCACCTCTGAATTATGGCACTGGGAGTTAGGGTCCCAACTCATGAACTTTCAGAGAAAGCATTGAGACCACAGCTCACAGGGACTGGAGCACAGTTTTGAACACACATGCCCCCCCCCCCACACACACCTTGACCTTGATAATTCTGTGTTTATCAGTGGCAACACTCTGCCTCCACATTCTAACGTCATTTATTAGGGAGAGATTCATGGAGTTCTTTTGGTTTTAAGTAAGCTTTCCCATGCACACTGACATTAGTGAGAAGTGCAGAGACTGGTTCCAGAGATTGAAGCACAGAGATTTCTCTAGCCTGGAATTAAGGCTGAGTTGGACTTGCCCTGCTTCCTGCCTGCTTCTTTGAGCACACCGAAACCCAAGACTTCTCTTCCTATGGGTTAACTTGTTTCTTTTATATTAGAAGTTTCTGGGGGGGGGGTAGGGGTGGGGAAGAGGAATAGTGGGAGGAGAGGAGGGAGAAGGAACTGGGATTGCTATGTAATAAACAAGTAAGTTTCTGTAACAATCCTAGCAGTGTAGGGCTAGGGAAATGGCCATGCAGTCGTGGATGGGCACTTGCTGCTTCTGCGGAAAATGTGGGTTCAGTTGCCATCACATGGTGGCCCACAACTTCCTATAGTTCCAGCTCCTAAGGATCCAGCATCCTTTTCTGGCCTTCTTGGGCTCTGTATGCACATAATGCACAAACATGCCTGCGGGCAAACACTCCTATACTTGAAAGAAACTAACATTTTCTCCACGAGCCTGAGTGAAAACTAACCTTCCTCTGCAAACCTAAGAGTGGAAGGATGGGGAAAATGCATACTCAGAGAAGAGAAGAAATGATAAGGACCCAGGCATGGTGGTAGTGCACACCCACAGTTCCAGGCTTTGGGAAGAGAGGCAGGAAGATGCCAAGTTTGAGGGTAACCCAAGCTGAGCAGTGAATTCAGACCATTCTGAGTGATAAAAGAAAACCACAGAAAAGCAAAGTCAGAAAGAGAGGAAGAGGGAGAGGTGGAGCAAAAGGGAGGAAGAGAGAGGGAATGTGAAAGGGAGAGGGGGAGAAAGGGAAGAGAGAGGTGGGGGAGGAAGGCAAGGAGAGAGAAACACATTTAATCTGGATAATTGAATTTGTCCACTATAGACTTGCTGTGGAAACCGCAAAGATATTTTGAAGTGTGAGGTGCATAGTAAGCCCTCAGCAAGAGTAACTGTAATAACACTGCATTCTTATCCATATGAGTGTGTGCTACACTTACCGTACAGGGATGAGCACTGGGTAGCATTATCTCTTTTGGAATCATGAAAGTGCACAGCTTAGCCGAGGAGGAGGCGGGTAGGAAGGGAAGGCGAGGAGGAAAGACACAAGAAGAACCCTGTTGTTTCAGGCCTCTAGTGGCTTCTCCTGTGTGTGCCAAAATTGCCCATCAAGCTTCTTGTGCCTGTGATTCTCAAGATAGCCACTAGATGGAAGCCTTAGTCCATTCTGTGTGCTTCCCAGTCAGGTCCCAGCACTGAAAATGGTTGTTGTTGATTTCCCCTGGGAGCTTTAGCCTCTTTGAGCTTCCTTGCCTGTCTGGGGCTGCCTGTATCTGGGCTTACGGGACCTCACTGGTATATCATCGCCTAAGAAGGACTTCAGCGGTGTGTCAGCGTTGCAAAATTTGGCAAATCTTCAGTCTGTAGCTCTGAAAAGAGATTGGGTGTGTCTTTATTGTCTACCTTCAGTGGGAGACACCAATGGACACTTGTCATTAGTTGTTTATAGTTGGAAGATCAAATTCTTGATCCAAAGGTGGCTTTGCTGGGGGATAAGGATGAAAGTGAGGCAGTGGTTGGGGCTTGGGCTTGAGGGGCGAGGCTGGGGCTGGGGGCAGGGCTGGGAGGAACAGATGGTTGGAAACAAGCCCATGCTTTTGGAAAGCTCATTCTCCAGGCCTGGGGAAAGTTCCCTCCCACAACCATGTCATCTACTAACATCCACGTAATAAACTCCTTGTTTGGTTTAACCAGCCCAAGTCCTTGTGGGCTGCTCAAAGCTAAAATCCATGGAGTAAAACAGATGTGAATTCTGACGTGTTCATGACAAGCCCCAGGCCTCTCTACATCTGGAGCAGTTCTGTGTGGCAGGGGGTCCACCTTTTATAGAGAGGTAAACGTGTCCAGCAAGGAGAAGCACTGTAATCACAGCTGGGCAGCACCAGAGTCAAGGTTCCAGTGGGAGATGCACTGCCCGGCAGCCTGTGGTCACTGCAAGCTCCATCAAGGCAAGGACACTGCCCACAGATCCATCACTGTGCCCTTGTTACACAACACAATGCCAGTGTATGCCTGGTGCTTGATAAATACTATGGATTAATGAGCATGCGTAAATTCCACATTCTCTTGCCTTGCGGAATGACTAGCTTGTGGCTTCTCTGGGACCAAGTGCTGAGTTAATGGCTGAAGCACTTCTTCAGGTCCTTCAGCATCACACACCCTGCTCCCTCTAGCCTCCCTGTGCAGTCTTACCTTTACCAACTGCCGTTTGCAATTGAGTTAAATTTCTGGACAAGGTAGGTGACCTTGAACAATGCCCCCCCCCCATCATGTTGACATTTGCTTTCTTGGGTTCAGGGTTCCAGGCTGCAGTGGCAGCTCAAGCTGGCTGCTATCAAAGGAATCTAGAAACAGAACAAAGTTTCTGGTCATACAACTGGCCAGCCTCTTCTCAGTTCTGAGTAGTGGCCACCTTCCTCTGCTTAGAGACTCTGGAGTTCTCTTTTAAGGCCAGGCTGACTGCTATAGTTTGTGATGGTGGTTTGGTCTTGGGCTGGTGGCATCACCCATCATGCTAAGGCCATCAATGACTTAATTAATTTAATAAAGTAATTAATTTGCAAAACACAGAAGTCTGAAATAGAAGTCATGTAATGGGAGTGAACAGGTTTGCTAATATAGAATTACCTTTTTTTTTTTTTTTTTGGCCCCGAGAAGACTCGGGCTGTTTCCATCACACTTCTGTCTCATGATTATCTCTTTTCAAACATACAGAAGGAATATTTGGAGGCAAAAAACAGACTAAGCAACACCAATGCATCAGACAAAAGCAGTCATCTTCTGTTCAATTGCAGATTAATCATCTAGGTAGAGCACTTTACCAAGAACACCTTGCGCACTTTGTGGGAGACTGCTAACTCTAGATATTACTGTAGGAATGGGTAGGAAAAAGCCATTTGGCCTCTTTTGTTCTGAATTAAACATCACTTATGTATCTAAAATACATATTATTTTATGTATTAAAATAAAGCTGTTCTGTCTCATAGTAGCCCCTCAAAATCATTAACCAGTAGGCAGATGTTTCCAATGTTAATTTTGGAGGGATCTGATCTGTCAATCACGAAGCCGGCAACTATCAAGCCCTGCTTTGAGGCAGGTGCTGTGTATGGAGCCATTCGGTCAAATCCGTGAAGAAGACAGGTGTTAAACCTGCCCCGGAGGAGTCTGGAGTTCAGGAGGACAGAGATACATTGGTGAGAGATGAAACAGCTGAGGGTCTTGGGACGGCAGCAGAAGGTGCGCTACAGGTGTGTTAGATCGTTCCTTTAGCGTCAGCCACTGTGCCGGAGACGAACCTGTGTGCCTTTTCTAGGCCAGGTGCTCCTTGGCTGAAGTGTAGGGTCTTGGGGCTACATGAAAAGTCCGTGGCAGGGATCAGGTGGCCTGAGCGACAACAGCTGCATACAACTGCAAAAAGCACCTCAATATTTTAACAGCCAGAGACCCCCAGACTGGAAGGTGCCAGCTGGATAGCTGGGGCAGATCCTGGATCAAGTGACAGTGTGGGTGGCTTGGACAACAGAAAGATACTTCAGCTGAAAGCTAAGGGTGGAACCCCGGGGCCAGTGTGGGCATTCTGGGAGGACTGGCTGTTTTGTCTTTAACACAGCAAGAAGCATGTGGGCATATAAGGCCCCAGACTGGGGGGAGAAAGCAGGGCCCAACCAAAGAAATTCAATCATTCTTTGACACAGGCTGTGAGGGGAATAGATGTGACGGGAAGGAGCTTGGAGAACTCCAAATTTCCTTTCAAATTTCATTTTGGAGGCTCTGATAAAAAGCAGCCCTGACAAAAGCAACCTTGGGGAGAGAAGGTTTATTTTAGCTCCCAGTTCCAGGCTACAGTTGATCATCAACTCAGGATTTCAAGGCCAGAACTTGGACCAACAAATGCCCAGTCAGGGGCAGAGAGAGAACGACACACATGCTTGCATGCTCGGCTCGATTTCTTCACTGAAAGGATGCTACCCACATTCAGGCTGGGTCTCCAGGCCACGTTCAACACAAGAAAAAAAGCCCAATTCTCATAGGCCACTATGATCTGGATGGTTTCTCATTGAATTCGCTTCCCAGGTGAGTCTAGATCGCATCGAGTTGGATCACCACAGAGAGATGACCCGGGGTCTTATCGGCAGCATCAAAGAGGGGTTGATACTGGGTGTGATGTAGGACTGTCACACTCAGGAGGCTGAAGCAGGGGGATGCATCTTAGTCCAGCCTGGGCTACAGATTAAGATCTTGTTTAAATATGTATTTTTTTTTAAAAGGTTGAAGTGTGGAGCCTTAATTTGATGGAGATTAGATTTCAACAACTATGTGGAATAGCTGGTTGGAGCAGAAATACAATTTAATATTAATAAACTTCAGTTTTCCACTTTATAAGCTTGAGGGAAGGAACCAGCCGAGAAGGGTTCCTGGTCCAATGGAACCCTTTATCTGTGGGGACTGCATTCAGATTCTAAACCTCAGAATCTCCTCCAAGGTGTCAACAGACTCAAAGTGTCCGAGTCTGGCACCTGCGGTCTGCCCCTCCTTTATTCCCTTAACACTGTAAATTGACAATTCCATCCTTCAATGGTCAGAGCTTCATTGGGAAGTCCCCCATGATGCCTCCATTCAAACCCCTATCCGGCACGTTACCCAGTGTGTTTGGCTTTGTTTTCAGTGTATAAGAAAGTCCAACATTGTCCACCTCCCTTCCACTAGAACCACCTCATCCCATCTGCATTGTTGTTCATTGTCCTCTCTTGCTCTTCTGCTGTCTGTGACCCACCCAGCAGTCAGACGATCATTAAAAAACTCAAGTCAGGTCAAGATTATGCTTAAGGATTTCCTTTGGTTGTCCATCTCCCTTGCAGGAAGAAGGAAACGTGAAGCCAAGGTCTGCAGACTGCTATCATCTAGCTGCTGGTCACCCCTGGTCTTCTTGTGCTTTTATTCTCCATCCCCGATCAGTTACTGTCCGCTCTCACCACAGTGACCACCTTGCTTCTCCTCAAAGATAGCAACGAGGTCCTCCCTTCACCCTTTGCATGTGCTGTTCCCTCTGGCCCTGCGACACTGTCTTTTAAATGATGGCACAGCCTTCGTCCTCTCTTCTTTCGGGTCAGTGTTCCACCCCAGCTGCTCTGAGCGAAACAGTGACATCCCTCAGCCCTGCATCCTTGGATTTGTTGTAATTTCTAGCCCTGCTCCTTTACTTAGCAAAATAATATGTTAAATAACACCATGGTAACAAGTCCTCAAATTAAATAGATTACAATGTAGGGGTTAACTAGCTTGTACTGGCTTCTGAGAACCAATTGTTTAATTTTCAGGAAATTTTTCATTTTTTTAGAAAAGCTAAATGAAATAAGCGGAAATTACTATGCATTGCTTCCTAATTATTCTACCACTATTAAATTATTATTATTGAATATTACTGTAATCTACGTCCTTATAGGTACTTATGGCTGCTGTATCTGTATGAGAGAAATACTACATTGTGGCAGCACACAGTGTAGCTTTACCTAACTTAAGACTAGTGATGGTGAGCCAGCCATCTTGTTTGCACACTGCAAAAATCAGTAAGAGCCACAAAGCAGGTATGTGTGTGTGTGTGCGCGCGCTAGCACGTGTGTGTATGTGCGTACTTAAAGTGAGAATATTTACAATGCACATTAAATTTTAAAGGAGGCTTTGTCTGCACCCATTACAATGTTCCTGGCACACACACATTCACACACACGCACACACATGCACACACATGCACACACTGAGAGAGTAACCAAAAATACATACCACACTCAGAACCGAAGCGCAGTGCAATGAAGTTGTTCACATCACTGGTAGGTGAGTGGTGTTCTGAGCTTAGTCCTCATGTCTCACTTTCCCTTGCTTAAATAAGTGTGATGGTTGGTCTGAGCTGTCAGCTGGCCTGGGCTGAGAGGTACCTACCTAGGGTTGATGGAATGCACCTGTGTGTCTAGTGAGGCATTTCCAGAGAGGGCTGACAGACTGGACAGAGACTCCTAGGGACAGACCCAACTTGGTTAGGGGAAAAAGAATCCTTGAATGGGTAAAAGTGCTGGAATGAAGTCGGGAGGAGCAAGGAGAGTACAGGCCAGCATGTCCCCTTCTTTTCTGAGTGACCATGTCTCCTACTGTCACCAGACTCCAGTTACCTTGGTTTTTCAACATGAACTCAACACCTGAGACCCTCCAGGGACCTTTCAGCTTTGTATTGAGTTAGCCGAGCATCCTGCTTCCTCATTTGGGCTTCTGGTTCTCTCCTCCTTCAGTGTCTAACTTTGTTAAAACTATCCAGTTCCTATTGTGTTAGCTAATCTAATAAACCGTGTGTGTGTATGTGTGTGTGTGTGTGAGAGAGAGAGAGAGAGAGAGAGAGGAGACAGAAAACAGAGATAAAGATTCTTTTGGTCTTCTGGTTCTGTTCTTATAGAGAACCCTCCCTAATACAAGTAAGCAAATGAATGAATATTCAGATTGGAAACACACGCATTTATGGACTAGAACTATAGACTAACTATAGACACACAACTTCAACACAAGTGAATTGAAGAGGTCTCTGTCAACAGCGTGTCTGCAGTTTCTTTACAGTATCATGTACCTCACTTGCACACCACAATTATATCAGAAAAATCGACACTAAACATAGGAATACACACTCCTATCCCGGTCTGTTCTTGACCATTTGCAAGCCCGTCTCCTTCATAGATACAGGCCATGCCCATCATGAATCTCCTGTTTGCGTTCCTCACTCTGAAGCCAGGTCATGATACCTGCAGCGTTGCTGACTACTATACAGGGGGAAAAGACTTAAAGCCCTGTCTGGGTGTTCCACACTTTACTTCTGCTTATTTTTCATCAGGCAAAGTAAGTCACTGAGTCATACCTACTTTGTGAGCAGAGTAGGTACAAGGCCACCACGTGCCTGGAGGAAGGAAGAGCAGAATGAGTGTGTTGGTGAATAATCCTGACAGCCATCACATTGGGGTGTGTGTGTGTTTCTCACACATAAATGTACCTTCCACCAGAGCTGATTGTGTGTGTTGTGTGTGTGTATATATACTTTCATACATAAATGTACCTTCCACAGGAGCTGATTGTGCGCATGTGTGTACTCTCATACATAAGAGCAGCTTCCACCGGAGCTGATTGTGCATGTGTGTGTGTGTGTGTGTGTGTGTGTGTGTTTCTCATACATAAGAGCAGCTTCCACCGGAGCAGATTTGCTCACTGATACATTTTAGAGATGCGCCACACTTGAAGTGGGTCTGAGAGGAAAAGAACTTGGAAGAAAGAATCATTGGAAACCAGCTCTTTCAGGTCAGTGAAGACAGTCTTCATCGCATGTCTTGACCCATTCTGGATAAGCGGTGATCTTTTTCTCACCACCCTTCCCTGGCCTACACTACTGGGAATCCGTGGAGAAAGTAACTGTGCAGATGCATGGGATGTGGTATTCGGATGTAAAATAGAAGAGGCCCACGACCACATCCCCTGAAGATGTTTGATCTCATTAGAATAAGCAAGCGAGGCCGGCATCTTCAACACAAAGGGAAGATGTCACCCTCAGATTTGTACAAGGGCTAAATAATCCCTGAACGGGTACATGCTTATAGTTTATGCTCTGGGGACCTCTTTGGTTCTCTCTCATCCTGGCCCTGCAGCCAGGACTCCTCCAGGAGCCACCCGACTCTGTAGCTCAATGGACACTTCTCACTGTAGAGGTTGTTTGCAGAGTCAAGTGGCTGCATTTGTGGGAGAATTCCGAGTTTGCACTCTGCCTGCTCTAACAAATTCCCAGGGATGAATGATGGCTCCAAAGGCTGACAGGCAGAGCGAGAGGGAGGGGGGCATCCATTATTCTGGGAAATGCCTCGTGCACCTGCCTCAAGGTTGTGATTTTGAAGCTCAGGTGTTGGCTGTTACTATAACTACAGTAGATGGTGTTACTTGTCAGTGATGCCAACAGCACTAATTCTTATTTACTGAGTTCTTCTTATGAGCTAAGAAAACACTGTGCCAGACACACACACACACACACACACACACACACACACACACACACACACACACTACCTTGTTCATCAATTAGTACCGACATGACATCCATTTCCTAGGCACTTCCTGCCCGGCAAAAGAGAAAATTGAGTCTTGGGGAGATGAAAAAAGTCTTCCAAGGTCACCTAGGAATTGACAGAACCAGGATTTGAATAAAGTCCTCTTGAATCTCAGGTTTGGCACCTTTAAACTGGAACCCTCTACCAACTGCTAAAACAAAAGTTAAGAAAAAGGGAAAGTAATCACTACTCAAGCAGGGTGAACTCAAGATAGTTTTACACACACACATAAATGTGTTTTTTTTTCTGTTTTGTTTTGTTTGAGACATGGTCTTAACATTGTAGCCCAGCTGACCTAGAAATTATGTAGGTTCAAGTTCAAATTTCCTCTATGGCAATTCTCCCGCCACAGCCTACTGAATACTAAAATTGTAGACCCAATACTGCACAGGTCTAAGACACAATAATATTGCTTACTAAGTCTTAAAACAAAAGCAATCACAAACCCCACCCTAAAAGCAACCAACCAACCTACCACAAACCCCCAAACTAGAACACAGGCATACCCACATTCATCCAAACGCGATATTCTCTCTCTCTCTCTCTCTCTCTCTCTCTCTCTCTCTCTCTCTCTCTCTGTTTCTGAACAGAAAGAAATCCAAGCTTGACTCTCCTTTTTTTTTCTTTCAGTTTTTATTGAACACAAGTATTCTGACAGAATGCAAAGTCAAAATTCTCAGTTAGTACTCAGTATTTACAGCAGTGAGAATGGAAACAAAGGTGGTGTTGATGTTTCACTCAGTAAAAAGTTTTATAACAAGAGAGAAGGCCCCCGAAGTACAGAATGCTGGGTAAGGATGTTAATGGAGGTGTGACCACCACCATCCAGACGGACAGCTGAGGGTGAGACCCTGGGACGTGGGAGGGTCCATAGAAAAGTGAGAACATAGAGTCCCTATTGAATACACCTTGGCCCTTCAGGATTGGGAGACCCCACTCATGGCACCTGGGTGGCCTTCCCACAGAACTTGGCCATGCTGGTCTTTGTGTGATACATATGTATGCCACGTAGACATACAACACATCAACATTGAAACTGATGAGTCCATCCCTCCTTCTAAAAACTTAAAAAAAAAAACCACAGGAGATGAACTGTGTTTATCTCTTCAGATAAAAGAACGTGGAAATACACCGACTCCCTCTTTCATTTTAGAGAGATTACTGCTTAAAAAAGGAGGAAACCCATGCATGATGAGACAAACATGTGTGTAAAGAGAGAGGCAGATCCAAGTGTGGGCTATCTAGTCCAGCGAATGGTGGGGCCAGCGTTCAGGAGGTCAGTCACCCTGGGCCAGGTTATTCTAGGGTGGTTCTGTCTCGTCCTAGTCAGCAGAACTAACCTCAATGTGTCGAACCACAGAGTGGAATACATCAGTTCCAGGAGGCACAGTGTGCCCTTAGCTGCTCAAGCCACTGACTTCACACCATGGGGAACAGATCCCACAGGACGGGCTACGCCCAGAGGAGTCTGTCCCTCACCACTAGGACCTCTCTGGCTTGGGCACGACCCGCCTTTCCCATTCTGCTGTGTGCCCTCAGAGCTGTCTTCCCCATAGCTCGTCCTGAGGACCTGTTAACTATGGATCTGGGCAGGTCCTGGGGTGACAGGGGCCAGGCTGAGTGTTCTGGGATCCTCCAGCTTCCGTCCCCAGGAGCTGAGAAAATGCAAAATAACCCCACATCGAGTAAATGACAAGACCATTATTTTTCACAGTTTGAAATTATAACCTAGCATTGCCACTGGTCACGCTGCAGAAGTGTCAGAACCCAGGGTGCGCAGCCCACAAAGGGGACACAGAGGCCATCTGCCACCCTCACCGCTTGCTGCTTTGTACTTGGGAAAGGAACCCGTGCTGTCGGATGGACGTCTGTTGGCTTTAGTGTCCTCTGCATCAGCATCACCTGTATTTCGTTTCCTTTGTTGAAAGGCTTCGATTCCTTTTGACGTTTCGGGTCGTTTGTGTGTCTGTTTGTTTCCTGAATAGCTTTTTTTTTTCTTTTTCTGAACTATCTGCTATACCTTCCACAACCAAACTATGTTGAAGTTTTATTTCAATACTATGACAAAAACACGTTTCACACTAAAATATTCACGCATCCACAGTGCACAAGCTTGCGGTTCTAAAGTCGAATGAAAAACAAAAGCAAAATGTCTATACAAAGGGCTGGCTTTTCCCTTCTCCCCCCCTCCCGTCCCCCTGAAAGTTTCTGTATTTTCCCCCACTTGGAAAGTTGGATTATAACTCCAGACAGTATTTGTTTTTACAAATGTTGCCTAAGCGAACAGAAGGCCGATGTCACTTTACTTCAACAGATTTCCAAAAGGAGACACTACTTCCCTGAAGCACGCGTGCTCTTCCGCTCAAATCTAGATTCTGGGCTCAAAAGGAAATGAAATGGTATGTATATATTTTATTTGGCTTTCTACAAAAAAATGGGGTGTTTGGGGGTAAAAAAAAGAGTGTGTTCACCAAGACCAGCCCCAACTATACAATCTTCTCTGCTTCATTCAACAAAGCCAAAGGAGTCCTTCAGAGGAAGGGTGTGCAGACACCTGGGAGGCAGGTCCGGTGTCACAGACACAGGCAGGTGGCAGCTAATCCGAAAGTGGTCTAAGGTCCCCTCTCCCCCTAAGAAACAGCAACAGAATCAAACAGAAAAAAAAAAAGAGGCAAAATCATTCCAGAAGGAGAGGGCTTTCACCCCAGTTTGACACAGGTAAAAACTGCAACGAATCAGAATTGGTGGTGGGGGTGGGGGGTAGACCCACTGTAAACAATCGTCATTTATAACCTTCACCCTGTGCTAAGCAACCTGGGGGGATTCTACCTGCCTCTATGGGGTTACCTGTTGCTCAAAGGAAAACAAAAAGGCAGGCATTTTACACAAACATCAAACACAACCGAAGTCAAACATCTGTCAACTTGTAAACACTGGAAAGCAAAGTAGGAAGAGAGGAAGAAAGGGAAAGGGAAGAAACAGTGGAAGGAAAACAAAGGAAAAAGACGTGGAATGAGCTGCGATTTGGCATTCCTCCTATGGCGCTGGAGTCTACATGGGAACTGAAGCAGCCAACGGGAGCGCTGCGCTTTGCATACCGAACAAGTACAGAGTGAACGGAAAGCCTAACTTCTTTGTGAGGTTCTACCGAGTCCCAACTTGACTGAAAGTATAAAAATAAGCTGCGAACCCGGTTCATTCGGTTAGTCTGAGCTCTTGGAAGCATTTTTCTGAAACCGATCTGTGCCAATTGGGTAACACCAATTGCAGCCTTTCTGAACCTAGATTTTTTTTCTTTCTGAGCTTCCTAGATTCTTAATTTGGGGTCCTTTTGTTTGATTTTTAAATGGTTTCAGGGAACGGAGTGTCCTAGTTTGGCTGTGGGTTTAACCTTTTTGTCTCATTTTTTTTACAAGTGAGTGTGCAACAAAGGAGCCCTTTCTAGAAACCTACAAAAAGGCAATCCTCTGTTATCTGTTTTTTTTTTAAAGGCAAGAGACACTAGAGGAATGAGTGTGTGAGTGTGTGTGTGTGTGTGTACGCACGTGTGCGTGTGTGTGAGAGAGAGAGAGACGGAGAGAGACGGGAGAGAGGGAGAGAGAGATTTGGGGATGCTCTGGTGAAGCCGCTGCTGTGTCACTTTTTATTTTGATCTTTGCTTGTTGCTAGGTACCCATCATGCTTTGCTCTCATTCTCTTTTGTTTGTGTGGCATCGTTGGGGACCGTCTTGACTTCAGTTGGCGCTGGCTTTGCTTCTGACTCCTGGGACTCGGACTTTGCTTCTACAGGACCCTTCCTGCAGAGAAACACAAATAGCGCAGCTGAGATCACAGTATACTGCCCTGCGAATACCGCCCCTCTCCCCGCGCAATCTGGGGGGGCTTCAGCTGCAGCTGGGACATCCAACCTTGTGTGCAGGTTGATGTCACCTCAGCGTTCTCCAAGTGACTCACGCCTGGGGAATGTCCCCAGAAATTTTGGGTGTCATGACCTTAAAAGCAACCAGGCGATTTCGAGGTGCAGCTAGGTGGAGGTGCTCTAGTCAGAGAACAGTCCTTTCTTCCTCTGGCTTTGATCGCCTCCAGGGGCCCTGTGGTAACTCCGGGCAGGAGGAGAGAAGGTTTTCTCTCTCACACCCTGATAAGCAGAAGCGCTGTAGCTCAGTTTGCTATATGTACCAGGTTCTGCTTCAGGTACCAGTTCCAGGGACTCCTATTGTAAGCCGCCTCACTTTTGCCTGCCCCCAACCTTACACCCCAGCTGTTTCAGGATGGTGGCTTGAACAGGGTGAGAAAATATGGTTACCAGGTTAAGAGGCTAGAATGGGCCTGCTTGTTGCAAGGGACTGGAAGGGACAGCCACATTTATAAACCTTTATAAAAGCCCAGGCAGGCATGCTTCTGTCTCCACAGGTCTCACAAGGCAGAGTCCAGCCTAAAGCCCATGAGAGCTAACACAGCTATCATGATTCCACTGTATTTAGCATCCCACTTAAGAAATCGGAAGGTTGAGAACTTGAACTTGGAGACAGGCATTGAGTATCTGGGAGTCTTAGGTAGGGGTGGGCCTTGCAGCCAGTGTGTGACAGAGCTGTCTGTGGGCTGGACCCTCCTTGCCCACGCACCTCACCATGGCTACCTCTTTTCTTCCTGAATACAACGGTGCCTTTCTCAGGAGGCCTTGGCCTGGCCCTGGATAGCACCCACACACTCTGGGCGCGGGATGACAGAGAAAGGCACCTTGGCCTCCTTAGTGTCTTCTCAAGCTCTGCTCGCCAGTGACCCAACTGCAAAGGCATCCCCGGGGAAAACAGAAGCATGGCTAGGATTATGAGGATGAAACATAATTAACATGGCCTAATTAGTGAGCCGGCAGCTTCTTCGCGCCTATCCCACTGCACTGCCCCTGCTCCTGCCTGACTCCAGGCCCCTGACTGATAGTTGCCTCCTAGAAGCCCTGCAAGAGGCTGAGGACACATCAAACAAGGAGGACACAGCACAACACAGACACACACCACCACAGGACACAACCCAGTGACAGCAGACAAAGAGAGGCCGTACTCGGTCTTTGCTGGTGCAGGCGGCACCGCGCTGTCTGCAGTGGGAGGAGCAAGCTCAGAGGCTTGTCCACTGGCCCCAGTGGCCGGAGCAGGAGAGCCCAGGGCTGCAAAAACATCCTTTGCAAGGTCAATATCTGGGGTCTTGAAGTTCCCTTCGTCCATTTTTAAGTCCTCGCCCTGGGAAGGGTTTGTGGTGCTGACGGAGGCAGCCTTGCTCTTCGGGCTAGCAGGGGCTGTGGCTGCCTCAGGTGGGTTCTTCATGGCGCCAGGCTGGGTGGGCTCTGGGTCCGGGCCTTTGGTGCTGGGGGCTTCCTGCTTGGCCTGGGGGGCTTCTGTGGCAGGGGCAGCTACTGCTGCTAAGGGGCTGGCTGCCCCAGCTGGGGTGGGGGTTGGAGCAGGGGACAGCTTACTGGCTGGAGGGACTTTGGAGGCCTCCCCCGCGTTGGCAGGGGTGCTGGGGCTGAGTACAGCTCCTTGGTTAGCCAGGACAGTGGAGGACAAATTGCTAGCAGAGGGAGTTGAGGTCGGGGTATCGCTCAGGTCAACAAGAGGAGCAACCTTTGGGGCCGAGGCTGGGGGCGTGGATGCGGCAGTGACACCGGGCCCCTTGGAAGGGGTGGCCTGACCAGTGGGCACAGAATTGGAGTCCGGCACAGCTGTGGCCGGTGGGGCAATACTGGAGGTCAGTGTAGTGGTCTCACTGGTGGGGCTGTTCTGAGCAGTGGCAAAAGTTTCGGTGATAGTGTCAGAGTTAGTGGTGACGGTGGTGACAGAAGGCAGCATGTCCTCGACAGTGGCTGTGGTGTCAGCAGGCAGCCTGTGGGGAGGACAGGAAGTAGAAAGAGAATAGACAATGAAGCTGAGACATGACAGAGAAGCTAGATAGATCGGAGGCAAGGAGAGGAGCTGAGGGAAGGCATGCAACCGGACACGGGCAGGAACGTGGGCCCACAGAGAAACGAGGACGAAGAGGAAGTACACGCCCCAGGCGGGCAGAAGAGGACACAGGAGACAACAAAGAACGTGGCAGTCTCAAAGGGACCTGCTAGCCTTCCTCCATGCCGACACCCCGTCAGCTCTCTATACAGGGCTCCAATCTCCTACAGACCTCTCTGGTGTTCTCTTGTGCCACCCTGGATCTCCACGCCAGGGAAGGCAGTTGACGCCCATCATATACCGTTCTAGGTTTCCGGAGCCCCATAGAAATGGGGTCCAGTTACCTTACAGCTCTTCCTAGGCAGGGACGGGACCAGATGAGAGGAACAGTGCTCCCAATGGCTCCCGTGTGTCAGGATAGACACATACATCCAGCCACAGATGTATGTTCCTGTGAGAAGTGCTTCTTTCAGATCTATTAGATCCTTGATAGGCAAGCGGGCATGATAGCCATGGCTGGTCAGAGCCCCTGAGGATCTCTGAGATTTCTGAATAGAAGAGGTCCAGGGAACCTTACCAGGCCCCCCAACTTTTCTAGCATAGAAGATATTAAAAGCGCAGTCCTTTTCTCAATGAGTTTAAGCAGTTCCTAGAATATGTGTGGGATTTGGGAGGAGTCTTGGGAATCCCACTTAATGAGAAGAGCCTGGTAAGGACCCACCATGACCCAAGGAGAAGCAAGAATGCCTTCTCTCCAAGGAGAGTGGATTCAGACATTGTCCGGCCAAGAGGTCTTCTGACCGAGGGCTCCAGAGTTCAGGTTTCCATGTTTGGCCAGGAGCCGAGGGTGAGAAGCAGGGAAGGTTGGGGTGGGGTGATGAGGTAGAACTGGGGAATCTACTGAGGAGGTGCCAGTCCCTCCTAGTCCACGTACTCGGGCTCTGTCAGCGGTGTGGTCTCGTTGGGCTCTGTGTGCTTCCCTCCATCATGGTTTGGAGTCCGTTCCTCCTCTGTTCGGACCTCCACGATGGGTTCTTTGGATTCATCTTTCCTGTGGAGAGAGTTCTGCTGGTTAGATCCCAGGGCAGCTGCAGAGGGAAGAAAGATGTCTAGGAAAAGAAGCTGCAGCAAGGGCCATCAGGGTCCAGCCTGTGGCTGGCAAAGTGGGCCAGATTCCTGTCTGTACCAGCCTAGCCCAGAGTATATAAGGTCATTAGCCCTACTTCAGTTCTCCCATCCATAAATTAGGATAAGTAATAGTGTATAACTCACCTATCTATGAGAACAGAATGAGATCATTCGTGTAAAGTTTTTAGCACAGTGCAGATAAATCTCCAATGTAAACACATGTGCATACATATGTATGCATGTATACACATATATTGTAACTGTGATACACAGGTCCATGGGCATGCATACGCATATATATATATATATGTATATATATGTAGAGAGAGAGAGAGAAAGGGAGAGAGAGAGATCTGTATATATACAGTTTCCAGCAAGTGGGAGGGCTCAACAACTCCATCTTCCCACTCCATCCTTTCTCAGCTTGCTATAACAGGCCCACTCACCCACCAACTCCAAAATCTCCTGCTAACTAGCTAACAGATGCTGCAGGAGGGAAAGAATATATGTAGTGTCCCTCCAAGAGGAGAGGGATCTATATTCATTCTTCTCCTTTGGGTACCCTACAGTCAGGATGCAGGGTGTTGCCTTCAGGAGCTGCAAGATAAATATTGGATGAGTGGCAAATGAATGGACGAGAGATGAAGTGCACACTTCCAACGCTGGTCCTCTCCAATCATAGCTAATTCTGAGCCCCTCTCTTGACCTTCCTCAGGAATTTCCAAATCTTTATGAGACTTTAGAACCTAGGGAGGACCCAAGATGCTGCTTTTCAAACTGGTAACCCCACCTTGCCTTAAACCCATTCTTAGAGAGATTTGCTTTGATAATGTAACCACTCAGAGTTCTCGTGTGGGAAACAATAAAGCTAAAGGGTAGGTCACCCCAACACTGTCAGACAGCACAGGGCTAGGCCCTGGGCTGGGTGGAGCCTTGACCTCACTGACACGATGGGTTTGCACTCACGAGAAAGCAGCCTTGCCCTCCTCCATGTCTTTGCCCTTGGCTCCGGGCCCAGCTTTGCCACACAGGTTAACAGCAATGCACATGAGCAGGCCACACTTGTTCAGGAAGTAGCAGGTAATGTCCATGACCACCAGGAGCAGGACGAAGATGACAATGAGGATGCCCACGATGGCACCGGTGCTCAGGCCTGCGGTGGGGCTGCCGTTGGCTTAAGTAGGAAAGAGATGGTTGGTGGTTAGCAGGCTTGGCTATGAGCACCCCTAACCCTCTGGACAACCGTCCCTGGGGGGTGGAGTAGGGCCCTGAGCATAAAATCAAGGCCTTTGTGACCAGTGGTACCTTCTCAAGGGCCTTCTTATGGCTGGTGCAGAGACAAGAGGTTCTCTTCACTTTTTAGATGGGGCATGATGCCCTCATCTCACCCAGGAGACAGGGTTTGGGGGCCCCCACAAATTAAGATGAAGAGAGGGGATTGTGAGCTGTGTCTTCATTTCTGTCCCCAACCCTGTACCTCCTCCCTAAGGCATAGGCTCAACTGGTCTTCAGGAACCCTGGAAGCAGAGTAGGCCCAGACAAGCAGTGCTTGAGGACACCTAGAGTAGACAAATCTAGGAGGGTTCTGCTGCGTCTCTGGACCAATGCAAAAAAGTTTTTTGATGTAGTTAGGCAGTAGCTGCTGGCTCCTGATGTTAGGCTGTATTGTGATAGACAGGGTCCCATATGGGGTTCCCAGGACTGCCTTAGATCTTGGGGAGATGTCAGGCCCAATGGGATGCCCAACATATCAGTCTACACCCTTTCCCCTCTTGAAGTAAGTCTAAAGAACTTTAACTATGAGGGAACTGGGGTCTCATTTTAACCTTTCTTTTTGTGATCCATGAAACTCCTGAGACACAGCAGCCTCCCCAGGCCCCACAGGTAAGGCAAAAGGTCTGGGAATACTCACCATGTGGGAGCCAGACATGCTGGGATCAGACTTCAGGAAAACCTGTAGACTTACCCAGATTTGAACATTCTCACAGACAGTCATACCCACGCACAGGACAAATGTTCACATTCTCACCCCCAGACAGTACACAGCCTCTTACTTCCGGCTGGGTTTTCTGTGTCTAACCCCCCTGGTGTCCATTAGCAGTCCTCCAAGACCTTGGCCTATACATTCTCTCACAGAAGGACCCTGTCTGAGTTCCCCGTGGGACTCCACTGACAACAGTTTTCTGACAGGGACCCACTGACTCCCATAAATAGCAGTATTGTGGGAAGCAAGACCCTGAACAGAATTCTGCCTATGGACGCCATTGTGGAGATGATAGTCTCAGACTGACATATGGGCACTTCTCATTCATTCATTCTTCAAGTGCAAACCCATTCTTATAGTGATGTTTTATCGATGTTTTAATAAATAAAGCTTGCCTGAAGATCAGAGGGTAAAACTAAGTCACTAGATGCCAGACAGTAATTTCATACACCTTTAATACCATGATGTGGGAGACAGAGGCAGATGGATTTCTGTGAGTTCAAGGCCACCCTGGGCTATAGAAGATCAATGCAGAGACAGATCTAGGTAGTGGTGGCTCACACCTTTAATCCCAGTCCTAGGGAGTCACATGCCTTTAATCCCAGCACTAAAGGGGAACAGAAAGCAGGAGGAGACAGAGGCTCAGGGCTCAGTCTGCAGTCGCCCAGCCTTGGCAGAGGTAAGACTGCTCTAGTGGCTTGGCTGCTTTGCTTTTCTAATCTTCAGCTTGAACCCTATTATCTGTCTCCGGGTTTTTATTCATGCTACACAATCTACCATTAGGTCTTGGCTGATGTTTCCTGTGTTCCCAAGGGACCCAGGATACCCAGGTCGTGAACTGGCTGCAAGAATTACAACTCACAGCACTTGCGAAGTGGGCTCAGCTGTCTCCACTGCCAGTTCCTCTACTTCCTCAGCTGCCAAGCCTGTTCCAGCAGCTTGCCAGCCTCATCTTAGGCCGTCCCTCCAGACAAGGGGAGGGAAGAGCATCTCAGGATAAGCGGTACTGCATATGTGTTGTCGTTTTCCTATTAATAATGTCAGAGTTTCGAGACAGGATCTCCCTGCTCAGGGGCTCCGATCCTTTTCCCTCACTTCCTGAGAGCTATTAGAGGTGTCCACCAGCACACCTGGCCACTGCTTTTCATTCCTGTGTAGCCTAACTTCTGCCCCTACTAAGAAACCTTGCCCAGGTACTGGAGTACTTCCTAAGGACAAACTCCAATGCTAGCCCAGAATGCCCAGAATAGAGACGAAAGGGTACTGGAATCAGGAGACGGTCACATCCCTTGTGGATGGCACAGAATAGTTAAGTCCAGGAGAACTAACAGGACAAGGTCTGGATCCCGCATCTTATGAACAGGTCATAAAAAGAAAAGCAAAAATAAACAAACAATAAACAAAAACAAAACAAAACCCCCTAAAACCTCTCAGACGTCTGTCTTCTCCATGATCTTCCTCTTGCCCTCTGTTGTAAGCACACCTAGGTGTCTTGCATATAAAGAAGGCCTCTTGGAGGCCAGCTTTCCCTCATCTTCCTAGCTAAGAGCTGCCCTCAGCAGTGCCTGGATGGGGCTGGCTGTCTTCTTCGGTTCCTGCTTTGAGAGCTCGGTATTAAAAGCAGTTTTGGCATTCAACTGACTTGCTCCAAGGCTGAGACTTACATATGAGCTCATTTTCCTATGCCTTTCAATGGATCTCACATTTTCTAGGTGCCCAGTTGGATCTGAGTCATTGTGCCACGGCACCCAGGTGCTGAAGTCCTAGTCTCAATACAACTGTCAGGCTCCCTGAATGGTTGAACTGCAGGGCTGGTTTCCTCAGAAATCTCTTATAGGTCTGTCTGCTCCTTCCTGGAGCTGGCTATGACCAGAATGCAGCTTTGGTCAGTTTCTCTCTATTGTAAGATCCCCATGTGTATGTGGTGTGTGTGTGTGTGTGTGTGTGTGTGTGTGTGTGTGTGTGTACTGTTAGGGGGAGAAATGGCTGCTCCATACCCACAAGACCTTGCTAGAAAGCTCTGCATCTGACCCAGCGTGTTACCCCTGACCTCATCTTCAATGACTACCTCCCCAGTTTCGCAAAGGCTCATTCCTCTCTCATTGTCTGCTGAGGACTCCCAGGCAACAGGAACCCTTCAGAGTCGCGTAGAAGGGTACACAGATTTTCATGGGAAAATGCCTTTGACTAGGACTCTCTTTCTTGTCAAGTGTGGGGGTCCAATTTTAAATGTCTTTCCTGGGAATCGGTTATCAAGTACAGACGAGGTGGAGGGAGAGGCTTTTAATTTGGGCACTGTGTTGGACACAGATATCAAAGAAAATCAAAACACGCTGTTGAGTTTACATGAACTGTTATATCCTTTAATAATGCAAAGGTGTAAACTTCATAAAGTCTTGCTGATTATCTACACAACAACGTTAGCATTCTTATTAGTAGAAAAAACGTGATCTGAACCTGCTGTATAAATATTCTAAAAATGAGAAGAGAACCCTCATGGCAGATGGTATGTGGTCTGTACTGATTCACAGTGCAGGGGGTGGGGTGAGCTCACTCCCTTGGGGCTACCTGGGGGCTGCTCTCTTAGGGACTCCTGGCTGGACTAGGAGCCCTAGCCTTCTCAGAGGCACCAAGTGTCTGTCTGGAGCTAGCGCACACTAAAGATGTCTCCATTACAAAGGGGCTGGAATAAGCCCCAAGGTTTTCCAGCTGGGCCCTGTGTCTGCTAAGAGTACGGGACCATGCTTGGGCTCTGGAAATTTAGCGTTGATCTTCCAAGGTCCCCTTAGAAATATTGACACCATCCCTCTCCTACGAGTGGGTCAGTGATGAGGCAGAGGCAGACTCCGAGCTCTCCTAGAGTTAATGCATGTGACAGCTCTCCAGGGCCACCAGAAGAGGACCTTAATAGGACCTCTTTTGCCCTCCCTGAAGCTTTCCTTAGCTGACCTATGATTTTCATATCAGGCTCCAAAGCCCCATGTTCTTTTCGCTGCTGTATCGCCCTGTGCCCAAGAGCCATCTTGTTTCACTGAGCTGGTGGGTAGATGCCAAGGTTCCAGAGCAGAGGTTCGGAGCTGAGCGAGAGGCACTGTCAGTGTTAGCTGCTGAGCTCTGTGAAGCCTCTATCTATGCTGAACACTGGGGATACTGGCAGGTGGCAACCGAGTTAGTTGGCTTTGCCTGCAGACCACAATTCGGGGTCATTTGGATTCCCAGAGGGAAATGCTAGTCTTTGAGCATTAAAAAGGAACAACAGAAATGAAATCGGTAAAGAACCAAAGGAACATAAATTAAACGTCCGTGTAGATGCTCAGAGATGAGATAGGCAGAATGACAGGTGCTGTGAGAGGGGAGGGAGGTCCATCCCAAAGTTCACGTGCTGATACTAGTGGTTGGTATTCAGCCTTGGGTCTCATGCATCCGATGCGACACACCCATTTCCTCTTCTGCACGAATCGCACAACGGCAGACAGGAATTCCTGGCTCTTCATAATAATTTTAAAAGTGTCGTGGAGACCATTAGGGAAGCTGGATCATTCTGGAAGTGCAGACAGGCAGACTGCCCAAATGCACTAACACTGTGGGAGAGGGTAGTATGTCCCCTCAATCCCTTACCTTGTGCTCTTTGGAGCATGTAGGGGAAAGGTGGGCAGCGTGACTGACTCACAGAGGATGCTTCCAACCTGCCTGGTATACTGCACTTATGGTGGTGATGTGGGTCATGGCTGGACCACAGACCCCAGGACCTGGAGGTTTCGTGCTCATCTGAAGCATCCTACTGTGCAGTGGAAGAATGAGCTCTATTGGGAGCCAGATCCTAAAAGGCCATTCCTATTGGGCACATCACAGTTTGGCGTTTTTCACAGAGACAGCAGGAGATGTCGGGCTAACACCAGCATTTCAGCAACTTCCAGAATGCTCATCAGCTCCAGGACAACAGACGATTTCTACTTTTCCCACTGCACAGGCTACAGAGGGATTGAATATGTCTATCATGACAGCAGAGCGCTCAGGTGAGTCACCACACGGGTACTTAAATACTTGGGATTTAAATACCTAAGTACAACATGGGTACTTGAATACTTAACCGCCGGCGAAGCTAACTACCTATTGAAAGGTGGAGGGCAGGACGCAGTGTTAGAGTGAAGGGCACATGTGGTGACTTTAGCAATCTGAGCCAAGCTTTAGAAGTCTAGAATCCTTCCTCTGCCGTATTTATGAACAACAAAAAACACAAGTAACAGATAGCAGAAACCTCCCCATAAACCTTGCATAATGCTGTCTTTGAAAAATAGTACAGAAAGAAATACCTCTCAAACCTCTCAATTTCTTTCTTTCTTTCTTTCTTTCTTTCTTTCTTTCTTTCTTTCTTTCTTTCTTTCTTTCTCTGTCTCTCTTTTTTCCTCTCTCTCTTTCTCTTTACTGCTCTTAAGAAGGGGGAAGACCCCATACAAAGTGACAGAATAGTTCCACCACATGACAAAATCTCAGGAGGTAAATCTGATTCCAATCACCAAGACCTTCCTTGCTCACACAGAACATTTGCTCAGTAGCTGTGGTCGGGCAACCGCAGGCCTGACAGGATCTTTCAAAGGGGAACAACTGATCGTTTTTCATAGGAACTGGGCTTTTTAAGCAATTATAATTTGTGTGTGTGTGTGTGCGCGCGCGCGTGTATGTGTTTTCAAGTTCCTAACATAGCAAAAGAAGAGTCACCACAGAGAAAAGCAATGAGACCAAGGTGTAGGAGGTAGAACTTCCTCCCAAGGTGGCTGCAGGGGTCAAGCAATGGGTCCCAGAGGACAGGTGGTTGTTGAGACATAAATGTGGCAGTGGGGATGTCCCAGTGACGTCCAAGGTGACAAGTGTGACGACGGACACAGGGAGGGTATGGGAGGGGAGGAGAGAGAAGGCAGAGACAGAAACAGAGGGGGAAAATAGATAAAAAAAAAAAGAAAGAAAAAATAGGTCAAATATAGAAAACACAAGAATCCAAGGTTAATTTAACTTAGTAAGTTAGGCTGACAAACGTTAGGAGAGTTCAGTGCTGTATCAACATCATAGGCCGGGTCAGCAGCTCAGCGATACCAGAAGCAGCATAGCGGGGGTTAATCTGGGGGTGGGGGCCAGCGAGCAAATGAAATTAAAGTGAGAGAGCAGGGGCCTCTGCAGTAGAGGAGCGGGGTCAGGTCAGGAGAATGTTACCTCTCACTGAGATGGAGCCTCTGAGGCGCAGCAGCGAGTGTGCCCTTCTTGTGTCTAGGTCTTTGCTGGTCCAGGCTGAGATGCAGCGCCTGGCTGCACTACAGCCATGGCACTGGGGAGGCGGGGCAGTCTTTGAAGAGCCAAAGCAGACCTGTCTTTCTACTGCGCAAGCCCCACCATCGTGCTGGTGGAGTCCTGAACATCTGTCTCACCTTCTGCCAGCCTGAAGACCACAGAATTCGACCATGGATCTATGTCTTATAATGCAAAGCGGCTTTGTTCTTGAATTCCAATAAAATGGCTAGGAGAGTCCAACCAGAGCGGTCTCCTTTCAGTTAGGTGCGCGGCAGTCAGAGAGTCACTATGGACAAGGTAAGGCCCTTCTAACCCTGTCTAGCTTAAGAGGGAGCCTGGATGATGTTCTCCAAGGTCATCGTGTGTCGAGCACTCTCTAGCATTTCTCATGCTCGCACTGGAAGCCCAGAAAGTGAAGTGGCTGGCAGTGCCCAGCCTGGGAACACAGCATGCCCAAGCATGCTGCCTGTCAAGTCTCACTGTGGGGAAGAACTAGCCTATGGCCTGATGCAAAGGGCTTAACTTAAGCCTCACTAGTCCCCGAAGCTTAAGAGGCTCAAAAGCATGGATCCAACACATGTAACACTCTCAGTTCCAAGGGAAAACCAACCAAAGAACACAGGAAAGAAGGGACAGAGGAAAAGCAGGACCACCTCCATTTGGGCGCTCTATTGAGATACAACGAGGACAACTTCCTGTAGTCACATCCAAGGACCTCTTTTTAGTACTGAGATCCTAAACAGAGCAAGAAGCCCTCCCCATAGTGCAATCAACCAATTGACGTGTCTAGTCTACAGCTCAACCTTCACCTGCCAACTGGCTGGAGGCCCCAAACATCTCCCCTGTTTGGGGGAGTCAACATACACCCACTCACACACACATACACACAACCATAAAGAGCCACACACCAAGATCTCCTTCTGTTGCTACCCACTTTGGCACATATGACCCTACATGGCAGGCAGCCTATCACCTTTCTGGCCTGGCTTTCCCCAGGGAAGAGCAAGCTTGACAACAGCTCATCAGCTAAGTAAGTTCTCTAGACAGGGTAGACATGATGGGCCTGCTCCAGGCTGTCCTCCTACCACATCTGAACATGGTAGAGCATAAAAGGCCTTCTCCAACAGAGTGCATCTATATGATCTATGGCCATCTCTCCTGCCTGTGGCTGGCATTTGCCTGGCTCTGGAAAGGCAAAGTGATGGCTGAATCTTCTTGGAGGAATTTGCCTAATCAGGGGACCGGCCGCTAGCCTGGGGTATCCGGCCCAGCAATCAGAGCTCTCACTTTATTCCCACACTTGAGTTGGTCCTGGATCCTATAGAGGAATCTGCATCTCCTAGGAGCACTGCTGCTACCATGGTCTAGCAGACTGGCTGCCCTTCCATTGATGGTGCTTCCCAGGATCTAAGTTTTCCACTTGCTTTGTTCCAAGACGTTCAATTCGTCTCTAGCACAGTGGAGAGGTCCCTCGCAGATAAGCATGTTGCTAACTGGGCACCATCTATTCCTTCTCTTGGGGTCACCAGAGAGAAGAGTTAGACCATGGTTATACAGCATAAGCAAGGGTCATATATAAATGGCACAAAACCAGTTATGTGGTCCTAGTATAGAATGCAGATGGCAGAGAAAGTCTCATCAAGGATCCTTGTTCAACCAGCAACCAAGGCAAGGCACGGGTTTGGGCGTTTCCCATCTGAGGGAGTCCCATAGACTGGTTAGCATTGATATTTCAAGGTCAAATGAAATAGGACCTTTTGCCCCAGGATGCTTGGCAACACTCTCCTGGGGAGTCTGGTACATGTCAACCCACTGCACAGATGGGGCTAAGGCAAAACTAAGCTTGGCATGAGCAACCAGTCATGAGGATGGCTGTAAGCAAGCAAGTTGTCAGGGTTGTTCAGGCGCATTAGGAGGCGTGGCACGTATGCATTAATTCAAAGCGGGAAAACAGACAGAAAACAGAGGTGGCTGTACCTGGGATGGCCGTGGGCTGGGCTAAGGTCTTGAACACAAAATGAGCTGCCTTGGATTTCCCTTGCTGATTCTCAGCTACCACAGATACTTCATATTCGGCGTTCCAGTCCAGGGACTTGAGCATGACGTGGTCACTGCCAGATGGGAGCCTGATTTCGGGTTTCCATTCAGAGGCAAGTTTCTGGGGACAGTGGAAGACAGCAGGGAGCTTGAGTGAGCACACTGGAGAGACTGGCTAAGAGGCACAGATGGATGGTGACTGAAAACTATGGGGTTAAAATGTAAGAAAATGGAAACCAATGAGGCTTTTCCATACTGGAGCATCCTCCTGGTTTGCTTGCCAACACCAACAGTAAGTAAGGAATTGTCAGTGTGGCACGGTTTTGACTTCACTACCGACCAACTTCAGGACTGACAGGGGTTCAAATGCTGTCCTCTATCTACCCTAGCTTCCTTATACTCTGGAATAAGGGCTTCTCAGAGGAGTGAAAGCAAATGTTCCTTGTTATATTTCAGAACGCTGTCCACATTCGGATAGGTGAGTGATCTATTGAGGAGCCTCTGTAGGCCAGGTGCTGCAGTTAGGGCCGCCTGTACCATCTTCATCACATCCCTCCAACAAACCTCTGGGCACCACTTGAGGCTCTTACTAAATCTGAGCAAGTGGTTAGGCTGACTTCCCAAGTCAGCCTGCAGTCAAGGTTGGAGCCCAGCCTCTTCAAACCCAAACTGCATTTCCCCTTTCATAACAGGGAGCCCAGCAAACACGTGCTGAACTGAACTGGGCTGCTCTGTTCCCTGTCATGTGGCCTGGACTCATTGTGGCTGAACAAGAGAAGGATGTTCATTGGGCTCACATGGAGTATCCCACAGTACTTTACAAACACTGGTCAGGGCATAAGGAGAGATGCAAAATTCTGGAGATTTCCCCCTTTTCTCCCAACCTCCCCTCTAGGTATATCCTACATGCTTGCCAAGGAGTTTGTACTGGAAGAGAGTTTCCAAAGCTATTGCTAGGCAACCACCTGCATAGCAAAACAGTGTGGGAGAGGCCTCAAGTCCTCCTAAGAAATCTTCAGATGGTTTTCTAGTTGCAAGGCTCAGCATGTCATAGTCTCTGGCTTTTTCAAAAGCCATATACACCTCAGGTACGAGTTGGGCACCTGGGGGGGGGGAGGGTTTGACAAGTATGTTGTGAATAGGGTTAGAACACGGCAAGTGTCAGGAAAGAGGCAGTCCAGGGAACATCACAGATCCTGGCCTAGGGCTGGAGGAAGAGGTTTACTTGGAAAAGTAGTTCTGATCAGCTACAAACATGCCTTTAGTGTTCATTCCAGGGCTGAGAGTGTTGTGGGAATTGCTCAGAGGGGATTCTAATACCCTATAAACTAACCGGGAAGCCTGGGTTGTGCTGTAAGTGAGCTTTGCACATGTTGCTATGGTGCTGTTTTAATTTAAAACAAAGAAGCTGGGCTGTCTCTCTTTACTCTTCTTTCTCTGCATTCCTCGGCAAACATCATTACAAAAGAGACAACCAGGCGATAAAGCAAACACTCAGGAAAGCAAACTTTATGCTATGTAATACATATTAATAATATGTGATTGCATTTAGCAAACATGAAGCCTCAAAGTGGAAGAGGATGGTTAAAGTCATTGAAATAAAAAAAAAAAATAGCCCGGCATTTTGTTCCTCTGTCTGTTAAACAGAGCCACAGTGACTGTTCAGGCAAACAGACTTCAGGTTGTCTTCCTATGGGAGAGATTGCTAGCTGGGTCCTGTATCCTAGTTACCATTTACAGAGGTTTCGAAGCATCTGGGACATTTTGGGACCTCTACATATATTGTGACTGATCTGAAGTTATTTTATTCCCCTTTTCAGATCAGGAAATCGAGGTTTGGGAAGACGAGGTTATCTGTCCTTCAGGTCACATGCTGGCAAATAGTAAAGCTGGAATTTGATGCCGTTCAGGCTTGTAATAGCCAGAGGCATTCCAACTACCACAGCATCTCTCCAGCTAGGTCATTCAGGGCCACCTGGCAAGTCTTGGCATTCTTCCCAGTAGTAACAAGCTACAGGGCCTCCTATATAGTTGTATCTCCAGGCTGACCCTTAAGGAAGTTAAGGAAGTTAGCCCTTAAGTCTTCTCCTACTGTGGCGGCTCATAGCTGACTCCTCTGAGAATCAGTTGGGAGAGCTGAGTAGACAGAGGTCTGTCCTCCGGCAACAGGGTGTGCATGCCTGTAGGTCTCTAGGATAGACCCACAAGATTCACATGGGAGCTGTTCCCAGGAGAGGTAGGGATGAGCATACTTCCTGCAGAAAGCCTTATTTGGGCTTCATGGAGAACGCAAGCTGCTCCCTGGACCATTTCCTCCAACTATTAAGAAATCTTAGTAACAGGTTATCCCCAGCACCCAGAGACTGTCACGACCCACTGCCACCACCCATGGCCCGCGACTGCTTGCCTAATGTCATTCTGAAAGCGGAAGAGAGCGATTCTTAGTTTGGGGCGTGGGAATGAAAGAAGGACTACCTAAGAGATCTTAGGTAGGTGGTGAGCGAGTCACCAGCGGAAGCTTGGAGTCAAGCTGTCTGTTAGCAGTTAGCCCAGCTGAGGTGCTGAGAAGGGCAGGCAGGGGATCCAACTTTGGATCTCGAAGTAAGCCAGGCGAGAGCCTAGGCTCCTCAGCTAGATAAGACTGGATTCCAACTCAGCCTTGCCCATAAGTGCGGAGACATCAGTTGCTGGCTGTTATAGCTCTAGCTGCTTCATCTGCAATGTGGGGGCTAACTGTAATCCCCACTTCCTGGGATCCTGTGCAGGAACTACGCCTGGATGGAGCACCCAGTCCAGGAGACACACTTTATCAAAAGCAATGGCTGCTGGATGGCAGCATGACAATTTTGCATAGAAGTCTTAGATTATGGAGAAAAAAAAACACTGTAGAAAAACTGAAAGAATCAGGAAAACCATGATGATGTTCTCACCATCCCAACCATAGCAGAAGTCTTCAAATGGGTCCACCGTGGGCACAGCCTCACAGCAGTACATCAGTCTTGTGGTTTAAAACCTTTGCTAAGTTTCATGGGTCTCCTTCAAGTTGCCCAGTGGGACCCTGCCCTACCCTTGCCTCACCTGGAATTCTCGAGTTCTTGATCCAACAAGGTAGGTATCAGGGTGCCAGGGTTGGGAGAGGGGCTCTGAGGATGGGGACTACTCACCGCTCGGTACTTGACCAGATAGTGCCTGATTGGGGAGCCTCCGTCATCCTGCTTGATCAAGTTCACTTTGATGGAGTTCCCATCCTCTCCCATCTGCCCTTCCAGCTTGGGTGCACTGGGTTCCCCTGAAACAGCCAGCAAATGCCCATGAAATCTGGGTGCATGGGATGAGAAGTAGGCCCATCAAAACGGGACAGAGTGATGCGGTGGGGCTGGGCACTGTCCTTGCTTTATCGGAAATTCAAATGGTTAACAAGCAATGAATGTAGAACTCTGAATCCCACTGGACTGCCTCATTCGGTCTTAGCTGGGGGTGCTTTGTGGGAATGTTCTAGAAAACACTCTCTATGCACACAGTTCTTTTTCTGTCTCTCTCACTGGTACTCACATTTCCTCCCCCAACTCTGCATGTTTGATTTCTATACACCTGACACATCTTGACAGAGTGCCTGAAATATGGGCAAATGTAAGCAGATCTGAATAGGAAATTTTAAAGCATCGAATTGCTTTTCAGAATAACTCCGTGTTTTTTTTTTCCCCTGGGCACATCGTAACTCACCCTCGAGTCCCGAGGGCTTGGTCACTGGTGGGGGTGAATGATGCTATGTTCTTGCAACCAGCTTTCCATGAATTAAGTTTTATTGCTCAACATCACTTAAAACCACGTTTCCAATTGTGGCTAAATAAAACACGAATCGCCATAGGCAAGTTTCCTGTGAATGTAACTACATTTACGGCTCAGTCAAGTGAGCGATAATCTTTGGCTCTTTAATGTATTAAAGTAACAATCATTGCGGACATTTTCTTTTAAGAGGAGTAGGGGGAATGGCTTTAGCATTTTACAACAAGAAAAGCAAAGTTGTTTGTTTCTCTGCATTTGGAGTTTATGCTCACTTGGATGGTAGCATCGTGAATCCTGAACCTGCGTGGGATCTATCAAAGAGCGCCAGGGTGGCTCTGCAATGTGATGCTGACCTATTGGACGAGAAACTACAAGCCTGAGCTAAGAGGAGCAGATGAGAAAATGCGTACTACAGGGTTAAAATTAAAACTCTGTGCTTGTAGGAACCAGGACTTCCAGAGAGGACCAGACTCTGATCTATTTCCTGATCTCATGGGGAGGTTGTAGTCCACTATCTTTCTAAGCAGGGTACTGAAAAAATGGGGGGATGTGACAGGAGAGCCAGGAAGGGACTTGTCACTAGGGAAAGAAGCTGATTACCTCACATTGCACCCCTGGCCATACATATGGAAGGCTGGAGTTTAGCTTGGTGACCCTGTTCAGGTGTTGGGAGCCTCCTCCCTTGGATTCAAAGATAGAAGCAGAGAGAACAAGCCACCCAGAGCCCCGCTAGACACCCCCTGGGGTACAGCATGCACATTGTCTGGAGCTGGTTAGAAACCCAGCCTCCTGCTGTAGCAGGCAGGATTCCTTGGTGAGATGTGTGGGCCAGGAGGCTTTGAGAAGTGGGAGGAGATGAGGACGAACGCATACTGCAACGGTTTTGATGCCCGGAGGTTATTTAGGAAAAGTCAGTCTTAATGTCTGCTCTCTACAACTGGGAATTTAAGAAACATAAAAAAGTAGAAATACAAAGATAAATAGGTTTTAGAAAAATACTTGTCCTGTTTTTTATTTTTAAGCTAGAATGTAGCCACTGTCCCCAGCTATTTAGAGAAAAGCATTTGGACCTGGTTTGTTTATGTCAATCTCTGTAGGCTTTTCAAATTCCTTCGAGCTTTTCTAGCATCTTAGGCAATAAGTCAGTGGTGTCTACACCATTATAAATGCCCAGTGTGACTCAAAGCGGAGTCTGCTGTAGAATGAGGTCGGGCCTTTTGGTGGATTGCGCAATGCTGAAGGCCATAGTGCTGAAAGGGCCGTGAGAGAACTCAACAAGTTCTATTCTCTGACAGAACTGAGGTGACCACTTTATCCCAGGGACCCTCAAACATTACAGGTTTTAACACTGAGAGTTCAATATCCCAGGAAACCGCTTAGACCTGAAATAACTGGGATGGTTGGTGGCCAGGACTGAATGGAAGTGGTATGATGGCTTCCTGCACTCAGAATCATGATATGGACTGAGCTGGGTGTCCCCCTGCTGAGGAAGGAGGGGATATTCCAGGCAGAGTCAGCACCTGGAAACACTTCCTCTGAACTCTGCTTCTTGGGAGCTATAAAAGCATCATCTGCCTTAGTTTGTTTCCACTCTTGCAAACAGGGGCACAGAATCAAATCTAAGGCCCCTTCTACCTTTGCCACCCCTGCATGGGTAGATTTAGGGGAATTCCCAACTTTGCCTTGGTTATTCTTCACAACACCATGGGGGTGGAAGACACAATAAATGGCCTCCAGCCAACCTTTTTCAGGAGACACACCCTAAGATCAACAGCTCTGTGTCTTGAAGATGCACCATTGTCAATTTCTTGCTTTACAGTTTTGTAAAGTTTTCTTTAAAAATACTCTTGTCTTTGAAGAGAGACTTCCAAGTCCCTTTAAAGGCATGTAAATGAACAGGCATCTTCCCCAGGAGTCCCTGAAGAACCCAGCAGCTCTGCTGAAGGTAGTCTCTTATCTCTGAATTTGTTTCCAAAAATATATGCCTATAATCTCAAAACAACACCTAAAAACTCTGCCACAGCTCCGACATTTACCGCACTCAAACAGTAGAGTTAGCTATCATTCTGTCTGACAAGGTTACTCTCCGATTCATATTTATTTTAGCTCGGAGGTAGAACATTTCATATCATACAGCATTTAGGTTTCATTTAGAAAGCTTTGCCTATGATTAATCATACAAATATGTGTTGAATTGAGTTTTAGAAGTTGTCTATCAGGCAATGAAATCTCAAAGGTGAATGACATGATTTTCTAACAAAATGGAAAAAAATATAGTCTTATGATCATTAAAAAAGATAGTGGGGTCCTTGGGCAGTAGTATATATAACCTTTCCTATGACCTGAAGGAAGATTTATTTTCAGTTAACGTGGAGCTTCGGAGCAATTCGGTGGCCCTACAAGTGTTTGTGAGTTCACTAGGATTGGGGAAGAGCAGTTGTTAAATCCATTATCTTACTAATCCTCCAACACTTGCTGTCTGGTTTTCCTTCTAGATTAGGAATGGGGCTAACAAAACTTTCCAGTTTGCACAGAACCAGGCTTGGTGAGGACGGGGTCACTGCAGAGACAATGGAGTCTCAGTGTTAAAAAGGCTCACTGCTTAATTGAACACAGTAGCAGAGGAAATGATTCAGGGGGTCCCAAGGTTCTGGGGCGGCTGCTGCTGTGACTGAAATCATTATGGGCAATTTCAGAAGAACCTATATTGTAATTATTTGTAAATGTTGGTTTGCCGTTCATCAGCAATAGGCAGGTTGCTTTAAGAAGACCCCCGGGGTTAATTATACCCCTTGAATTTAGCTTCATCTAGGAATCAATTTTTTCCCCTCACGTATTTTATGTTAAAGATGAACACAGTGCTACTTTAAAAACAAACCGTGACAACAACAAATATGAAATCTTGGGTGGTTCAGATATTTTCCAGCAGAATGTAAATCATACATGCAAGGAAAAAATAGTAAGAAGAAGGCCATCTAGTGTTGGCTATACCATGGGCAGGCCCTATGAGAGCCCTCCCAGAAACCATAATTGAATCGTATATTTCTGGCCATGGAGATTACAGGTTCTTCCTTTGGAATTACTGGGCTTTTGAGCCCTTCAATCTGAGTCGGCCTCATGCCTTTCCTCTCATCAGCAGAGGTCTGGAGGTGGAGAAGAACTCCTGGATGCACGACTTCACAACAAAAACCATAGCAAGCTCAGGGCTCGCGTAGGCATCTGTGGACTGCGAACGGAGAGCAAGCGTCCCTGCTCCACTCCAGCAAGCGCAACGCCAGCAGTACGTTTAGCCTGAGAAACCAAGGACCCAACCAGCACCCCACCCGAGGCTCCGTCTCTGTTCACGCTCACTCATTTTAAAGGCTTATTTTTGAATGAGTCACGTATGTATGTGTCTGTGTGTGGGTTTGTGTACAGAAGTGGCCGTGCCCACAGAGATTAGGAGGGGGTGTCAGAGCCTCGGGAGCTGCCTACTGTGGGTGCTGGAACTGACTTGGGCCCTCTACAAAAGTAGTCTTCTTAGCTGCTGAATCAACTCTCCAGCCCTCATTCATTCTGTCTTCTTCATACAGATCTGCGCTGAGGGCGGTGATCTCAGCTACACTCATGGTTCCCTAGTGATAGATCTAGAGTTTGTACTGAAGGCTATCAAATAGCACTGCTGTGAATTAAAATCCTGTTCATTTTGCTTAACCCAGCTCCAGTCTTCCTTGTTTAGTTATTTCTTACTAGCAATTTAGCCTTGTGTATGCCTTTTATTATTATTATATGCGTCTTTATAAAAGTCTAAAATGGGTAATTTCCCTATTCAGATGGGAAGCCTATTTTATGTCTCCAGCTCAGACACATTACAGTTCCATGATGGACCGGTATTGGCAGGTCCTGTGGGGATTAGCAAATTGCCTTGGGGAATCGGGATTTAGAGTTATTAGGCCACTAATTCTCCTTCCTGAAATGGAGTTCTTAGCTAGAGATGTCAGGCGAATGTCTCTAATGTGATGGTAGGCTGTCTCTGTTCTCTGTCCCTATAATTCTCCCTGACACGTCTCTGGGGGGTCCCTTCCTGGATTTCCCACACTTCCAAAGCTTAGCTCTGTGATGTTAAAGATAAAGGTGCCAATTTGTCTTTGACATTGTTTGCCCCCAAAAGAGGCCTCTGGAGACAATTGGTTTTTCCTCCTCTTTGGGGTTAAGGATGTGCCTGTCTAAGGTGACCTGACTTTTGCCACCCAGTCCCCAGCTTCAAGGGATACTGAAATATGGAATGAATGGGTAGGGAAGTGAGCAGTTCCCTGGGCTTTATTTATTGAAAATGTGCACGAGTGTTTTATACATGCACATGTATCTTTATACCACACAAGTGCCCAATACCTACATAGGCCAGAAGAAGGCATCAGATCCTCTCCAATTGGAACTACAGATGGTTGTGAGCTGCCATGTGGATACCAGGAATAGAACCCAGATCCTTTGCAAGAGCAGCCAGTTCACTTAACTACTGAGCTATCTCTCCAGTTGCAATACCTCGGATATTTACAGAGAAAGGATGTTGAGCTTCCTGGGGACAAGCTCACTAAGACACCTGGTGCAGAGTCCAGTTCGGCCCCATTTCTCTCAGGAATTATGAATGTGTGTTGGTGTTGGGGGGCCTCGGATGATAGCACAAAATGCAAATTAGACAGAAACAAATGTACTCTGACAGACTGAACCACAGAAATACCGGTTCCCTTCTTGCGGGTGGCATGAAAGCACCAACAGATTAATTGACCAATTATCTTTGTTTCATTGCCCTTTAAAAAAAAAAAGTGACCATGAAGGTTTGGCTTGTGGTTATGGGGCTGATCCAGGTTGAGGAAATTAGGACAGAAATAACTATGGCCGAGTGAACTCTGCTCCTGCCTCCATGCCACAAGGGGGCGATACACTTCTTCACTAAGTCATGGACATTGGTTTATGTATTAAGAAGACCTGGGATGTTTCTGCTCTCACGGTGGTAACCATAGGGGATCCGGCAGTTTCCAAAGCCGGTCCCTAGTCACAGGTTTCAGGCAAGATAATGCACCACTGTCTCCCTCTGAGGACCGTTCCTGCTACCTCTCTACCCTGGGAGCCGCCAGTGTGGGAGATCCTTCGGAACAAAGGCAATTAGAGCAGAAAGGCTGGTGGAAAGTCTGTGTCGACCTGTCAGAGACCGAGGCTCCAAACACACAGCTGTAAAAAAATAAAGGAGGGTGTGGAAGGGGTGATTAGTGATGTTTTCAATCTAAGAAGGAAGAGTGGGGTTAAAGAATTTAGTTCGTCAGAACCAGCATTGCCTAATACAAGTCAGGGTCAGTAGCTAAAGAAAAAAAAAAAAGATCATTATGAATGGGGTGTGAAGGGAGCCATGCTCAGACATGCAACACAGTGACAGGGAGTACAGGGAGCTTGTCACACTCATGCTGATGGTGGGAAACGGGGAGTCCCATTTACAGAACCCTTGGACAATGGCCTATAAGATCAGTTCTCTGTGGCAGCACTTTGAGCTCTGCAGGGACACGGGGCATGCTCAAAATAGATGTTTGCGAAGGGCAGAGTTCAGCTCCCCCCAACACTCTCACTTCTGCTGTCCTGAGAGCAGCTGCTTAAGCTTCTCTTCTCTGTGCTCTTTGGTGATGAGTCACGGGGTTCAGTCCCTGGCTTAACCTCCCTCTTCTTTCATTCATTGCTTCAGGACATAGTAAATATTGCCCAGCGGAACCTAAGATGGGTGGCGCTTCCAGCACACGTTAAACACATCTCAGTTAATTGTGGGTGGGAAGAGATGGATGGGGGTGGGACAGGGACTATCTGATTCCATTAGCTGTTGTATGTACAATCCAATAACAAGAGAGAAGCTACTGCCTTATTTAAATCATCTGAAGTCAGGCCCAAGTCACTTAAGTCCTTAGTAATGACAAGGGAAGGGTGTGTGTGTGTGTGGGGGGGTGTTCTTCACAAAGCTTCTCTTTCATTCCCTAAACATTTGACTTGCTCTAACCCCTCCACATCTTCCCCCTTTGCCCCCCCCCTTTGTTAAAGGCAAACCCTTGTTAAAGGTTTGCCTGGTTGCTGGTAGTTCACTTGAAGTGAAAACAGCCAGTTTTCTGTTTAGCCCTTTCAAATGAGAGCTGAGGGTCTGAAATGGATGGGAGCATGGGGTAATGTGAGGACCACTGCAGCCTGGACTCCTCCAAGGCCCTCTGGGACTATATCTTTTCATTGACAGCTTGGATCAGCACCGAGGTGTGCTTTGGGACTGCTTCAGGAAACATTTACCACCAAACTTTTGGCCTTGATTACAGGTCTTGAAGACAGCCACCTCCCCCCCCCCCATCCTTTTAACTTAGATCAATTATTGGGGCTTGCAAGGTTCTTTTGTTTTAGGGACATTCCTATTTTGTTGCACATCACGTGACATATCAGACAACTCTGCAAGCCTGGGAGTCTGGGTGTAAATGGGACTGGGTTAGGGGGATGCTGCCACACCTACAAAGAGGAAGTCCTCAGCAATGGCCAATGGAGGACAAAGGAAAGGGAGATGCACAGAGGGTAACACACACGGGGAGTGTGACTCAGGGACCAGACCAGGAACAAAGACCATGCAAGACAAGCTACTGAGATTTTGACTGTGTGGATGTCGCCCAATCAGTTCTCAGAGAAGGGAGGTCAGCAGTGAGGTCAAATGGAGGGAGCCCCTCGCATGCGCAGGCACACCGCATGGTTATTGGTGTTAGTCCGGCTACGTCATCACTGCAGCCTGTATGTGTCTTTAGGGTGTGATGCGAAGTAAAACTTTACCATTAGGAGAGAACAGAATGCCTGTGACTCCCAGGGGAGGCTCTGAGTAGGTCTGATTTTAGCGGGGGGGGGGGGGGGGGGGGGGGGGGGGGGGGGGGGGGGGGGGGGGGGGGGGGGGGGGGAGGAGCCAAGAGCAGAGGTCCCCTTCTCTCTTGATGGTGAGCGAGCGATGTTTTAACAAGGTTGTGACAGGCACGATATTAGCTAATTATTTCGTCACCGTTCTGCACTTCATCAGGCTATAATTTTATTTCCTTTTCGGTAAGGGTCAATCATGTGCTTCTTGATTACACGGAGACTTCAAGTCATCGCTAATTGCCAAGTGACTTTTGCTTGATTTGTGCCTCCTGCCTGGGGGAGGGCCACTCTTGAAAAGTGACACCTCAACCATCAATCCAAATTCTTATTTCAGAAAGTCCTCCATTTATGTAAATTTTGTGAAGCACTCTCTGGTTTTATAGGAGTGCAACCTTTGCACGGATTTATCTGTTTTTAGGGAGCACTGGGAGGTTGCAAACCATTTCCGCAAGGGTTGCAGCTCACTTTGGAGCAATTGTGGTCTAAGAAGCTACTGGATATAAGGCTAAGCAATGAGGCTAATTTGCAAGGCACGTTTCTGGAAAATCATGTTTGTGAAGCTTGTTCAAAATTCAAGTTTCCAAACTGTACTGCAGCTAACGTGGCTTTATGGAGAGGGCAGTTGGTGGGACCAGATTTCTTGAGGGAAAACATTAAACCAAAGGTTATCAGATTGCCTTGTCCAGGTTGCAAGGACTGTTGAATTCTAGATGTGAATTGAGAACTAGAATAAATCTTTCAAATGGCTCTGCTGAATGTATCTGAGACGAGAAGAAATGCGTGCCAGGCTGTGGTTCCAGGTTTATTCCTCTAATCAGAACAAAGAGTTTTACCTTCTGTTCACCAGCGTGGACGACATCATCAGCACCATGCAAGCCACATGACAAAGTCACATGATACGCACGCACATGATTGGTTGAAAGGAAAGTGGAGGAGGTCACATGGAAAATACAAAAAAATTAAAAACTGATGTAAACAATGGGTAGGGAGAAAAAAATCAACAACAAAACCACAGACTAAATAAAAGGAGAAATCAAATTAAATTAGCAGCTTATATAGGAAACACTGGGAGGGCAACTGTGCTGCCCGGAAGGAGGAGATAACAAACCATATAGCGCATTTGGTTAACAACACCAATAAGCATTAGATACAGTTGCAACATTGCGTATTAATACCACACCAAGGAGCATGAACACTTTTAAAAATGAGGGGGTATTTCTGTCAAGGCCCAGATGTCAATCTAGGCCAATCTCAGAGACTGTTAAAGAAAAAGAAAAAAAAAAAAGGAAAGGAAAGAGCACGTTATTTATTTGCAGATTCCAGAATTGTCTCAGCATCCTTGGGGAAGCAATGGCAGTGAAACAGCTGTAGGTCATCAAGGAAGAGTCCTGAAACAATAACAGATTGTGTTTAATTAATGAGAACAATTTCATGTTTGTACTGGCCAAATAGGAGAGGGAAATGACTGAGGGAGGCTGGGGAGTCACAGGCCAGAGAGGGACAGTGTGTAGGGTCTAATTCCACTTCTTTATGCCGTACCCACGATGTTCCTAACACCCTAAGGGACTCCTCAAAGCAAAGGCACACATAAAAGCAAAAGGTCAGTACAGGCAAAGGGCTAGGTATCCTCTGGTATTGATACAATGACGGCATCAATACCAAATAGCAGAAATCAGCCCCTGGTCCAACACGCAGACAGTGTGACATTAAACCTACACTTGACTACTTATGGACCCAATGATGCCTTCAGATTTGCCAAGACTGCATGAATAAGAAAGGGGTTTGAGAACTACAGGGTAAACCAGGGTTTTCCTGTTAGAGTTCACCTATATTCCTTTTGCAATGAGTTTCACTCCACATTGCAGTCTGGGATTAAATAATCGACCCTAAATTCTTAGGTTTCCTATCAGAACTTTCACAGGCCTGGGGGCAAGTTCTAGCTACTGACAGTTGAGGTTAAGAGAGAAGGGCAAAGATGGGGAGGTAAAGATATCTTTCTGAAAGTATGCCACTGACTAAAAATAGTGAGAAGGAAGTGCTTTGGCTAAGTGCTGTATGCCTTTGCCACTCTGAGCTAACAGGATGCATGACTTTATGGTCTATCATGCCAAAGGTTCTTGACAAAGGTGCCTGGCAGGGAGTATAAGTGACGAGAAGTTCCTCTTGCCTTTATTTATGAAAACGACCTTCATCTTTGAATATAAATAGATCATCACACACACACAGATACACACACACACGAACACACATACACACACATGGACATACGAACACACACAGATACACACAGACATACCGCACAAACATACACGCCTAGGAGACATTACTTATTTACACCCCTGTTATCTGACTGATGGAGCTGTGTTGTCCCGGCTGCTCTGCTCCCGTTCCACTGCGGCTCACATACTCTCCATCTTGTCTTGATGGGGAGGAAGGCATTCACACGAACGCAGGCTGCTGTCAGTCATGACAGCTTCTCTTTTATCTCGCTATCCACCGGGACTTATGATCTGGGTCAGTAGTCAAGTGGTTCAAAATAAAACAGCCTCCAACTTCCTGCTATCAGATTTCGCAACTAAGCATCTTATCTGCAGGTAGAAATGTCTGAAGTTTAAAAATGAAACACTCGTCAAAAAGGAGAACTACTTCATTTCTCTTTCAGGAGGAGTCTGGAGCAGAGACTGTTTCATTGAGAGACAAGACGGAGATACAAAGAGGTGTCTCAAATAGGACAGGGTTGTGCACATGGTCATGCAACTTTCTCCTATTGCCTGGGACACATACAGCCAGGCTGAAAAGGGTCAGTAGAAGACAGGGTGTTGTTAGCTGCATTCCTTGTCCAAATGCAAAAATACCACAAACAAACAAGAAAATCCTCACGCCCATCATCAGCATTAAACCCATGCGAATGAGCCTGGCTTATTGTCACCGGTCCGCTCTGCTCGCAGAAGCAAACCTCAAAGGCATCAGGCATTAAAATTCATTGCAGCACACACACACAGAGGAACATCAAGAAAGCAGACCATAGCTGCGTTCTGCAGGAGGAAAAAAAAAAAAAAAAAAAGAACCAATTCACACAGCACAGCACACCAAACCAGAAAACCCTTTTCTCTCCTCTTTAATTATGTATCAAAAGCCTTAGCTGGGGTGTGGAACTCTGCAGGCCTGTCATCTGCCTTCTTGCTTGGTAGGAGGCAGAACAAGCTCCTTCTGCATCCAGAAACACGGCAAAAGCTGAAAGCCCTGCCCACTGTCTGGTGCTGGAGGCTAGGCAGTCCCATACCAGTTTGTTGCCTAGTCAAGGGGCTTCACATCACCAAGGCCAGACTGGAAGCTGTCGGTGCTGACTCAGCAGGTCCTCAGACTGGGAAGGGGGATGCAGTCGACTCCTAGATTCTACTGTCAGGAGTGGAAGTCTAGCACTTCCACTGGAGAGAGCCTGGGGGTGGGAGTGGCTTTGTTCTATTATTTTTCTAGCACCAAGTGTTAAGGGGCAGAAGGAGGAGGCTGAGACTCCTTCGATTGCGTGCTTTGCAGAGAGACATGGGCAGCCATGTTGTCAGGGGCACAGCCCCCTCCACCCTTCTCTGAGCAGCCCTTCCTCCTCTGGGTTCTTCCTTGCTCTCAGCCTTATTGTTACTATCGTGTCTGCGTGTGTGTGCACGCACACGCACATACATTTCAGAGGCAGGGACAATAAACTCTCGGTTTTCCTAGTCTTTTTCTGTTTTAACAGGGGTGCCTCTTTGGAAAAGTCTCCTCAAGCATAGACTATCCTCCAAATAATCACCCCTTATTCCTTCAGTGGGGCTTCATTTATTTTCTTGGCCAAACAGACAGCATGCTTAGGAAGCTGGTCAAGGCTGCGAGCCTCCATGCAGTCACTACTGTAGTCTGTGCTACTACAAACATCCACTCAGAGGTGCTGCCCAGAGCAGCCAGGCTCTGTACTCACTAGACAGGTCTGTGGTTGGAAGGACAGGAAGAGGCCAGGTTGCTATGGGAACATGAAGGACAGGAAGGGCACAAAAAGGTGAGAAGAGAGATAAAACTTAAATACCCATAATTACAAACTGTACATGTGTGTATGCATATATATATCATACATGTATGTATACATATATACACATATATATGCATCAGAAACAGTGGGACAGTCACTCATCCTGCCTTCCTGATTTATTAGTATTAATATAAATATTTTAGAGAGAGTAAAAGAGATTTTGCCGACAACTCATGAAGCACAAGATACTGGATCTCTCAATTATGGATACTATGTCTTGCGTATTTTGATTAAATCATCTTTTTTTTCATAAATATCCATACAGCAAAGGGGAATCTATCATTCATTTTAGAAATAAGAGCTCTGAGATTGGGGATGCCAAGGGACTCATCTGTGGTCATGAAGTTATAGATCGAAGGATGAGAACAAAGATTCGAGTCAATGCCAGGCTGGTTCCGAAGCCTGGTTACAGTCCATAGCTTGGATTGAGATGGTGGGAATGCCTCTTATTAGAAATGACGGGAAGAGGGACTTTGGTTTGGGGGTGTCTGCAGTATTAAGGAAGCCAGTCATGAAGGGCATGTTGCTGTGTCCTGCTCTGGGCTGATGCTGGCATTATACCAGTCACATGGTGGTCACCTAATGTCCCACCCCCATCCCCTTGTTAGAAAGACAAGTTCAAATTTCCAAAGAGTAGAAGGCCTGGAGCCTTCTCCATGCCTCAGGAGTCAAGAGACAAAAGTACAGAGCAGGAAAGGGAAGCGAGTGTCAGGAGCCAGGCTTACCTTCTACAACAGTGGCCTAGCTCATGGCCTACTGAGTCAGTGACCCCATCAAGGGAGAGCAAAGGAGAGCTTAATAAATGTTGTAATTTTCATTGTTTTCTGTAGGGTGTGTGGGGGACTGACTGACTCATCTATTGATTTTAGGACAGAGATCAGCAAGCCTCACTCGAAAGGGTTAAGTAATTTGTGCAGATCCTGGTTGCCAGGCACATCTGTGAGCAGGCACTGTTATTTTTCCCACAAATATTTATGAGATGTCTACGCACGTATGGATGTGGCGAAAGCTACAGGCTTCACTATCTAATTTCAGTGCGTAAGTCCAACCAAAATAAAGGGTAAAAACACAACACCTCAAAGCATTTTATATGACCCTGCAGGCAGGGCGCATTTTTTTTTTTCTTGGTAAATTCCTTTGGCTTTTTCCAAACATCGGCTTTGGTTTGGCCTGCTGGGAATCACATCACAAGTGTGTGGCTACCAAAGCAGCCCCAGAGCAGCTGTCTTCAGGGCTTCCTCCCCAGGGCAAAGCTCTTCTCTAGTCTGCCCTGAGAGGCCCTGGGCCTATTTCTCTTTCCCTTTGCTTCTTTTAAAACCTGATGTAACTTTCCCTTGCCAGAGCCGAATTATCACCTGTTGAAGCAGACCACCCCAGACAGATGAGCCTGGTGGGTGGGAAGCCACCTGCAGGGACACGGGTGAGGAAAGCAATACTCACTAGCTCGTGAAGACAATGGAACAAGGGTGGAAGAGTTAGCAGGAGCCACTGGAGAAAGAAAAATGATGGTTAAAATAAAAAAAAAAGGAGTAATAGATCATTGGAAGCATACAGATGCTGAACTGAAAGAAAAAATAGGAGTAGCCATCCTGGGGTGCTGGTGTGAGGAGTAGACGTGAAGTTGGAAAGAGAAAAACTGCACGGCACGGGTGACTGGCACATTATTGAAAAGTATGCAAGGCTCTATTTTAAGTACAAACCAGGACCCAAGACACTGTTAAGTCTGTCAAGCAGGTAAGGAATTGGCCAGGACCAGCTGAAGAGGCCTGAGACCTTGGCTGAACACAGCCACGTGGGCAGGATCACCAGTGCCCGTGAGCTCTGAGGGGCAGGAGGACAGGCACCTGGGCGTCAGCTTAATGGGAACTTAATAAGGAAAGACTGGCTTTCATGTCACATTCCAGATATGTGCCGCTATATATAGGCATGTGTCTATGGGCACTACATTGTGTGTGTTTACATGTTTATGTTAACAGATGCTTAGCCACACCTATGTGGGTATGTGTTGAGGCCCTAGCCACACCTAGATGGTATGGGTTGAGGCCAGAGGCTGATGTTGTGTCTTCCTCAATTGCTTTCCAACTTATTTTAAAAATAATTTTATTTTAAATTGCATGTATGTGTGTATGACTGCGCATAGATACTTGTGTACGTGCACATGAGTGTAGGTGCCTGGGGAGACCAAAAGGGGGCAGCAGATCCTCTACAACTGGAGTTACATATGCTGTGAGCTCTCTGACACGGATCCTGGGAACTTAACTCCAGTCCCCTGTGAGAGTAGTACGTGCTCATACCTGTGAGCCACCTATTCTGTCTTCAGTCACATTTTTTTTTATGATGGGGTCTCTCACTGAACCTAGAGCTCACTGATTCAAGTAGGCTGACAGGCTCCATAGCAAGTCTCAGAGATCCTGCTGTCTCTATACCCACCCCCTGGGGTCGTAGGCATGGCTTTCTTACATGAGTGGTGGGGATCAAATTCAGGTCAAATACAACAAGCACCTCCCCACCTACTGCCTGGTACATACAGCAAAACCTATACATCTCTCTCTTGAACTTCAATAACTGAAAGGGATAAAATTGGCCATCCTCAATGGCTGGGTACAGCCAGTTTTCATACAGAAGCCTCTGGAAACATGGCTGCTTTCCAAAAATCCTCCCTAGAGAAAGTGATTGTTCATGCTGCTAGGGAGGAGGGTGACAGACAACACTCAGGGTCAGTCCTGCTCCCCCAGAGAAAGGGGATGTTAAGGACACAGGATCCTCACAAACCGTCCTAACTGCCCTTTACCATGGAGATGGTTAGAGACTGTATGTCTGCCACGCTGGGGCACTGAATGGATCTTTGCCGTCTGACTGAATAATATCCAGAAGCTGTCCTTCAGCAATAACAAACACAGTTCCCTCTGAGAGCTCGGTGGTAAGATGGAAAAGCATCAACCTAGTGGCAGTGCTGAGCCAATGCCCAGGGGTTGTTTTTCCAGGACCTTCTAGGTAAAGTTATCTGGTGAAGCCCAGAGTCAATGTGCACGAAGTCATAGCATCTTGGTTACTAAACTTTCATGGAGAGGTGGCTCGGTTAATCAAGGTAAGAGTCTCTCTCACATTTTCTTTGTGTGGGTGTGGGCTCAAGATACATATTGTTCATATTATTCGGGAAAGGCCAGATAGTTTATGATTTTAATCACATGCATTACAATGCATTTAAGGTGTCCTCACATGTGTCACAGAAGAGACAATAAAACATATGTGTGTGTATATGTGTGTATATATATATATAGATATATAGACATATATATATATATATATATACCAAGATAAAAATCTCAAGGCACCTCTTTTAAAAATCGTGTAACCTCTACAGCTTGAAATACTCTTGTTTCTCGGCGCAGAAGCAAAATCAAAAGTACCATCCAGGTACTTTTGACAGAGCAAAAGAATTCATGCAAGCAGTCCCGGCAAGGAAGCAGCTCCTCCCAAGGCACGCAGATCACAAGCTTGATAGCAAAGGGTTTTGAGTCCACACGGGCATTGAACTTGAAAACACGTGCAGCAGGGTGTCCCCCGGTTAGAGGTTGTTTAGTGCCAGGGCTCTCTTTTCACCCCCATGCCAGAGGACCCTCAAACAGCTACACCCTGCTTCTCCGGGCAGCTGGGAGGCCTTGGTCCTTTACAAGCTTACAGCTTTTGCTAGTTTTGCCTGCTCATCTCTGCTTCTGATAAGCCTATGCCCCTGACTGTGCAGAGGTTTCCCAGAGAGCCAAGAAAGCAGCTCCATTACTGAAACATCTCAATGAATTTCAACAGTTAACGTCAAACACTGGTCTCAATTAACACCTCCCATCTTAGGGACTTGGCAGCTAATACTTCTGGTCCTGTGCCTTCTCTCTCCTGGGGCTAGGGTTTATACTGTGGTCCCAACTCCAGAGCCCCTAGTCAGGCTGTGTATATATACCTATAGTCCTATAGCACAGGGCAGTAGTGCCAGTGCATGAGCTCAGGCTTGGCAGCACACACAGCTCATCGGATTCTTTATCTGAGTTCAGGAACTTCATTGTCTTCTGAGAAGTGGGAGTGAGGACCCAGAGGAGGGCCTTACTGAGACTTCACAGTACCAAAAGTAGGCTGACCTCATCTTCCCACTGTCTCCTGTTTCAGAAGGGGCCTGAGCCAGAATGAGCAGGATACCCCTGGGCCAGACCCACACTTCAATGACGGGAAAGCTTATGAGGTTGCAAGGGAAGACCCCCCTGAGGTGTCTTCAGAAAGGGTACTGTTTCCATGTTTACCAAACCTCCACGACAATAATTCTGCACAAGCATCTGCGATTACACTTCACTTCTGCTTGTGAAAAATAAGGTTGCTTTCTAATCTTTCCTTCTTAACCACCCTCCTTCCCTTCTCCCTTGTTTCTTTCTTTCTTCCATCCCTGCCTGTACGGAAGATTAAACCTGTGGTTGGACAAGTATTCTACCACTGAGATATGTCACCAGCCCCTTCGCTTTACACTTTATCTTGTGACAGAGTCTCACTAAGTTACCCAGGGTAGCCTGGAACTCGGTCTGTATCCCAGGCTGGCCTTAAACTTATGGTCCTCTTGCCTATGCTTCCCAAGAAGCAGGGGTTAGGACTATGCTTATTAAAGCCTGTGCTTATTAATTCTTATAATAATACTTTATTATATGATTGAGAAAACTGACTTTCGTGCTAACTGCTGTCCTGTCACAGCTTCTCTAGAGGACCTCAGCGTCCCCATAAATCATCCACTTTCACACTACTGACAGCAAAATACCAAGTCTGGTGGCTTCATTTTTTTTTTAAATTAACAACTAAAACTAAAATTTAAAAAAAAACGCAATTAAACACGTAATTTTTGAGATGATTTAAAACGTACCTTCTGCTGTATTAAGAAGCAAACTCAAACCCCCAACAACCCTATCTTCATAAGGCCCAAGCTGGCAATGAAAGGAAACTACTGTGACCTTGAGGGCCCAGAGCAGTTCCTCTGAGTCAGCTGTAGTCACTGGGAGAAGGCAAGCCTCAGCCAGGCCTCCCTCTCTCCAACCTAGCAAAGCTGGTCCTTGCTTAGTGATCACTTCCTGTAGAAAAGGGCCTGGAGGATGCAGCTAAGGATGGTTGGAAGGATCCAGAAGGAAGAGCTTTCTCTCCTAAGTTCCCCTGGGGCAGAGCTGTCAGTCCTACCCAACTGCTTCCTACCTGCATCCCTCACGCCCACAGGCCCCGATTCTGATGCCTTTCCTAGCTGATACAGTCAGACACCAACTTGGCTGACGGTGTGGCATCCATACTCAGCTACTTAGTTTCTGCTGTTGCTGCAGTATTTCAGAGTACACTTTATAAATATAAGTTTCCCAGGGTGCCTTGGAAAACCTAGCTGCTTTCTGAGAACAGTGAACGGCTTCCTGAATATCTTTCCTTCCGGGTCTGTCAAGTGCCTCCTCTCTCTGTTCTCTAGGAGCTCAGCATAGGAAGAGTGAGCCAAACCTTGGCAAAGTGACATTGGGAGTTGGGTGTCTCAGTGGGCTGAGGGGACAGGCCAATTCTACTCTCTGCAGCAGCCGCCACCTCCCTTGTTTCCCTTGTTCTAGGTGTCCCCTAATGTCAGTTTACATAATTAGAGTGTCACCCCAATGGGGGACCCTCTCCCTCTCTATGCTCCACTGGGTAGTCACTAAGTTAACAGGTTAGTCTGTTCCCAGCGTGGAACTATACACTGTAAGCAAACCAGTGCTGATGAAGAGAGCTGACAAGAACCTAGAGCTTGGCCCCCTCCCCACCCTTACTACAGACAGCGCCTGCGGGACACAGTGTGCACGGACACCTTTCTGTAGGCCACCTCAACAAGGGCTCCCCACCAGAAGACTCTGCCCGTCTGCATCTACCACCTAACAGATAAGCCAGGAAGCATGCGTGCTCCATCCCTTTACTTCCTAAAAGCAAACCAGAAGATTATTTTCAGCTCTTTGGGACAGGGTCCTTGTGAGGTAGGTATCACTCTTCTGGTACCAGGGCTAAAAGTGAGGGGCTGCTATGAGCTCGTTACCCGGAGACCATCTGCAGATTTCCACCATGCTCGGTCAGCCAACCTTATCTTTTCTGCAGAGCAATGACTACACACAAGAATTAATAAAGAAGCACAATTTCAAAAGACACGGAAGTTGCATGCTCTAGAACAGTAGTGTTAGCCTCTCGGAGTAACCTATGTAGGTTAACAAAGGCACAGCTAGACTAAGGTCAGTGTGGTTAGGGCTCAGACAGCATCATCTACTTCAGCCTCTAGGGAACAAAAAAGGGGGCCAGAACTAAATTATGAACTAGAACTAGATGTTAACACTATGGAAGCAGGTAATGAGGTATGAAGAGGCACTTACGTGGAGGAGGGCTATCTGCATTTCCCATGGATGGAACACAGACGAAAAGAAAAGCCAAGAGACAGACCCAGGGGAAAAAAAATAAGATGTAAAAGAAATGAACGGAATCCACAGGGCACATGGAGCTGAAACTTAAATTATCAAATTACTTCAAACAGAGAGAAACACTCCCTGCGGATGGAGGATGAGAACAGCTCTGTTATCGCTGGGAAGAGGTTAAAGGTGGTCTGTTTGTAGGCTCCCAGGATTCCCAGGAAAGGAAGCAAAGGGTTCTCATGTGTGGATTAAATCAGGGGTTCACGGAAGAGCCTGGAGCTCTGTGGTCACTCGGGAGACCAGTTCTATCTACAGCATCTTCTTCAGCTGGAGTGACCCGGGGGCCTGGTGGGGCAGCAATGTGAACAGCAGAGGGATGCAGCTAGGGCAAGGTTGGGCCTGGCTGCTGTAGTAAAAGAAGGCTAAGCTAGGCAAGCATGGTTGGGGGATGGAGGGAATGACAGAGAGAAGCTAGAGGCGGCCCTGTGTGGAACCTGGGGAGAGCAGCTCGCCTGAAAGAGTCCTTGAGGCACAGATGGTCTGAGGAGTCATCTTGGGAGGGAAGAACCAGGTAAGTCCCGGGCCCCTTTGGGATGATGGGGACCTGCTCCTCTTCACAAAGACGACTCTTCTATGTTTTTCTCTCTCTATGGCTTCATATTGCCAGTGCATCAGAAGTCCCAGTACAAATGACAAGAACAGTCACGGTCTCTATTATCTTCCTTCGAGTTACAGGGTGTTTATAGGGGCTTCTGTGGCCCGGTTCAAACGGCAGCTCTCTCAACTCCTTCCAAATGCCCTGTGTGTTTCCCTCAGCCCTTCACCATAGGTAATCAGTGGTGGCCCCTGGCTGCTATTCTAACAAACTGGGCCGCCCACGAGGACAGTGTCATACCCATTTTCAGGATGAAAGGAATACAGATCAGCCATCCCTGAGAACCAGAGAGTTAAGTGGGGGCGCTATGAACATGGGGACCCAAAGGACAAAAGCTATCTTCTGAGCTAGGATGGGGACAACTCAGGGTCCCTGTCTACCCCTGAGGAAAAGGAAGAAGAGAATGAGCGTGGAGAAGAGACAGAGGAGTTGGCTGTACTTACGGACTGGCTGTGTCTTGAACTCAGTGGCTGCACTGATCTCGCCCAGGCCCTTGCCGTTGAGGGCCGCCAGTCGGACCGCATACCTTGTCTCAGGCTTCAGGCCCATGATTGTGACAATGCCTTCCATGTTGGCTGTGGTGAGAATATGGGACAGATTAAAAGAGAATGGCCGTGGACAGGAAAAGCAGTGCTGTGGAAGACAGTAGGGTGGGTCGTCATAAAATCACACACAACCATTGCCTGGCAAACTTGTGGAAAACGTGAAAGCGAGAGATCAGCAGATACCTGTACTCTCATGTTCACACCTAGAGTGTTACCAAGAGTCCAAAGCCACAAACAGCCTTGGTGACTTATAACAGATGAATGGGTCAATGAGATGTAGCAAGGACCAACATGGGATATTTACCCCATCTGACAGATGAAACATTGACTTGTGCTACAATATGGACGAACTGTGAGAACATTTTTTGTTTAAATAAATAAGTGGGCACAAAGGGACAAAGAGCATATGAGGTACTCCCATGAGGTACCTAGGGTGATAATCTGGAGGGAGGGAGGGAGAGAGGGAGAGAGAGAGAGGGGGGGGGATGGTTGTTACCAGGGACCAGAGGAGTAGAGAAAGGAATTAGAACATGGAAATATTCTGAAGATGGATGGGGTGATGGTTATGACTCAATGCTACTGACTTGTACTCTTAAAATGATTAAATACACATTTCATGTGGATTTTTACCATAATTAACATATAAGTAGAAGTGATATTTTAAAGGAGAGGGGGCTGGGGAGATGTCTTAGTGGGTGAAGTGTCTGCTGCCCATGCATGACGGCCTGAGTTGAATCCCCCAGAAGTCATGTAAAAGCTGGGGTGGAGGTACACTCTGCAGCCCCAGCACTGGGGAGCTAGAGACAGATGGATCAGAGATCACAGATGAATACTGATCAGCTAGCCCATTCATGATTTCAGGGTCAAAAAATATAGAGGAGAGTGATTTAGGAAAGAAACTTGATGCTAACTCTGAGAGAGGGGAGGAGAGGGAGAGAGAGAGAGAGAGAGAGAGAGAGAGAGAGAGAGAGAGAGAGAGAGAGAGAGANTAGACATACGTATGGACTGAGAGAGGGGAGGAGAGGGAGAGAGAGAGAGAGAGAGAGAGAGAGAGAGAGAGAGAGAGAGAGAGAGAGAGAGAGAGAGAGATTAATCTTTAATCTTGAATGGCATCACTGGATTGACTTAACTTGGAAGATAGAACAGGCTTGGTTCAGAGTAGGTCTATCATCTTGCTGGCCTGGCTACTGCCATCAGTACATGACAGTCCCTGGGGACAGACACCAAGCTGGGATGGCCAGGTGTCATCAGAGAAGAAGAGAGCAGAGCAGGGATGCTTTACGTTCACTTTCCCCACCAGCTAATTAGGTCTTTTGTCTAGGAGGCATCTGTGGTGTTCTGCCTGTCCTGGTGATGTCATGAGGTCTGAAGCAGCAAGGGACAGAAGGCCAACAACTCTATGGAAGTATGACCCTAATCTAATTCTAGCTGGAGAGTTCCTAGTTCCGGAGGAAACTGGATGGGATGGCAGACGGTGACATCCTGCCCGTACCCCTACCGACATGGTCAACAAAGGTCTTAAGAACTCGACAGTATGTGCTGGACTCACCTTCTTTGGCATCATACCACTTGAAATGCCATGCTTCTTCACCCAGAGACTTCCACTCAGCCTTGTATTTGAGGATGGGCACTCCACCCGTGGCCTCTGGCTCATCAAACTGCACCTGCGCTGTGCTGGAGTATGGCTCCACCCGGTCGATGGATGGAGAAGACGGTGTGTCTGTGAGAATTCATATAGGCGCCCGGGTCACGTATGTGGCCCAAGGCTACACTTTGAAATATATCCCATGCTTCTGCTCCCTCTTGGGGATCCCTATCTAATAGTAAGAATTTCTGATTTTGGAGATTCTGCTTTCCCAGTGCACTTCAAATTCTCAACCCAACTTGTAGTTAGACTCTCATACTTTAAGTGGTTTCCTGTTTCTTGATCATCTGACTTTTCACAGCCTGGATCTGTCTTCTACCCCTTCACTGGTATCTTAAAGTGTACGGGATGGGCCAGAAAGGGCAGGGATGCTGTGGAAGTTGCATTGAAGGGCACTCACCTGCTTGAACAAGGATGAATTCCAAGGACTCCTGCCCAATGCGGTTCACTGCCGTACAATTGTAGTTTCCAAAGTCATTTTCTGAGTCAGGGGTTACCTGTAGAAGGAATGACCCCATGGGTTACAAATGTCCCATGGATGGCCACACTTATTTTTGTTTCTTAGATACAGTTAGGAAAGGATAAATCTGGTGATATTATCCCAGAGGAAAGAACCCAGTGGCTCAGAGGAGAGGCACATTCCACTTGCCAATCCCAGTCTAGCTGAGGATGAAGACCTAGATAAAGGCTTAGTTTCTTCTCCATTCAGTGTTCCCCAGTTCCGGATATGCCAGGGAAGTAGGAGAAGTGATGGGACCCCTCCCAATATCACATGTTCCGCCCTGCCCTTTTCCACACCCGAATTTACCTCCAGGTAGCTAGCAGATGGGGTGTTGTAGATCTTGATATTGCTGTAGTTGGAGCTTGGCAGCAACTGACCATCTCGGAACCAGGAGATTGTGGCACTTGGGTAGGCAAAGACCTCACAGGTGATGTTCACCTGGTTCCCTTCCCAAGTATAGACAGCCACAGGGCCCTGGAGCTTGGGGGCATCTGAAATGAATAACAATGCACATCAGAACAGCTACCACTTCTTGGAAGACCCACAGCCTGTCTTCTGGCACTGGGAAGGTAGGCATGACCCAAAGCATAGGGGGTTCTTAGACCAGTAGAGCTCTGGGACATTTTGGAATTCATGTGTACCCATGTTCTGCTTGAGAAGACTCAGCATGGATGATTACCTTGGGGATGGTGTGTGTGTGTGTGTGTGTGTGTGTGTGTGTGTGTGTACGTGGGGGCATAGCTGTGGAACAGTCGAGGACCAACAGCCTCGGGGAATGAACATGATGGAACTTGCTAGCTAAGCTGAAGCTCATGGGTCTCCAGCATCCTGATCCTTCACGGCTCCCCCCCCCCCCACCACTCCTTCCCCGGCCATTCCTTACATTGAACTTCAAGGTACATGGACTGCGAGTCCTGACCAATGGTGTTGCTGGCAGTGCAGATGTACTCTCCAGCATCTGTGTACTGGATGCTCTTCAGGGTCAGGGAGGACACACGAGCATGGCTGCGGACCACTATGTGTCCATCCAGAGTCTGCCAGGAGGAAAGGAACAGCATCAGAGTCTGAGGTGAGGCAGAGGGCAGGGGCAGTTAGAGCAGTGTGGGTCTAGGAGACAAGGTCATGGCTTGTCTGTGACCGGTCTCTAGTGTCCTTTCTATGTCAACTTCTAATCTCACTTCACTTATTTCATAATGGGGGAGAGTGTGGGAACAGAGCAGGAGCTTTACCATAGTTCAAACAGAAAATGGGACTCGATTTGGAGCATAGTAAGGTCACCCAAGACTAGTTCGGGATGTATTAAAATGGAAGCAATAGTCTTGGATGGCACAGAAATTCCAGCAAGGCACAAATTCCAGCAAGGCACAAATTCCAGCAAGGCCTTGCCTCTTGAGATCCTGGGGAACTGACACTTGCCCCGTCTTTTCTCTCTAGTCTGACTCCCCCACACCCAGGTCCACGGTGTGTGAATGTGTACTAGGGAATGCCAATGACCCAAATGTTAGGCAAGGAATGTCCTTCCTGTAGCTGTGTCTCTTCCTTGGACACTTGATAGCAAGACAGTCATCATTCTTAATGGGGAAACAAGTCAAAGCTCAGGCACTGCTGAGCTGAAAGTCTACTCTCAAAATACAGTGCAAAGAGAGTCCTAGACTCACCCAGGATCCTTTGTACCAAAGCCTGCAACCATCTCTAGTCTTTGATACTGCCATTAGTTTACTGAGTCTCCAGACTCACAAGAAATGAATGAGCACACAATCCCTAGGCAATGGTTAGTAGAGAATTTGCAAGGGTTCCCTCCTTGACATTCTAAGCAAAAGGGGAGCCAGCCCTCCAAGGGTCTAGGTATGTGCCCCTGGGCCAGAGTTCCCTGCCAACTGATAAACTGAAGAAGAACCCTATTTTGTGCAAGCTGGGACACCCCACTAAATCTAGCACAAGATTCTTAGTAGAGATGGATGAGAGGCAAGTACTACATCTGCCAAGGTATCAGGTTTGGTCTTCAGAGAATTAAATGGCATAACTTGAGTTTCTGTCAACATGCTGGATCAGAAGCCTGGGAGGCAGAATTGCAATGTCTTTTGTCAGTCAGTCCAGGAAGTTGAAAAGAAAGATCTCACTGGCCTTGCACAACAGTGATAGCAGATCTCTGGCACAAAGTCCCTTTACTACCAGTGATCTGCACCATTTGGATCAGGTCCGCTTCAGTTATCTGAGTTGTATCTGGGAGCTAAAACATGCTTCCAACAAGGGAGGGAAAGGCCAGGGAAAACCATCTGTGCCTACAGCTGTCTGCATCTCTTTCTCTCAGGAATGGATGCCCTGGTGTTCCCATTTGACCTGGAAATAGGGGAGGCTTGTTGGTCAAGAAGTTGCATCCTAGGATACGGTACACATTAATGAGAGGTGACAGGAGACGGTCCCAGAGAGCCTATAGACTTCAGTTTATTGGAGATGCTAGGTCCTAGGACTCTGTTTCTTGTAGGCTGATAGTGGACCATCTTAGTCACTATTTTTATATGTCAAACACAATCTTCACCCATCAGTCTGATTTAGAGACTCTGAGAGCATGATGTCATTCTTGTAGGTAGCTCTAAAAAGCTGGTTTGATTTGCTTGTCATTGTCACTCCTCTCTGCCTAAAGCGTGGCATAACTGAAGGAGAAGGGACTGAAGGTCCACACATGGTCTTGTCAACTGTGGGATGAATTGTGAGGATTTGTGACCCAGATCAGGCTTGTCCAGGGACTACCATGTATATAATTCTCAGGAATCCAAGAGAACAGGAGCCCATGAAAAGGAGGTAAGGAGAGTCACACAGGTAATAGCATTGTCACGGAAGCAAGGGATGAACAGCATCCGCTCAGAAATGTCTGAAGACAAGCTCCTGGAAAGACTGTACATACTCTTTCTTGGTTTACTTATTTTTTAAACCTGGTCTCCCTGCCTACATTTCCCTGTTGGAGATTTCTGTCATTTAATGATGTCTTCACACCAGTAGGCAATTCTCAACAGGGAATTCTTATTTTGTAGCAGCTCACTGCAAGTTTGATGATGGGATTCTCCACCAGATGTCCAGTTATCCCTTGGAGGATACACCAACGGACTCCAGTGTGATTGGGCTATCTCATCCTGAAAGAATTTCCTCTGGCACAGGGATACACTCACAAGACCTGTCAACCAAAAGTCCTGCTGACCACTCGGGTTCCCCCAGAGGGAGCAGTGTGCTCAGGTAAGAGTGAAACAAGACTACTCCAGCAATGAGATCTTTCTCTCTCTTTAAGAAAATATTTGTGACTCTAATTATTCTCAGGAAAACCATTCTCTCCCTTTTTACCAGATCAAAGAGTTAAGCCTTTCAGAGCATGCAGAAAGAACGTGGCCACAACAGAAGCCAGGCTTTGCACTCATCTGGCCTATGGTCTCCATCTCTAAATGAGTCAAACAGGAGAAAATGGAACTTCTGAGCCCCATGGGTAGCATTCACTTGAAAGTCAATTATGTCCAAAGTGAAGCATTCAAGAGGAAAGACACTTCTGGTAAATGGGGTGGGGGTGTACGCTTTCCTGGGAGGGAACCTACTATTTCCACTTATAATGATAATCCATTTAAAAATCTCCTTAATGTTCCCTGATAAACTGCAGTGACTCCTCAAGCCAGGTCTAGCTCAGAATGACAGGAGAAGACACACAAGGCAAAGCAGAATGAGCCCTGTAGCTGTGGGAGCCAGCCCATCATAAACCCTCCTCTCTCCCTTCCCAGTGCCAATGGGGCCATAGTTTAGGGGCAATAACACACTCAACACTTAGCCTATGACAACACAAAGTGATTTCAAGGTCACAGGAGGGAAGCATTTCAGTGGGGACATGTGCTTTAACAACAGTCTCCATGTCATATCATCAAGGAAGGCACATTACAGAGATGAACTAGATTTGACGATGGCAGACTGCTCGGGTGCAGAAATGAATGTCCCTGCCAGGAGTCAGGTGAACAACTTTTAACTATTAAGCGGCATTCAATATTTAAGGTTATGACCTGAATACGGGTCATATGCTAAATGTTCTGAATGGTTATCACCCAGAAAGACTAAGAGGGTACACTCACTGAATTAAAATATAGAGCCTATTGAACTGCTGGATCGTCTTCTGTGATTGTAAATTGGGGTATTAAAGCTCCATTTGGAGAAGGACACAAAAGGGAATTTAACAGAAAACATTCACAAATTAGATGTTTTAATCTCATACAGTTGCTCCGTGTGTGTGTGTGTGTGTGTATGTGCGTGCGTGCGTGTATGTGTGTGTGTGTGTGTGTCTATGTGGAAGCTAGAAGTCAAACCCAAGTGTCATTCTTCAGGAACCATCCACTCTGTTTTTCCAGAAAGAGCCTCTCGCTGGGATCTAGGGCTTATTGATGAAGTAAGACTAGCTGGCCAATCAGCCCCGTGGATCCATTGTGTGTTCCTCCCCAGTGCGGAGATTACAAGCACAAAACACCATGTTTTGCTTCTACTATGAGTGCTGAAGAGCAGTCCCAGGTCCTGGTGTTGCAATCACTTTTCTGACTGAGCCCTATCTCCCTGGTCCCGGGCCAACCGGTTTTTATGTTCCCATTGGTCACTTATAGTTACATGAATCAGGTAAACAATATCAGGCATGATCATATGAAGGGTCTCCAAGTAGTGCAATGAGATAGAAAGGTTAATGCTTAGCTTCAGTTTTCCACCTGAGTCTCCCCATATCACCTAGACTGAAGAAATAGGCAAGGATGATCCCAAATGCTACTGACTTTACAAAACATAAACCCATTTGTGCCAAATCACTCCAATTGTACACATTTAATGCTCCATAAAAATAACAGATTCGTTGAACGATTTGGAGAAACCTGTGAAAGATGTCGTTGGCATTGTGTTTGACAGGAAATGCAATGTGATCATTTACCAAGGCCAGTCATTATCAAATAAGTGAGCAACAAGATGAGTTGAGCTGGAAAGGAAAGGGCCGAGTGGGTTTTAGATCACTCACTCTGTGACTTTATGGTCCAGAGCCACAGCCACCAGAGGAGAGTTAAATTTTTTTTATTATTATTTCAAAGTGCCTGGCTTGGGAATTGGGGCAATTTATTTCTATCAGTACAATGACCTGGGTATGATTTGACCAGCACCAGTAAGAGAATAAGGTCCTGTTTTAGGAAATAATAAGGATTTGTTCCTCCACTCCCAACACAGCTTGCTTGCTCATCCTAAAAAAAAAATGACACTATTGCTAGGTGATGTCTACGGCTATGGACCTAGTCTTTAACTAAAGTGTTCATTAGGTTAGCAAGTCTGGTTGGTTATTGACTGTGATGGTGAGTTAAACTGACATGCTTTCAGAGCTAGAGACTGGCTAGTGGTCAGGTAAGCTATACCTCTTGCTTCTCTGGTCGAGTCCACGAAGCCTGGAGAGAACAAGATATAAAACACAACAAGAAGGCAGTAAAATGTCACATGTTGCTTTAGAGAACTCATACTGCATTCCGTGCACATGCAGCTTCCTTTTAAGTCTGAAGTTTTTTCAAGGCCCACTTTCAATGACCATGGCTATCCCCCAAATTTAATTCAGAACTTAGCTGATGTTCAGCTTCCCCTCCCTCTTATGCATATTAAAATGTCTAAATCAAAGGTGAATTAAGCTCTGAGGATATATTTATGGGTACAAGCAGACTATTCAGCTCCTCCTATGCAAACCATCTTAAACGGTCTTCGTAATATTTGAGGGCACTATCCCTTCTTAGGAAATAATTGAGGGTTACTCAGAAAGTAGATTTTTCCTCTGAATGTTTTAGACAGACATACTTAAGCCATTTAATGCCCATGCATTTTACAACTCAGCATGCATTTAATTAGAAGTTATTTTTTTTTTAAAGGAACAAAGCAAAAAGCAGAGAGATACAATGAGTGTGTGAGTATGAAAGTCTTTCAGACTATGGGTCAGGAAGCTCTGAGGATACTAAATCCCGGGTGTTGACAATGGGACTTTATTGATTAAAGATAGAAAGTTCCCAGATAGCATTTGGATGGAAACATGGACCCTCTCCATGCAACTCACCACTAATGAGAGAGGGGAGAGAGTGTGAAAAGTCACACACACGAGGGTTTGGGGCACTTTCTTCTCAAGGCTGGATTTGTTAATTTATCCAGCACATAAAATCTTCTCTACTTAAGCTCTCTGTTTTCAAACTCTGAGTCAAAGACATCAGAGTTGTATGATCTTTCCGTTGGTGGCATTCCTGACTGACTGTCTTTGATGTTCAGATGGCAAAGGACACAAAAGATGCGCGCGTGAGACAGGGGATGTGAATGAGTTAGCAAACAGTAAGTTCATGAAATGCAAGGTGCTTTTGTGAGACACGAGGATGGAAATGTTACATTACATAGTGTTGGGATGCAGGAGGAAATGAGAACGAAGAACATGCTAGGCCAAAGTCACAGTGGGCCAACATGTCAGCTATAGTCGGCAATTCTACAATACTAGGAAGCTTGTTTGTCACATGCCAGGGCTGTGTCATCAAGACTTTTATATTTTTTAATGGGGTTAGATTACATATGGTTATTTGTTTTCAAATTGGAATCTTCAGGGTCTCAATCCCAAATCACTAGTGGTCTATGGCTTTTAAAATAAGCTGTTGTTAGGGACACAGGTTTCTGGTAGCTTAACCTAATTCTTCTCTGGCGGAATGCAGTAAATGTCTGTCTTGCTCCGACAATTTGGTAAAGGCGTGTCCCACTTTAATGCAATCTGATATTCAAATCTATACACTTAGGAAACATTTATGCTATGATGAATATGCTCCAAGTGTTGCTAGTGTTTGGTTGTTTCAACACTTATCTTTTGTTATTACATAAATATATCTAGTAGTTTATATATGTAAATTAAAGTCCTTCTTCCCTCGTGTTAAGCATTCCCTAGATACATTCACTGTGTCTTAGATCAGGCTCTGACCAGTCTAGGCAAAACATTTCCTGATGTTTAAAAGTGGGCACTGAGCTTGCACCCAATTAGGAATTCTCCCTAGTGAAAAGAAAGGTTGGACTTCGAAAGAACTCAGAATTTCCAAAGGTCTCTCTTATTTGTGGACACTTTGTCTGTTCTGATCTAGCTCCTCACCCTTTTTATCCTTAGTGGTGAAGGACTCACATGCCCTTCTTTAGAGTCATCTCAAGGCACAGAGACACCCAAATAGCAAATGACGGATGGCTTTCTTTATGCCAGGGATCGAGTATGCAGATCACAATCCCTGCGTCTCATTCAATATGTAAATGGTGCCTAGAATTTAGCAAACTCAAGCACCTGGCAATTTTTATGATAACTCTGTCTAGGATGAGGGCTGACACGACACAGAGGCTTAATCTTCTCTAGCATCACAAACACCTTCACATACATGTGAAAACTAACCCGCAATGACTCTCACTCTCCCCTTTGTCTCAGGACGATAATGATTGGACATTTGATCTACCTCACTAATACCAGCCATCCAAACAATCACACCCATCTTAGCTATTACTAGTTGCTAATCTAAACCATCTCCGTTGGCTGAAGCTTAAGGGATTGATGCGACTTTCTCCAACTAGGATGAGACTCAGTGCAGAGACATAATCAAGGGCATGGTGTGATTATACTCATTTTGAATTCATTTCTTCTTTCCTTTTATAAGGAAGAAGGATTCTGATACTCTATTAGCAAGTCACTACGGGTCTGTAGGTGAAATCTAATGAGAAGGGCAGTGCTATAGGCAATCAATGATGTAGAAGACAAAGCCGGTTTAATTTACTTATACTCCTAGCTAAAGGAACCTGAACCTTCAACAAAACCTACCAGAATTACAGAAGAGCGCCGCTGCACCGACACACCAAGCCCATTACTTTCGGAGCCACTGACGCAGAGGGAATCTGAGGTCTCTGAGCTTGGATCTTGTCCCAGTCAATATTTTCACCAGCGGCTTAGATCTTTCGAGTAAGGACTCACATAGGTTTGCGAGCAATGCTAATACAAATGTCAGGTGACAGCTGCTGAGCTCCCCGCCCTTGAACATTACGCTTAGCGCTGGGGGCACCACTGACTGTTCTACCTCATTACTTTTAACATGCAGATATCACATAAGGGGATCAAGCTGAGAAGAAATATTCCAGCTTCCAGATTTGTAAGTAAAATTCTCATGAACAGCTAATGCCAACGGAAAGATGGTCTGAGACAGTAGTTTTCCGGGCTGGGAGAGTTTTAGTAATAATTATAATTGGTTACTGGTGTTGGGGGTGGTGGTGAAGAATGGCAGATATCTTGCAATGCATTGGACAGTTCTAGCAAGGGGGGAGTCTTCCTAAATGGTCAACATGACTGAGGCTGAGAAAGAAAGCTGCAACAAATGAAATACATACACAATTCTGCATTGCTGCTTATGCAGTCAGTTTCATGAGAAGGAGACAGGAGATAAGTCACCTAAATGTAGTTCATAGTATAGACCTACATATTCCAGGCGACCATGATACGACATGACTCAAGGGCTAAGGCTACCCTAACTACGTGATGTATCTAGATCACAATGATAACTCCACTGACTCTGTTCAGGTTACAGGGGGGGCAGCAAGGTTTTATTGAGGGCTAGTGAACTGAAGCTATCAAGATATAGGACAGCCATCAGGGCAAAGGGTGTAGAAATCCTGACATAAGAGACACTGGAGAATTCTGGGCGGCTGTTGAAGGAAGACGAGCTGCAGCTTCTATTTCAGTGACTCAGATTCTGAGTGGCAGAGGAGGAGGGTTCCGAGTCGTGGAAGGGGAAAAGACAACAGCCCTTTGCAATGTCGTAACCATCACGTGTCAGGTGGGGACTGAGTGACCTGGCAGGGATGCTAGAGAGCAAGTCAGGTGGAACCACATCACCCCAAAAGGCTCTTCCTAAACCATCTTTTAGCCTGCAGTTCTACAGGACTTAATGCTGAGGGGAATCATTCATTTCACTCATTAGATAAATGGGTACCTTTGTGACCTGCCTAGCTGAGCACCCCAATTTAACCAATGATTTTCTTTACTCCTATAATTCAATGGTGCTGGTGATCTCAATACATAATTATATATAATGCAACTTGAGGTAGGAAAGAATGGGAGGGGAGGTTTCCAGAGTAAGAATGACTTGAATTAGAACTCGACTCACTCACAGACAGACCACATTTCATGGTTACTAGCCATCTACAATATCAGATTGGCATCAAGCTCTGATGCCAATATTTAATTAGTAGAAGCAGCAACTTTTATCATGTAAGATTTTGTTTAAGCAAATACAGTGATGTGGAAACATGGTGAACCTCTCCGGAGGACTGTTCGGACACTGACGGACTCAGGCTCCATGAACGACTCTTCAAGCAAACCTGAAGCTAGTCTACAGTAAAAGAAACTGTGATCTAATCTGTGCTGGGCTTAAACAGTTATCTCAGATCAAGACAGATGGTCAATAGAAAACTGAGTTTTTTTTAAAATCAATCCCAGCAGGGCTTGAGATTTTTTTTATGATATCTTCAGTCTCAATATTTAGGGAATATGAGTACATATTAGTTCCTAGCTATTTATTATCATTTTATAAAAATGAAATCATAGGTACGAGCCCAAAGTGCCAACCTATTAAAGACAAACCCCAAGTAGGCACAAATCTTAATAATCTTTCTTGTCTAGTTTAACTGTTGAGCTATTTCTAGAAAAGACACAGAACTTAAAAATGTCATTTATCTGAAATAGATGTTTCGTCCTTCACTGTAGGTCAGAGATACATACTGGGTCACCTGGACAAATCTACTTTGAAATCTAATATAGAAAGACTGGCCAAGCAGTGCCCATGTGGATTAAGCCCTGAAATGTACATTGGGTCCATGTAACACACAAAAGAAGCCAAAACCATAGCTGGGAATTGAATTACAGTGTTGATAAAGAAAGTATTGAAGTAAACACCTAAATTCTTAATTTAGCTGGCTTTTGCAGATCAAACAGCATATGCGAGTTTCAAAAATATTTAGCAGTTCATTAGTTGAGTTTATGTTAAGTTGGATTTAATTCTGGGTATGAAACTTGCAAAAAGAGTAATGGGCTATTTGGAAGAGAGCTTTCTGTTCCTTTAGATTTTGCTTAGCTTTCTGTCATCGAGGTAGAAATCAGTTCCTCAAATGCAAATTCCACTTTTTGCCCTGCTACTTAACATTCTCCCATTGGCTTTATTTCAGTGTGTTTCTAGATGCTTGTGGAACATGGCAGAAGAGTGTATGTCTATCATTTTTTGACATTCTGGTCAATAGGCAATCCATTCTGCATACTCTTTAAGACTATGGCTATTACTCCTGAGTAGGGAACCAAGCTTTGACCAACTAAAACAAGGCCTATTACTATAGGAGCTGAAAAATAATATTGGAAAGGTGCCATAAAACCACAGTATTTTTCCTTTATATACTGCTTCAGATTGAACTTAGGGCCATGTGTTCTACTGTGTTGCTTTGCAACGTAGCCCTTTCTTCTTATTTGTTAGTTTGTTTGTTTTTGGTTCACTCAGTAGCAAAGCATGATATGGGGTGGTGGTCACCCCAATGTTTATATATCACCAGTAATAAAGATAGCTTTCCAATGGCTCACAGATATATGCACCTTAAAGCTAAATGTTCTAAGTCATTTTGTCTTGTCAGGGAGTTACTACCATATTCTTAAACTCTGGTGAGTACATTGCAGAACCCAGCTATAAGTACCATCATCTAGAAACTGCTAATTATTTTTGCCTTTAGAACAAAATGGAATCCAAATGTGACCAAGAATACAGGCAGACACAAAGGCAACCAAGCTTTTGTGCACAGAGTGCGTACAGCATGAGTATATGAGACGCGAGGAAGAGAGTTAATAGATTCATCCTGATCCCTGCTGTTTCTGGGAGACACTTTTCTGGGTGCGTCTGAGCTGATGACAGCATCATCTGATGCCCCAGAATCTTGTTTGTCCTGAGTCCTCACAATTCCATAAGCCTAGATCAGAAATTCACTGTTGCCTCCTCCCCAACACGTCTAACTTGATCATGCCCACTGCCAACATGCCCCTGGTGATCTAGACAGGGAACTGTGCCCATCCCACTGTGAGAGGATGCTGAGTAGACCACATCCAGGCAGGCTGGGGGAGGGAGGTTGCAGGATGTATTGTGGCTACGGATGACCACATCTCATCTTGCCACATGCCAAAGAGAACTGGGCCTGGGGTAGACTTGAGGTGCTTCAAGTCTGTGTTCCACAGCCCTGAAACTCTTGGGTGACATTGTACCTTTTCTTCACTGCTGATGTTTCGGGTGGAAGTTCTCCAGGTGATGGAGGGGATGGGGTCTCCTGAGGCTTCGCAGGTAAGAGTGACTTGCTCCTCCAGTTCCATGGCGGTCTGATTCTCTACATAGGTGATTTTGGGCTTTGCTGAAAAGAAAAAAAATCATATCCATGAGTTTATCTGGTTATTTTGCTCTTTGGGGTTTAAGTGATAACGTGTACCCATTTAAAAAGGTTTCTTATTTACTAAATATAAGGCTCAATTCTGGGTATAGTAGGGACATGTAATGAGCCCCTAAAGGTGCTGGTAACATTGAAACAGTCAGATAAACATCTTCTGGAATATATAGCCAATAAGGTGCTTGAAGCCTGCTGCAGCAGAGTGCTGTGCTGGCTCAAACCTTCACAGGGAGATGGCTTTGGGGCCAGGAGGTTTTCAGCAGGTGTAAATTTGGGTGGAATGGAATCATTCTAAGCTCAGAAAAATTCTTGAAAGAAAGGAAAGGTACAAAAGGGAAGGGAGGGGAGGAGAGGTTGGGCAAAGAGGAAGGGAAGGGAGGAGAGGGGGCACAGGGGAAAGGAGTGGAGGATAGGTGGGGGAAAGGAGAAGGGAGGGGAGGAGAGGCGGGGGAGGGAGGGGAGAAGAGATTCAGCAACTGCAGTTTTACCAATAAACCAGAGATGCTCATGGGTGGAATCTTGTTGGAGCCATGGAGTGGTCAATGAACCCCCAAAAAGAATAATCTCGGGAGAATTCCAGAATGGAGAAAACCTTGAGGTGGAAATTTTGGTTATGTGCTTCAGGGTAGGCTGAAGACAGGAAGGAGAGAAGCTGAACTGATTTCATTATCATTTTCCAAATGTTTAAAGTAATGCAAAGAACACACACCTTCCAAAGCTGCATTTAATGTGAAAACATTAGAGAAAATTGAATTTTCCTAATTTAAGACAATTATACTCAGAAATTGCTAAACCTTCCATAGAAGAGAAAAGATAAGGCTGCGCAAATAACTTACTTCACTACTGGAGAAAAAGGTGAGGTAAAAAAGACACAAAGGCAGAATGACAGGTAGCTTGTGAAATCACTGTCTTCCCTTTCTATTCAAATTCAAAGTAATGGCAAGTCAACTAAGAAAATATGGCCTGAGAAAATCTATACTGAAGTCTTCCATGATGCTTCAATAAACTGGAATCAGTGACAAATGGCTTGCTTCCAGACCCAATTTTAAAAAAAAAAAATCACCAGAATAGTTCACATGGTTTCTTAACATTAGTAACAGGACACTTAGCAAATTATTGTCTCATGTCTGGCACATGGACAAATGTTAATCCAGTATGGCCAAATGCCGTTGAGATGATGGAGTCCAGGAGCTCCAGCTGAACCTTTCTATGGGAAGACTTTATGTCTTACCTTCATAAATATGCCTTGCAGGAGGTCTGAACTTACATCACATGGAAGGAGGGTTCACTAGTGATGTGGGAGTGTCATATATCAATCTGTTGATTTCATTGGTTAAGCAATAAAGGAACTCCTTGGCCCTGATAGGTTAAAAGATAGATGGGAGGAGGAAACAGAATAGAATTCTGGGTGGAAGAGGAAGTGAGGTCAGACTCTGCTCTGCTTCCAGAGGGACCGGACAGCCGCCATGCTCTGCTCTCCCAGGCAGCTGCAACCCACGATGGACTTAGGCTAGAATCTTCCCGGTAAGCGCACCTTGGGGTGCTTACACACATCATTAGAAATGGGCTAGTCCAGGTGCGAGAATTGGCCTGTAAGGGCTAGAGTTCATGGGCCAAGCAGTTCTTTAAATGAATACAGTTTGTGTGTTGTTATTTCGGGCATAAGCTAGCCAAGCGGCCGGGGTGTTGGGGACGCAGCCCCGCCGCTCCTTATTTCAACACACTAGTATCAAACACTAACTTTTAGAGGGTAAAATAAAGCAAAGCAAAATCAAGGTGAAATAGAAGTTGAATCTCTATGTTACCAAAGTGACGAAAGGAAAAGGACAAGAGACATAGAAAAGAACAGGTAATTCCAGCACTGGGAAGGCAGAGGTAGTGGATCTCGTGATTTCGAGGCCAGTCCGGTCTTACAGAAAGAAACTCTGTCTTGAAAAACAAAACAAACAAAAGAAAAAACCCCGACACAGATTCTCTAAATGATGATTTTGGGGGCTGGAACCAGCTGGCTACCATGGCCTAATTTCTGGAAACTGAATGTAAAGAGTCTGAGACTTAGACAGAGCTTTTGACCTTCTCCTGGCCCTCAGCACTTTGTCTTGTCAGAGAGAGAGAGAAAGTAACAGAAGGGTCAGGTAACATCTATTAACATTTGGTTTGTGTGTCACCATCTCCTAGATGGCTACAAAGATTATATTATACAAGTGTTTAGCGAAAGGGAAACCACATTTTTCTACAAGGTTTTTTTTGCTGTTGTCGTTGTTATTTTGTTTTTACAGGGACTTACTATATAGTTTTGGATAGCCTATAATTTGCTTTGAGACCAGTGTGGCCTCAAACTCACAGAGATCCTCTTGCCTTCCAAAGTGCTAGAAATAAAAACAAGTGCCAGCAACATATTATTAACAAAGACTAACTTTGTATAGGCAACAGAGTTTTGGAAGGAATGATTCCATTCTCTGCCTCTGGAAGCAGCGTTGTTGTCAGTGCTAGAGGAAGGCAGAGCCATCACAGGTGATGAGGTTTAGAAATGCCCCAGGAGGCTCATAACTTTGAACACTTAGCCCCTGCTGGTGATGCTGTTTGTGAAGGTTATGGCAGTTTTAGGAGGTAGAGCTTTGCTGAAGGAAGTACATCACTGGGGGTGGAGATTTTATAGCTCATCCCCACTTCCTATTCCTTGTCTGCTTCCTGTATGTAGACGACATGTTATCTGTTTCCTGATTGCCAGGCTAGTCTCATGTTCCTGATATCACACATTCCCAACCATGATGGACCGTATCCACTATAAACCCAAATAATCCCCCTTCTTCTCTATTTTTTTTGTTTGTTTTTGGTCTTAGGATTCTATCTAAGCAGCAGAAAAGAAATACAACAAGTATGCTGTAAATAATTACGTGAAGACAGAAAGCACTGCTAGGCAAATAGGGACTTATGAAGAGTGTCTGTTGCTTGTAAAAGATTCCCTCCCTCTGCGGCTAGCCCAAGAGGGATCTCTCCGAATTTCATCTTCCCATTTTCCTTGCTCCAGCTTAAGTTCTGCAAGTGCTCCTGGGTTTTACAGCATTCTTCTCTGGTTTCCCTGCCTTGCCGAGACTTAGCGCCTCCATTGGTTGCATCTCTCCTTGCATGAGCTAGTTTCTGTGGCTGTAATAAATCGCCATGACCAAGACAATTTATAGAAGAAAGATTTGTTCTGGCTTATGGTTCCAGAGGAATAGAGTCCCTCCTGGTGGACTCTTTGCAGCAAGCATTAGGCAGAGCAGCAGGAGCAAGAAGCTGGGCCAGCACATCTTTTAAACCAAGCAGAGAGTCAACTGAAAGCAAGGTAAGGCTATACATGCTCAAATCCTACCTCCAGTGACTGTAGAGCTATGCTTTCTAAACTTCTCCAAACAGTACCAACAACTGGGGCCAAGGGTCCAAATGCCTGAGTCCATGGGGAGCATTCCTCACGTAAACCACCACCTTCCTCACGATCCTGTGAGGACTAGTCAGTCCACTGTCCTGCGGTTTGCCACTCAGCAACAGCCATGTCCACTCCTGGTTCAACAGTGTCTGGGAGCCTCTCTCTCAAGGAGAGCCCTGAGACTTTCTCCTTCAGCCCCCAGGGGTCTCTTGCTATTACCCACAAGTTCTGCCTTAGTTACAAGAGTCAGATAACCAAGGCTTCTGCCTCCACTGAATTTGCCTCAGCTCATGGCACCAGGAGACATCAAGATCATTAGCACAGGCATAATTATCTGCACAGGCAAAACATACTTTTTCAGAAGGACCCACAGAGAAGAGAGATGGAGCTTCACAGCCAATGCAGAATAATAGTGCACCTACTTAAGGAAAGGAGCCCTTAGCTGGTAACTACGGCAACACATGCCAGAGCAAGTCTCTATCATTGGGAGTCATTCTACAATAGCAATAGCTTCTGCTTTAGTCATCTTCTTTACATACTGACTGCTACCCACTCTGAAGGCATCAGAGGTTTGATCTCTTCTTTGCTACCCAAGGTGCAGTTCTCTTTCCCCTTTAACACCATTAAGTCTCCCTGCTGCAGAGAAAACCTACTGAGGGGATTCACCCACGACAGCAATCTAGAAGGGAAAGGATAAAAAGGGAAGAAAGATGCCCTAGTCAGCTGCCCCCTTTTCACCACGCTCTTTGATCTTATAGTTGCTGCAACCAAGAGAGGAGGCCAAGAGAAGGGAGGAGGGAAAGAGGGATTAGAAAGCAGAAAGGAGAGAAATAGGTGTTCAAGACAGATGAATGGGCTCTCCTTGCAGCACTGAAGAGAATTCTGATTCTGGATTTGACACAATTGTTACAGGTCCATGTTTTCCTTGCTGACCTCTTTAAGAGCCCAGCCACCTCTCTTCTGTTTGCCCCACTGTGCTATCTAGAGAATACTCTAACACTCTTGGGAAAGAAATTGTGGTGTGTGTACAGATGCAGATGCACAGGGATGAAGGGATGACTGTGTCCATTCAGGATAAAGATTGGGAAACAAATCCTCTCTTGCCTGTTTCTCCATCCTCATTTCTCTTCCTTACTACTTTGTCTGGGCTTATCCATCCTGTTCATTCTCCCATGGCCCCGTAAGACTCCTCATTTGCTACCTGTCCTTCCTGCCTGAGTCACTCATTGCCACTGAAAGGGCCTGGAAGAGGAACAAGCGCTATTCTTATCTATCCATGATAAAGCTGAGTATGTTTCACAGGGCAGCTTCTTAGATGCTGGGTTATGACCCTGTGAAGTTATCCAATTGCAAAGCTGAAGTCATGAAAAAGTTTGGCCATAGGAAAATGTTTCTGGACTTGAAAAGACCAGAAATTAATTCAAAATCAAATGCACAGTGGATCTAAGTTGCTTCTGGCAGTGCTTGCCCACATTGCATTGTGTGACTTTACTGCAGCCTTGGTTCTGAACACTCAGCGTGTATATGCCATCCCACCACACAATGCCAACAAACACTGGCTGCAAAGCCTTGGGCTCAGATTCAAGACTATTGTATGCTATGAATTGTAGTGTTTTTACTACACATGCAAAGTTTTCTGCTCTTACAGAGACATAATGGCTTAATTATGGAAAACAATGACTTCAAATATTTTCCTAACACCCTTCCTCAGCATGTAAGTATCAAATTAGTGTATCTTTGGGTAGTATTGTGTTCGAATGCTTGATTTTAAAAATTACTGTTTGAATTGCTGACTTGAGTTGCGCACAAAAAAAAAAATTATTCAATGAGTTTTGGCTTGGGACTGGAGACAGAATTTCCAACAATTTTTGAAATGGTCCGAAACAAATTTCTGCCATTTTGTACTGTGTCTTTATGCAAAGTGGTGTTCTCAACCTCGATGACTATAAACAAAAACACCAATCAACACTGAAGAACACTGAAGACATTCTGTGTTCTGCAATATCAAATATTTGGCCAAGGTTTAATTCCTTATTAAATAAACAAGCATACCCATCTCATTGGTATGCAAATATGCTTTTGGTTTTTAATAAGTGGAAAAGTATATGCATACCATAATCATAGTTGCAAACTAAGGCTGTTTAAAAAATTCTCAGGTTAAGAAGGACTTTCAAGTAGGAAGCATCTCGAGAACCTATGCGCAGTATCATGGTCGAGGGACAGCATGCTGCTTCTCCCATTTCTATTCATTTCCTACACAGGCAGATTTAGCACAGTACTGATGGACTGCATGGATGTAGCCATCACTGCTTTCCCAGGGTGCAAACCAAGAAGCCATGGTTTTGCTTTGAATCACGGTTCCTTATGAGGGGCACCTGAGCTCTCTGTCCTCATTTGTAAAACAGGAGCAATAATCGAGTCTGCCTCAGGGCACTGTGATGAGGACTGCAGAAGCTAATTTGTGGTTATGTGGCAAGGTATGGAATAAACACTCCTTCTGGGCTGGGCATTGTTATTGTTACTTTATGGGAACAATGCTTTAAAAGTTCCCCAGAGACAAGAGAGGAAACTTTGTTTTGGGATCATCTCCCTCTTACATGGGTCATGCATCAGTCACATGAACTAATGGCCATTCCTTCCAATATTCAACTGCTCCTGCCAACTCTCCGAGGTGCTGAAGGCATATGTGTAAGCCAGCCCAGCAGAGCCTGTCCGCGGCAGCTCCCAGGCAGCATAGCATGTGTCTTCCAAGCAATGCCTGAAGCATTTGTCCCACCATTCAAAATGAAGTGGTGCATCATTTTGATGACTAACTGTTGACACACAGGGTAGGAAATCTTTCCTATAAAACGACACTGTGCTGTTGCTATGGAGTCACTATAGGGGGCTGTCACTTAAAATGTCAGTGTTGGACAACTACACATGCTTGTGAATCTACTGATGGGAACAGACTCCATGATATTTTATTTTAAACTTGGCAGTGGCTGGGTTCACAGTGGATGGTGCTGATTGACACTATCTATTCTCTTCTGTATGTTTATATGTTTATCTCTATCTTTGTGCTTCTCAGAGTCCAATTCTACTTATCGCGCTAGCCACTCTAGCTAGCTGCAAAGGCACTCAATATTTCTTAAATGAAGGGATAAATTAACAAATGCACCTAACCTTCTGTACAATCTCAAAAACAGAATAGGGGGATTGATTAATTTGAAGTAGAGAGAAAACACCATTGAGAATGGTGTTTTTTTTTTTTTTTAATGGACTGGGAAGAAAACTCAATCAGTAAAGTGTTTACTTTGCAAACGTTAGGATCTTACTCTGATCCTCAGACCCATATAAAAAAAAAAAGCAACCCTGAGTACAGTTGGCCATATTTATAATCCCAGCACTTAGGGAGGTGAAGACAGACTGCTCCCCAGCAGCTTAACGACAACCCTGTCTTCCCAACAAGGTGGACAGCACCTGAGGAATGACACCAAGGTTGACCTTTGGTTTCTATCCTCATGGACATATACATGTGGTGTGAGAGATGATGTATGCTCTGACTATGCTTTATTGCCGTTGGTTAATAAAGAAGTTGCTTTGGCCTGTGATAGGGCAGAATAGAGCTAGGCAGGGGAAACTAAATTGAAAGAAAACAGAGTCAGGGAGAAGCCATGTAGCTGCTGCCAGAGACAGATGTGCCAGAACCTTGCAGGTAAGCCACAGCCATGTGGTGATACACAGATTAACAGAAATGGGTTAACCAAAGATATAAGAGCTAGCTAGCAATATGCTTAAGTCATTAGCCAAGCAGTGTTGTAATGAATACAGTTTCTGTGTGAATATTTGGGTCAAGGCAACTAGAATGAATGAGCAGTCTCCACCAACATACATGCAGCTGTACACACACATATATATGCAAACACATGCAGACACACATAAGCAGGCTTTTCATGAAGTTTTTGTGTTCCTTCCCATGACCTATTTGTAACTGTCATCAATGAATAGAGAAGGCTCGACTGTAATTACCAGGACCATTGGCATAAAAGCACCTGATTTTCAACAGCGTGTTTACAGACAGTTCTCTCCATCAGGCTAACCATGCAGTCCTAACACTGGCTCCTATGTGTGCACTTAGCTACCTGGGAGGGGCAGGCACCAGAGAAGCCTCTCCAGCCTTGTGCTCACCAGCAGGGTCTACAGTGCAGAAGTTTATCTGTGCTTTTTAGACAGATAAGCAGAGAACTTTGAAAGCCAGTAGGGTACACCTTTCTTTTTGCAACAAATCCCCTTTTTGCACCAAGAGACCAAAAACACGTTTCAATTCTGAAATGCCTGGAAGTTTGTCCTATAGGGACAAAGCAGATGGAGACATGATAGTCTTTTCTATGACTTTCTATGATGCACAGTGGCACACATGCCAATAAAAAAGGTAAAAAAAAAAGTGATAAGGCAACCCATCAGGCAAGGTATCCTGAGATCTAGAGCTGTTTTGAGAACCAGGGATAAAGCAAAGTGTAAGACAGCCAGCATGCTCTCAATACACTTGGAATGCAATGGAGACTGGAGATAAGCCATTGCCCCAAACCAAACACGTCAAGAGGATTAGTACAGGAATTGTTAGGTGCCTAGAGAAGAAACAGTGAGTCCTGAGGATAGTCGGTAAAGTGGCAGCTTGGATGCGGAGAGGCAGTAGAAGAGGCCAGGTGAGGAGGACTAATGGAAATGTGCTTGAGCTGACGGTAACAAGAAGGCCACTCTTGGCAGGTCTGTCTTGGGCAATGGTACTGCAAGCAGGATAGTCTCCAAAGCAATGTCCCTGAGATAGGGGACACTGAGACAGGGAATTAGCTTGGTGTGAGGAAGAGACAGAAAGGAGGCTGGTGTGAATGGAGAGCTTTCTCCACGGAGCAGAGGGAAGCAAAACTAGAACAAGAGTACAAGCAGGGGTTAGGGTACACTGGACCATGGGACTAGTCTGGCCTTTACTTCAGTTGCAACAGGGATCTTGGAAAGAGAATTGGCATGGAGACCATTCTGACTACCACGAGTAGAAAAGACTGCGGGGAGCCCAGATGGGGAGCAGGAAGACCAGCTAGAAGACTGTGTTATTGAATGATTTTCTGGACTAGGGCTGAGGTGTCAGTACCGGAAGCAAACGGTTGCCTTTGGGATGTATGCCATGGTAGTCTGGGCATGCCTTACAGATGGGCAGAGTGTGAAGAGAGGAGGAATTGAGCCTGAACTGTGACCTTGACCCACACCGCACTGTACCTACCGAAGACCTTGAGGTGGATGGATGCATCCTGCTCGCCAGCCTTGTTCTCAGCAATGCAGACGTACTCAGCCTCGTCATTTTTGTCCACGTTCCTGATCGTCAGCTCAGAACTGTCATCGCTGAAGATATGCTTGTCATCATCCTCTTCCTCGTTTTCTATGGGTTCTCCATCCCTACATAGTTCAGAAATGCAAAGGGTGAAGATTCTGAGCATGGGGTTAAGAGGTTCATGTCCAATCAGTTTCCACAGAATGCAGACTGTGCTGATGGGACAGGCTCAGTCTACATAAAAGGGGAAGACCACTAAGTAGCATTCACCATTTTAAGCTTTTTATGCTTCTCCCCAATCTTTGGAGCCTGTGCAAAGGCTGTCAATATCTTTCACAAAGATTTCAAAGAATCAGCTTCACAAGTCACACCCTCTGGACCTGCCCCCACAAGACTGAAAATGAAACAGTAACCAAAGACACAGAACAAGAGAACTTCCCAGAGAACCCTGCACCCTGATATGTTAGGAAGCCCATACTCATGCCAATGGAAACCCTACAGACAATGGGTTCTATGGATTCCCATCTCTTCTCACCCATGACACAAGGACACAAACCAGTTTCTTACTTTGTCCAGCTCATGGTAGGTTCCGGGAAGCCATCAGCATCACACACCAGGGTGACAGACTGGCCCAGGTTGGCAGTGGCATTCACGATGCTTTGTCTGGCCTGGACAGTGGGCGGTACTGAAGGGAAGAAGAACGTCAGAAGCAGTTGTACACAACTTAAAAGTACCCAATGGCCCTGAGAAGAGGCATTTGGGGGCCAGTGGGCCACAGAGTCACCACCTGGGGGGTTAAGAGACCCGGACAGCTACAGAGTCAGTGTAAGTGATCTAAACTCGCATGGCATTCTAAATAATTAATGGCAACCTACCAAAACTTTGCCCACAAATGTGCATTATTGTTTTTTTAAGACTCTAGCCATTATATTACCTCTTAACTCATGTTCATGTGGTATTTGATTTAGTGTGGCTATTTGTTATGGTGTTTTTTTAATCAATATATGCTATATAACTATGAAGGCAGGGGGGACTCAATGTTAAAAGGAGGCTCTCCGTGCCGGCAAAAGTTAGAAAACGCAGTTCCTGGTGGTTTTCAGGTTGGTATGCGTCTGAAAGACAGAGCTCGGCAGAGTGACATTTCTCTGCATCTGTCATAAACAACCTCATGTACAAAGTGTTTCCACTGAAGGGACGAGAGGGGGAGAGCTTGGCAAGAAAGCACATATCGATAACCAAAACAATTCAAATGTGATTTACTTATTTTCTTAGTACTGATATTATAATTTCCTGTAAACATCTTGCAAGTGGCAGATCGATGCTATGGGTGTGTTTATTTGACATTGCAAATTAAGATTAATAAGCCCACAGACCATGATGTTCACTATTCTGAGATCTGAATTGATTGCAATATTTTCTCTGCCCATCAAACCAAGGAGACTAACTTCCTAATGATGATAACACCAAGGACACTAGGGATGAAGAGGCATTTATTAGTACAAAGGGAAAGGTTTTAGTCCTGCAATGAAGGGCATTTAATATCTACAATTGAGGGAAGACACCAAAAACTAGTGTGTTAATGTGAAAATTAACACATTAATCTCCCCCCCCCTAAGAGGTTATGATAGTGGAAAGAAATTCTGTTGAGATGTAGAAATGAGTCAGAACAGGTCTATACCCAAGAGGAACAGGAAGAGAGGTCTCGGGAAACCCTGGTTGTAGCAATGGAGAGAACAGGAAGGACAGATCTCCTCACCATTTACAATGACCTGAATGTCCTTGAAGTTGATTTCTCCCCTGGCCAGGATTCTGCCCTCACAGCGGTAAGTTCCCTCATCTGTCTTCTTGATGCCCCGGATCTGCAGGTAGTTGTTGGACAGGACTATGAATCGGACTGGAAGAGACAAGAGGCAGGTTCATCCAAGGTCAGTCAGTAAACTCCACAATCAGGGAAGCAAGCAGTTGGACCTCCTGCTCTAGCCTTTTATTGGTCTTGTGTTTTGTTATTTATGAGACAGAGTTTCACCGTGTAGTTGATTCTGGTCTGGAACTCACTATGTAGGCCAGGTTAGCCTCAGACATATAGCCATTCCTCCTATCAGTTTCTGCATGCTGGGATTACAGACACGTGACACAACCTGGCTATCTTGTCCTTTTTCTTATCTCCAGGGTTGCGTTTTAGACTGAAATGAGAAAAGTAACCACTGGACCATAAATACAGATGAGATAAGTCTACAAGGGATATGTCTTCTGCTCTGGAGAGACAACCAGATGCCCGACCATACCAGTTACAGATATATATCTCTTTGGGTCCAATAATTTGCATGTGGGTTCCAGGCTCCTCAATTTGTGTTTAGATGGAATATCTCTCCCAGGGGTGGAAATCTAGGGGACCAGAGAGCTCATGAGAACTTAGGTCTTACCATCTTTCTTCAGGATAACGTCACGGCCTTTGTGTTTCCAGATGATGGTTGGGGGCAGAGAGCTGACCACATCACACACAATTACCGCATCTTCCCCTTCCTTGAACTCCTGTGGGGTTGGTGCATTCTTGAACATGAGCTTCTCTGAAAGGCAGCATGAGGAGCAGAGTGAGGAAACCATACCATCTTGTAGAACTGTGCTGCCTGATTTCAATCCCAGGCCAGTTTCCACCCACAATATAGTGGCAGAGGAGGGGCTCCTGCTCAGCTCAGTACTGGGTCTTGGATGAAGGCAGAGCAGCTAGCATTAAGGGGTCTCTAGAGGGGAATGGACTCCCTGCTGTAGTGATGATACACTGTAGTGATGTGGTGAGTGTTACATCTATCCTACAGTGACAGTGAGGGTCACTGGTTATTTTTTGGTCTTTCACTCCGACCTCACCCTAACTTCTTTACAGCAGAGAGAATTCCGAAGAATGAGAGCATACTGAATGGCAATAAATGCTATGCTGCTCAACACCTACCTGCTAGCTGTCACCTATCGTGACTTGAGCCAGCACTATGTGTAGTAAGAAGGCAATGAGATGTCACTGCCAGGCTAGCTTCCAGTGACAATGGAAACTACCTTTTATGAGCAGTATCAAGTATTTGCATATAATACCCCATCTCACTAGGTCTTCGGTCTGCATCACCAGCAAAGGAAATGGGATTAAAAAGGGAAAACCTAAACTGTATGTCTATCATTATCACTTAGAAGTCATGGAGGAACCCATGGTAGCCCTTTAGGAACTGTGTAGTTTCTGGCATGGAGGACAGTGGGAATGTAGACTCATAAGACCAGTGAAAACCAGCCTTATGCATTCTAGGCCAACGATGAACCATTTGAGAATATACCAGAACTCTTAGCATCTTGGGATAGACCCTTATTGGTCCGCCTGTTGTCATCTCTCTGCTTTTGCTACACACCCATGTTTCTTTCTAACAAGGGTGGGAGTGAAGAGTACACATGAGGGCTCTTACGGAAGATCTTCACGTTGACAGTGGCCTCAGACTGGGTGCCATCCTCGCCAGTGACCACACACTTGTAGATGCCGGCATCATCGATATTGGCGTTGTAGATGGTGAGCGTTGAGGAGTCGTCATCGTTCCACACCACTGAGATCCGCTGCTGGTTTGGGCTCAGCTTTTCTCCGTTGGGGGAAAACCAGGAGATGTCCTTATCTTTGGCTTCTCCTGCCACTAAGGAGGAAGAGATTACTTTCAGAACACAGAATGTAAGAAGATTAATCCCTTTCGGAGTATCAGTGGCTACCTAGTAAGAGCTCCTCATGGCAAAGACTGGAAGACTGGAAAGGGATCTCTATCATCAAACCTTTTGCAGCTCTGTTCTGTGTCTGTTTAATTATGTCATAACATCTCCTAGAGTTGAAAGAACTCATCAGCTACATGTGCCTGTCATGGTTTTTAGTGGTCCTGTCCTTCAGGAAGGACACTATTTGCTGTGAACCTACTATGCCCCATGCACTAAGCTAGAGACAAATGTATATTATGGAATGGGAAATAAAGAGGGGTTATTTTATACGAGACCTGGGTTCCAGGACCTAGTTGACCTGAACCAATTGATCAGGATGTAGAGGGTGGATACTGGTCATCTGAGTTGAATATAAGAGAAACTGGATAATCCAAGAGGTAATATTCCAGCCATTTTGACTTCAGCAACTGTATGAGTGACATTCTGATGCCTATTGCCCAGGCAATCCCTTATATGCTCTGAGGAGACAGAATATCAGCAACGCCTCTCTTTCTGGACACCTGTGAGGGGCACTACGATTACTCAGCTGCCTAAAAGCAAGGTTGAGTCAGGGTGAAAGTCTCTCCAAGCCAATGTTCCTTCTTTGTCCTACTACCTATGTGTGGGTACCAGCCTGCATTGCCTAGCCCTGTGGAGATGTTTGGTATAGACATGCGATCTTCCTTTTGGGGTCCATCCCGTTTTCAATAAATATCACAATTTGCAAGATGTGCTGTGGGCACTAAGGCGCTATCTTCAGATCACTGAAACTGCAGTAATGATGGCAGAGCTGGAGAAAATGTTTCCATCGGCCACAGCCCTCTGATCAGATGCAAATCATGGTGGCAATTAAAGCTTTTTTCCACCCAAAGCTGCTTGTTAAATGACGCGGCTCACACCTAGTTCGGTTCATTCCTGTTTCTGTTACATTCCAAATCCCAGGCATGTCATCTGCAAATGCCTCGAAGCCTAATTCCACGTACTCTCTTCCCCTGGATGTTTCCCACTTATGATCAGGGTATATTTCCTAAGGAAGCAATAAGAATGCCAGCTCTGATATATCCCAGCATTGTGCACGTTTGTGATGGTGATGGACAGACAGAACAAATCGGTTGTAGAGAACCAAGATATGTGTCTTCCCAACCAGTGGCACACATCCTCAATGCACTTTCAACACCTTGACTTTTCAAGGTCTGAGTTATTCTAAGAAATGAACCTTAATCTGATCTATAGAGGCATTTTTTTTCTAAATTTATTCTGTATTCCAGAACTGGCTACAGACAAGAAACAAGATACAAGACCTGAGATGATTCACTCTGTGGGGTATATGCTGGTTTTCCTACAAACCCCTTTGATATGCCCTAGTGTCAAGCAGAAATATAGACAGTGTTTCTCTTCACTATTTAAGAGAAAATCTCTGAGCATGGTTTGGAATGGTTACACTGCTGACCTAGAGGAGAACAGTGGCCAGAATTCTAGGTCTGGCACCCCCAGCTTCATCTCTGAGGATTTTGGAGGCAAGCTTTGGAACGTGATGGGACCCAAGACACTTGCCTTGGCACAGGAAGAATTTGGACTCTCCAACGCTGATTTCTCCCTGGCTGGGAACAATATCCACTTGCAGGGAAACTGAAAAAAAAAAAGAAGAAAAGAAAGAAAAGGAAAAAGTTGAGTTCAAACATACCTTTAAAAACTTGAGATCAAACCCCACAGCATTCATTCAAAAATGGGATTTTCAAACTCAGCTTTAAAAAAAAAAGACTATGAGGTTTATTTGGCTTCTGAGAACTTGCCGCTGTCAAAGTGACTTTACCCTGTAGCCAGAAGTAGATACAGCCCAGATCACTCCTACATGCTATCTACTGTCAAGAGCAGAAGGGTCCCCTGGGCCAGCTATGTTTTGTATTCACAGAAAGAGCCGGCCAGCCAGTTCCTTTTGGGTGTCAGTCTGAAGTGTCTCTAGGGCAGGCAGCTCGTCACCCCAGAACCATGCATAGGGTTAGCTTGTCCACTCCCTGTGCTGCCATGCGTGGTCACAGCGAATCAGCCCCATTCTAAAGCAGGGGTGCTGATGAGAGTCTGCAATCAGGGGTGCTGATGAGAGTCTGCATTGCCCTGCAACACAGAACCATCACACCTATCTCCGGAGATCAGAACGGTCAGCCAGTCTGCTGTGCTTCTGAAACCCCACAGCCTGCGCTTCGTGGGATTCTTTGCATTCCTGGGGCTACTTTTTCCTGCATTTTTATTTGAATATCCATACGCTCAGTCTCCCCATGGTACTGATAAGAAAAAAATACATAACACCAGATCTCACCAATGCCCGCTTCATTCTGCTTCTCGTTTATCTCCTTAGAGCAGATAACGACTGTTCATAAAAACACAGTTTTAGGATAGGGAAGCAGAATTCTTTATTCATTTGAAATCAGCTTCCTTCTGCCCCTGCTCTCTTTAAGTAAATCTAAAAGGCGAAGGCGAGTACACATCGGGTTCTACAGACAGAGCTCCTCAGAGCCATTACGAAGCAAGCACCAGCCCTGCCCTCCACCCTCCGATAAAAACCCAGGTTGGGTCATAGAGACACTGAGCTCTTCCTTCCAACAGCCATTTTCTGTGCACAGTATAATGGAGGGAAAGCTCGTTGCCATGGTGACCGGCTCTCAGGCAGGGCTGGTGCAGCAGCTCTGAGTATGGGCTCATGAGACAGGAGGCCACAGTTGTGCTCAGCAGAATACAGGGATCAAAAGGTCTGCCTGGGGCTGGAGAGGGAGTACATGGGGAGGGGGAAGGCAGAGTACTGGGGTACAGCTTTCCTAACCATCCTGACAAGGCAGATCCAGAGAAATTCAGCAGAGGCTATAGAGGGAAAGGGGTGAAGTGGAGCCAGCATGGAGGAAAAAAAAAATGGAAGGAAGAAAAGGGTAAGGAAAAGGGTTCAGGGTCAAGGAGAGGAGGGAGCTGAGCTCTCCTCTGCGGCTAAGAGGCCGAGCTTGGGCGCTTTCAAAAACATGGACTGCGGGGGATAGTAAAATATAGGGCGTGTTTTCACCTCCACTTTGCTGTTGCCAACCAGTCTGGGAATCAGGGCTTAATTCTTACCCAGGAATTCATCCTCCCCACCCTCAACCTTTCTGTGCCTAGCCCTTGGTACACACAGTTGTACTGGGACATGATGCTGGCAAGGACTGAGTCCATGGTCCAGATGCAACTAGCTGGGGTTGCTTTCCTCATCCTCTCTAGCTGGACTTAGGTGCTGCTCAGTTCCACACTGTGACACTGGGAAGGGGTCTCAGAGATCACCCTGACCTGCCTTTTCACTTTCCAGATGTGGGGAGCAATGAAACGATTTCTTTACAGTCATTTCTAGGTACAGGTCTGTGTTGTGGAGACCAGGCGTCCTGGCTCTCCCCAGTTCTAGCTCACTTTGCAGTGTGATCTTTGTGGAGGGAAGATATTCCCACTGAATGTAAGAAATCATCTGGATATACTGAATGACAGCCCTTAGCAAGGCCATTTTCTTAGGGAGTATAGAAAGCCCAGGTTTGAGCCCCTCTGCTATTCTGAGAGCTTGGGGCCAAGGAGAAGCTTTCCCATTGTTTTTGGTGCCTCACACTTCATGGAATGGATGGTACTTTGAAATCCTGAAGCTATGCCTCCAACATGACTTACCTGAGCAATATCCCTTTGTGGAGTTTCCAGGGCATTGCCTGAAAGCAGGGGCATACTTCTGCCTGCAAAGTTCGCCGGCCCATATGCTGAGCATTAGCTGGCGGCCTCAACATATGGATCCCGTTACTTCAGTACCCTCCCTGCTGGAGAATATTCCTATTCTGAGTGAAAAAACAGCTTTCACTTTAAAAAAAAAAAAAAAAAGCGCCTTTCAAAAAAGAACATGACTCTCAAGGGGGAGTCAGGCTGAAGAGCTTTCAGACCCAAATGTAGCCAGGATCTATCTATGGACAGCTGAGAGAAAGAGAAATGAGAATTTCAAAGGAATTCCCAGCTTAACGGGATCCCTCACGCACATTTATCATCAGTTCTAAAAACAGAAACCTTCCATGGAGACTGCTGGCCCTTTGCACACAAGGAAAAGAGACTGATTTCTCCCTCAAAACACCAGACAGGACTGGGACAGAGGCGCCTAGACACTCTGCAAACAACATTTGGATGCTTTAGACTATAGTCAGTGGCAGGTTATTCTCCTGCATACGCCAAACCTTGAAATATAAGGTCTAATAACGAGAAGTGGAAACCCCGTGGGAAACTGTAAACTCCTTGACGCCCCTGCTTGCTCCTTCCCTCCACACCTCCCATGCTACTTTTCATTGTTTGCAACAAAATCTCCAGAATTGTGTCCCACCTTCTTCTAGCTGTGTGTGCAAGGCGATGTCCTCAGTGGACACAATGCACACCTTTAAAGCCACGTGTGCAAGCATTCGCTCTCTAATCACGTGTCCCGTGCCCTGCTCTGCTTCAGCCGTCTCTGCATAAACACTGTCATCTAAGCTGCAGATGAAGATTAATGGTCCCGGCCTCAGGTGTCTGGACCTGGGTGGGCTTTGCCGGCCGGGATCACATTGTTCAGTAATTTCCATGTTAAGCCCACTTGCAGCTAGCCTGCACTATCATGTTTACAAAGGCATTTCGTTATACCAATCTACTAACTGTTGAGAGAGGAAAAAGACAGGCAGAGGGAGCTGCATCCATCATTGGCAGGAGAGGAAACTGAGGTGCAGGAAAGGAAATACTTCACTTAGGTGATGAATTCAACCAAGACTGATGAACTAATGAACAAACATCATTTAATTCTAATGCTCCAGCTCATGTGTTTCCATTTTATAACTACTTTGAGCCTCTCTCTCTCTCTCTGTCTCTATCTCTCTCTCTGTCTCTGTCTCTGTCTCTCTCTCTGTGTCTCTGTCTCTCTCTCTCTGTGTCTCTGTCTCTCTCTCTGTGTATGTGTGTTGGGGTAGGCCAGAAGTCACTCTCAGGTGTATTCAGGAACCCCCCTCTTTGCTTTTGGAGGATAGCATCTCCCATTGGCCTGGAGCTCATCTAATTAGGTTAGCCTGCCTGACCAGCAAGCCCCACGGTTCCACCTGCCTTCACCTCCCCAGCACTGGTATTATAAAGCACACACCACCACACCAGGCTTTCCCACATGAATCCTTGAAGATCAAGTACTGTCTCTCCAGGCTCCTAGGACAGTTTTTGAAGCATCCAAATGGGTTTATTATAACCTGTTAGCTCCCATTCATTGTTCTCTCTCTCCAAATCACGGGCTAGATATTTTTGTACACAAATATTTCAGTCACATTGCTGTCACCATTTCCCTGTGGTTAATGGTAACTGTCCTCTTTGCTCACAGATGATAATATCATGACTCCCATTTGACAGATGGGGGAGCAGAAGCTCAAGGCCTTGACTGATGGTCAAGATTCAAGCACACGGTGACAAAGTCCAATGTTCCAGCTGTTTCTCTCATACTACGCTAATCCCTGTGTGCGAATATTTTTAAAAGAAGATTCTGTCATTCAATGAACTGAATGGTCCACTTCTCCTCATCTCATGGAAATAAGTCTGGGGGAGAGTGCTTGGCTTTAAAATATATCTGTCATTTTCAACCTTTCTCTCTCTCTTCCTTTCTCTTTAGTTGAATGTCCTAGAAGCAATGCTTCCTCTTTTAGGTGTAGATAGATGTTTCATATCTCCCAACTTCCTAGCAAAAGCATGCTATAAAGTCATAGTTACTGAAGAAAAGTGAATTAAATTTCAGTTCATAAACGATGCTAAGGTACTTATGGGGAGAGTTGGGGATCTTGTTAGGTAAAGCGACAGCAAAAAATTATCCTGATTTCCAGAGGGGTTCATAGATTTCGCTTAAATCAGCAACTCCTCACAGCAGTTGGATTCTACAAGTTTTCTTTTCTAATTCCAGCGTGTTTGTGGCATAGGAGCTCCAGGTAGAAAGTAAACTTGGTCTCTGTGACCACTTGAAAGCATTGTTGGGAGGGTTTTTCTAGAACCTGTTTAATAACGGCCAAGGATTTTTGAAAAATTTGTTGAATGTAGCTTTTATGTTTATTTTATTAGTTGTTGTTTTAGAAATCAACCATAAATTTTGCCATTTGCAATCACCTCTGTGGAAAAACTTTTTTTTCTAACTATAACTAGGGGGCCTTTCCATGTGATCATAGTTGCTGTAATTCCAGCCTCAGACAAGTAGGACAGGAACATAGGAACCCAGAGCCCCTACTGACAGTGGCATTTTAGGCTCCCTGTTAAACACACGGAACTCAAACTAACTAATGTGGCAATCATCCAAGTGCTTAAGGCCCAGGTTTGGCTCATCTGCTGGAGGGCGAATCTTAGTATGACTCGTGTTAGCTGTATGACCATAGCCAAGCTATTTAACTTCCCAGTGTCTCTTCTCCAAAACAGAGAAAAGAAAACTACCCACAGCTTGGGAAAGGTTATGTGAATTAATACATGGAAAAAAAATCACATAATAAGCTCCCAATACTTGTCTATTCTGTGCATAACCTTCCCATTGAGATTATTTCAGTTGGAGGGAAGCAATGATTTCCTTTATGGCTTAAAAATAAAATTTCTTTCCTAAGTGATCTAATCTGTGGAGAGGCAGCCTAGTTCTGCTTTTTACATTAATGTATCTGTTTGGAAAAGACTGAATTCAGTCAGAGCCAAAACACAATAATGGAAACACTGAGCAGAGCTCCGGATGGACCACTTCACCTTGGCTCCAGTGTTCTTGTCTATAACAGCAGAGAGACTGAACTCAGATGCTCGGATTGTCACAAGAGCTAAATAGGAGAAGGTTGCGGTTAAGGACTCAGGATCCAGAGTTAAGGAAACGGTTTGGGTTCCAGTCAGGCACTTAGTAACAGAGTTGATTGGCAGGTGAATCTAAGTCCATATTCTTTATCTCTATATGAGCATACTGACCCTATAGACCTCATATGGGTATTGAACTGATTTAGAAAGATATTTTATATAGTCATGCACACACACACACATACACACACACGATCTAGACTTCCCCTACAATCACAAATAAATAAAATATCCAATAATGTTTGTAACAGCAGGAACGAGACAGTAGACATTTCTTGTATACTATCATAGCTAACATCTCCAGTCTATTGATCTATGTGTTTATGTCTATGTGTATGTCCCAATGCAACCACTGAGAGCTCATACAAATGTGTATGTACATGTGTACTAATGGGATAAGTCCGAATGTAAGATTTGTACTGCTGGAAGAGAAACTTGGTATGAGTAAATTTATCTCATTTAAGGGAAATTAGATTAATAAATTTCTTTATGGCACAGGGATGTCACTCATATCAGTCCTGCAGTTGTGTCTTGAGCTATTGTTGGCAGTAGCTGTTCAGGAGAAAGTGAACCCCAATTGTAAACCCCAAAGCCGACGCTACTTTAGAGGTACTATAATGTATATGTTCTTAGAGATCTTGATTTCCTGTTGTGTAGAATGGCATCAGCATGGAAGACTACATTTTAGTTGCTACTGGAAGCATCAGAGCTTACTACTGGTTCAGAGCAGAACTGGGATCAGCCAAAAACTGCATGAGCACTGCTAATTTTCCAGAAAGAGACTTCAGTCTAATTTTTGTTTAAATTTGACTATTCAGAAGTAATGTAGCTAGGTTCCCAGGTCAGTGGTGATGAATCTATAATCAAGCCACTTCAAAACCTTCCTTATAATGTTCCTACAGGATCATGGTTCCTGGGTTTCTGCTAAGACAGAAGAAAATGAAGACAGAGAAGGAACCCTCTCGGTACAACCAGGGTTTCTTCTGGTTGTGAGCATCTGAACACAGCTGATGTGTGAGAGTAGACCCTCAGACTAGAAGAGAGGACAAAGATGGCTGTTAGGGACAGTAGAGATGGTTTCACATTTAAGTCAGTGGGATAGAGAAACTGGAACGCCTAGAGTAAAGGTAAGCCACACAGGCCGGCTGCCGATAGTACAGACAGATTTAAACCAAATTCACTGGCAAGAGACACTGGGCTCTTTATGTTCCTATACTGAGATGATTTCCAGAACTTAGCATTTTAATAAACCCATTCAAACTTGACATTGTTACCTGTTCAAAGCCATGCAACAAGTGGTATTGGTGAAAAGTCCCTCTATCCTCCCCAGTTCTCATGATTCAACCCAACATGACAGTGGAGGAAGTGACAAAATGATCGTGGCCTCAGAAATCGTCAGTGTTCTATAGCATCATCATTTATACAATAAGGTTGGAACAAGGAAGAGCAATGTTGAGTATCACAACAACAGAGGCCTCCAAGATTAATCAAATAGATCTCACCATTCAAAAAATTCTATCCTTTGGAATTCTGGCAACCAATCACAGAAGCCAACTTGTCAGAGCAAGCATCTCCATTTCTTAGCATAATAAATTACCCGAGCTGTTCTGAATGAGGCAAAATTGTCTGCTGGTTCTATTTCATGGGTCTGTCTTCAAATCAGAACCTGGGGTTGAGCTCTCTAATGCTTACAGCCCTCTTGACCTCTGGAGTTCAGCAATCTTTCAGAACACTTGGCTTCCTGAGTTTGTTGGGTCAAACTATCATCTTATTAGCTCTAACTTTAAAAACCAGATGGTTTCATGTTATTGGAAAAAAGATAATGGAATTGGGCTGATGGGTCAGTGGGTAAGCACTTGCCGTGCAAATGTGAGGACCTTAGCTCAGATTCCTAGGACCCACGCAAAGCTGGAGGTGTATCTGTAATCCCATTGTTCCTATGGCGATGGGAGCAGAGGCCTGAGAGTCAACAGCCTGAAGCTTGTGAGGGAGGCCTACAGCGACATGTGCAGTGGCAGACAATAAGAAATCCTGTCACCCAACAAGGTCGAAGGCAAGGACTGATAAGGCACGTTTGTCTGACCAGGTTCATATGACACTGTCATAGTATACACAGTACACACACACACACACACACACACACATCAGAGACTCAGAGATACACACATATAAAAATAATGGCTGAAAACTGTGGTTGCTGGACCCCAAACTACCTAGCAGCTAGAAAACATAACTCCAGGTTACATCAGGTCTTGCACTTTTGAGTAGAGAGCAAGAAAATCTACATGCTGGTCAGTTTGTTCAGAAGTAAGAATCAATTTCCAGCCTCTCACTCCCACCACCAATGCCATTTCTAATTCTCAAAGGAACACCAAGCAGGGACATAAGCCACACAAACTCTAGATCCACAGATTCAGCACTGAGCCAAGAGAGAATCCAGCCTGCCCATCAAAAAGAGCATATTTGCTCATCCTAAAATACCCTGAAACTTTTACTGTCTTCTGTGTTTGCTAAAGCATCGAGCCAGAAGTATTCTTATAGTGTATCACCAGGGCCAGTTTCCAGTCTGGGAGGAAAATCCTTTGGAGTGGGCAGCAGCCCCGTGTCCTATAGTGCATAACAGGTGAGGACAAGAGTGTTCCAGAACTCCTTGCCCCAAGGAGTGCATAACCTGGTCTATGTGTGCCAAGGGGCTGTACCATGGTCTATTTATAACATGGCTTCTCAGCCTGCTCTATCGTGGAGGGCCAGGATTGTAGAGCCAGTGAGTAGCGAATGGGGTAGTTCTGGGAGGGACCTGATGTGCCCTCATCAACTCTTTTATTTAATCCTCAGGAAAAAAATAGAGGCAGAAAATTCATGTTCTGTAGTGAAGTTTGGAGGCCTTGGGATTGACCGCAGATTTTGACCTCTGACCTAGGGCTGCTTTTTTCTTCTGTGTCTTATTTTCTTTATGTATCTCAGTAGCTAGTTCTGCTTTCTCTTCATGTGATTTACCCTAGCCTCATCTCCATCCCCAAAGAACTAGGGTGGCCAAGTGGAGAAAATAGCTCTGTATGCTGAGCTAAAACAACATGGGTTCACAAAGGCTTGTGATGAGCTGTATAACCTGCCCGATGAGCCTAATCCCCGCGGTACTTTTTATTAATTAATTAATTGACTGATTTTTTTGCTTATATGTTATGTGTATAATATATGTGTATGGAGAGAGTAGATAGATAGATAGATAGATAGATAGATAGATAGATAGATAGATAGCGATCTGCCCATATCTAAAGCTGAGATTATAGGCATGCCCAGCTATGCCTGGCTCTATACATGGGTGTTGGGGATTTGATCTCAGGTCCTCATACTCCACAGCATGCATGCTTACCCACTGGCTCATCAACCCAGTCTTCCGGAGGAAGTTTTTCTTGTTGTTTTTTTGTTTTTTTTTTAATGAAGTTCAGGCTTCTTGTATGGCACCCAGGACGTTTTGATCATGTAGTCTTAGGCTGCTCTCTGAAACTTTTCCTTGGTGAAAATGACTCATTGGAGTCTTTCTTCCAGCCATAAAATGGTACCAACATGAGGCGGGCTCCCCCACCCATCGCTCCCTTCCAACAGCTTCTGCTAACATGGCAAGAAGCTGGGATTATATCTTTCAATATTTGTCCAGCTGTTGTTTGCAGATGTTGTATTCTTTGCACAGAGAAAATAGAAAGTTAGAGAATGCTAGCATGCAACTTCATCCTGAGAATTTTAGATATCGCCCGTGTCTTTCAAAAATGTCCTTATGTGTTGATAGCTGTATGCACATCTGGGCTATTGAAGATACCGAGCTTAATGCTCCTCAAACAACCAGTGCAGAGAATTGTCAAGATCTCTTTTCTGTCAAGTAAAAGATTCTACACATCCAACAATATGTATGCGGTTATTGTGGGCCAGGCTCTGTATTAAATGTTTAATTTATTTAATCTTTACAACAATCTCATGAGGTTGGTAGCGTTTTGTCCTATTGGAAAGATGAAGAAAGCGAGGAAGCAGAATTGAATCCAGGATGTCCCAGCTCCAGGATGCTTGTTTTAGATCCAAACTGACATAGAGTTAGTCTCAAAATGAACTTTGGTGACAGGTGATTGCTTTTCTGCTGGAGGAGCTGGCAAACAGGCGCATGGGTAGAGGAAGACACCACAGGCTAGCAGCTACCCTGACAGAGCCCTTCCTCATTCTGGGAAGTGGCTAAAACCACAGGTACTGAGCCCAGAAGGCCACTCTCCTGCTGCTCCAGGTGTCCCCAGAACCCTATCCTCACCAGCCATGGGCCTGGCCTCAAAGCTTCCCTGCAGCTTGTCCTGCTGCAGATGCAGCTCTGTGCTCAGCGCTGATGGTGGACATCACCAGGGATAGGACCAGAGGAGCTGTATTTTCTCCAGCTGGATGCTCCATTGTCTTCTTTATTGGAAGGCTGGTATGTAAAGGACTCTTCCCTGGGTGCGGTGGGCACACACCTGTTCCCTGGGTGCGGTGGGCGCACACTTGTTCCCTGGGCATGGTGGGTGCACACCTGTTCCCTGGGCGCAATGGGTGCACACCTATTCCCTGGGCGCGATGGGTGCACACCTATTCCCTGGGCGCAATGGGTGCACACCTATTCCCTGGGCGCGATGGGTGCACACCTATTCCCTGGGCACGGTGGACGCACACCTGTTCCCTGGGTGCGGTGGGTGCACACCTGTTCCCTGCGTGTGGTGGACGCACACCTGTTCCCTGGGTGTGGTGGGTGCACACATGTAATCACAGCATGCCGAAAGGAAGGCGGGCTGTTAGAGCCCAGTGTGGGGGTGCACATAAGAACCTGTCTCAGAGCAACAATGCCAGTCTAGCTGCTGAACGGACGGTGACAGATTCACCCTCACCATAACGGGGCGACGATTTGTTGGACTTCCTGCTGGCTCTGAAGTTATGCATCTCAAGGCAGCTGTCTTCTTGAATAGGTCACCTGCAGTGTGACCCTGACATAGGAATTCCTGTGGAGGTCACACTTTTTCATACGGGGTGCCGAGTCCAATCTCAATCAGCACAGCTACTCTCAATCCAGTCGAATGGTGCTTGACCCGCTGGATAATCCACACAGTCACATCATACAAATGTGAGGGTGGGGAGAACAGAAGAATTCTTTGAATAGCACAGCTATTGTTCTGGAGTTTATCGTGCCGCTTTTTGAGTTAGGGAGCCAGTGGAAATGCTTTCCTTAGCATCGCGGCTCTTCACCTGGAATCAGGGTACGAGCCTTACCACCACCGTGGCTTCTCAAAAGCTCAGAACTGAGCAGGGCTGTAGATCAGAATGAGGAGGGGTGGGTGCTGAATACAAAGGGCTGAAGCAGACAGTGCCAAGGGCCAAGGAAAGGACAGTGTAGGCACACAGAAGTGGAGATGTTAGGGGTCTGTGCCATATATTTCATCAGCCAGCAGGATGACCCGTCCACCCATATGACTACTCAGGGTGCTGCTCTCCAGTCCTCAGTGAAGTCTCCTGACTATGCTTAGAGCCTCGCTCAGCCTCTGCAGGGTTACCTCAGTGAGGAGAGGAGCCCCACATCCAGCCCTACTCCAGGTTGGCTCCTAATTCTCCTTGGCATTTTTTATCTTATGATTTATACTCTTAATAACAGCAGCAGCCTGCAGCTGCACTCCAGGAGGCTGGTGGTCTTTTTCTGACTTATGAGGAATCCAATGTCTTGGGCAGGGTTTGCTGGGAGGAAAGTGGTGGAAATGTCACCAGGTAGGAACAAGGAAGAATGTGATCATACCATCCTGGCAGCTGGGATCCCCCCGCCTCTGCCGCCATGTGCTAATCTTTTCCTTCTTTCTGCCTAGAACACTTTTACAACACTGAAGAAGGACTAACAAGTCACACACATTGAACACGAACCATGAAACCCTCACATCCACCATAGATGTTGGCTTGTGTATTTAATGGCTTTTTTTTTTGTTTGTTTTTGTTTCTGTTTCTTTTACAGAAGCTACCATTACTAAGTCCTTTTATTACTCACTTACACCCCCTGCTCCATACCAAACTAGGCTTGGCACAGACACTGTAGCTATAGTACAAGCAAAAGAGCCTTTGGATCCCAAGCTGTGAAATCAAAGGCAGAAGCATGGAACACCTCATGGTACCGTGTCTTCAAGTGTTTTGATGTTCAAGGAACCAGTTAAAAGGTCAAGGATAAATAATGAGGCTCACCCTGGAGAAACAGACATCCACCAATCTCATGCCATGGTGGTGAGTCTTGTTCTAAGGAGACTCTCATTATGGGCAGGGCCTCTTCTTTCACCCCTTGAGGTGATGGAGTCCTTATGGGAAATTTGGACTCAAGTATCTGAGCTGCTTGTTCCTGGATCCTTCATGCTCATATTTATAGAAAAGGAAAACCCACCCATGGGGAAAGTCTGCAAGTAGAGGTAGGGAAAACTTCTTCCCATCATCCTCAGAAGAACAAGCCACTCTCTTGTCACTAGAGTCTACAGAGACCACTGAGATCCTGGCCTAGTGGTCCCTATGTCATGTTTAAATAAAGGACATGAGCAGGATGCAGAAAAGAACCACACAGACGCAGACACAGACACACAGAAAGATGGGCATGAATGTAACATATACAGATTCACATACAGATACACGCAGAGACATGAACATAAACACATAGCCATGAACATAAGTGCACACAGATTCACAGACACACATAGGCTGGGTTATATGATGACTTCAAAGTGAACTTGGGTCATATAGTAGGACCCTGCTTGAAAAAAGTAGATCTTAGAAATCCCTACCACATGGTGACACAGGAACACAACTCACTATATGATTGTAGTGTTACTTATAAAAACATACAGACTGTGTCATCGGCTGGATAAGATGTACACACTCACTTATGACAGACCATAAATGACTTATATGTTAAGTGTTCTATAGCTTTTATTATTTTACTATGTACTCTTTACGTCTATAAAAACTTAAAATGATTGTAAAGCATGTGCCATGTTTCCTAACAGCAGCTTCAGGCAGCTGACTTTTTATCACCCAATCAAGAGACACATGGAGGCACATCCAAGGGGTACTGATGGCCACACAACCTGCTCCCCATCCCCATCTCTGTGACCTTTGGGGGACCAGGGAGCCTGGCTGCAGGCTCCACCCCCATCTCCACTGCCTTCTGGGGGATCAGAGAGCCTGGCTGCAGGCTCCTGCTGTAAACCCCTAACTTTAAGGAGCTACAGGAAGGGATCTAACTCTGCCACATGGGTCTGACTCTACTACAGAGCCCCTGCCACATGGTTTGTCCCTGGCGCTGGGGCCTGAACTCTCCTCAGAGCCACACTGCTTGTTACCTCACACTGTCTGCGCTGGTGTTAAGATATTCTAATATCTTCTTACCTCCAGCAAGCCTCTCAGTGTTCCCCTTGAACTCTCAAGGACATGATCTGAAATAGGTCTTATTTAGAAAATTAGGGCATACAATTGGACTTTTACTCAACTGTAAAGAAAAATGAAATTATGAAATGTTTAGGAAAATGGGTGGAACTGGAACAAATTCTGCTAAGAGAAGTGACCAGTCTCAGGAAGAAAACATTGTATGCTTTCTCTCACATGTGGATTCTGAGTTTTAATGTTTATATGTATATAATTCAGGGGTTTTCAGAGTGGACACAGACTACAAGATTAAATAGGAGGCCATGGAAAGGGCAGAAAGGAGAGAGAACATGTCATGTTACTGATCAGGGCTATCCAGGTGTGTGAAAGGACACTCTTATACTGTGTGGTGTTTGTACCAAAATAATATCAGTCTGTGATATAGTTCTCAGAATAGATCTCTACTGTGGTGAGGCCCATAACTGTTTCCAGAGGACTGGCAGAAGTCCTCCACACCTAAAAGCAACAGCGGCAGCAACAACTTTGGTCAGAAAGGAAAAGCAATAACGTATATGAATGTGAAGCCATGTTCATGCAGTATAAGTTATTTTATAACAAGGCAAGCTGCCTTCGTTTCTATAAACAAGCCATAGCTGTCAGCACTACTATTTGGTCTTTAATGATGCCAGTATCTTATGGAAAGCTATTAAATAGTAACAACCTGACAAGCCAGTCTACTAAGGACCAGAGTTTCCAGGATAAATGGCTAGAGAGAAAGAGCAGACGGTGGCAGCAGCCCTTATACTCCCTCTGGGACCACGAATCTGCCTCTGGATAGCATCCTTCTCTCTGCAGATACAGCTCTGACTTCTACTGACTTCTTACTCCTTTTCTTTCCCACTGCAGGGTCTGCACCTAGATTTCTATTTCATGAAGCATTTCTCACTGAGCCCATTCAGGAGAACTGACAGATTCTGAATGTTCTACACAAATATCACCAGGACACACTAAGACCATACACGTTGTACTATATCAGTTTCCAGAATCACTGAACTGAGTTATAGGCTCAGTCCCTAGCAGGGAAAAGAGGATGAGAAGCCTGTTCGCTCCAAAAACTGCCAGGTAGATTCTGCAGTTGAAAAAAATCAGTCGTCAGTTAAATAAGAGAAACACCCCAAACCACACAACTACTATGCCATGGTTTCTTATTCCGTGTCCTGTACTTAGGGCAAAGCTATCAAATGAACAAAGGAATTCGAGTTCAGAGTTAGCCCTTCTTTAGGATCTACATCCTTTTAGAGAGTCACAAGGAAGAATGGTCAGAGATCAGAGCCTGAGGTCATGAGCCTGGGTCTAGAGCAAGGTCAGAGTAAAGCTGCCTCTCTTATTAGGGGACACAGACACCGGCTGCAGGAGACAGACAGATCTGCAAAGGCAGGAAAGAAGGAGAGATAAAGGAAGGAAGAGGGTGAATGAGTGAGAGGGAGCTACTAAGTACAGTCTAGAAGAAAAGTGTCATTACAGTGGAAGGAAGAGATGACCTCTGGATGCAATGTGACTAGTGGTCTCCAAGGAGCCTTAGTAAGAAGACTCTCTGTGCTAGCTCTACTGTGTCTCTAACCCTTCTAGAAACTACCATCAGTGTCGACCCATGTACAATCTCCTCTGTACAACAGCACACTGTGGACTCGGGCTAGTGTTCATCATTCAGCGAGGCCTCAACTGTTGGCACAGACTGGACTGAACAGAACATAAGCCCTTCCCTCTTGGAATTTGAAAGGTGACGATCCAGGATTCCTCTTCAATGAGGTTCTTTCTGTTCCCTGAAAATTCTGGTTCTGTACCTCTGCCTTGCGGTCCTTGTGTTTCTAATGATGCTGGTGATTTTGCTATGTAGCCAGGTCAGGGATCACTGGCTTAGTCGATAACCTGCCTGGAATAACTGATGAGTTCCAACCAACCTCACACCCAGTTAAAGTCTTCATGCCCCTGATGAAGACTAGTTATCTTTGCAATCACTCTAACATTGTGCTGCTTACTTTGCCACTTGTCCCATGAAGCAATGGAGCACAGCTCTGCACAAACTTAGATGTCACCCATCCATTTTCACGTGGGTCACAGCAGCACTTTAGGAAGCATGCGCTGTAAGCGACTGTGAGGAACGCTTGTATGTATCAGTTCACCTGGGCCACAGAGTACCCAGAAACTTGGTCAAACATCATCCTGGGTGGGTCTGTGGGAGCATTTCTGGGAGAGGTTAGCACGTTGATTGGATGGAGTAAGCAGATTGCCCTTCCTAATGACATGGTGTTCCTCCACTAATTGGTTAAGACCTGGATAGAAGGCTGAGTAAGACAGAATCTCAGTCTCTTTAAAACCAGGACATAAAACCTCTTCTGCCTGTACCTGGATTGGGAGTGGAGCTTATGCCATAGGCTCTGCTGGTTCTGCAGCTCTGACTCAGACTGGAATTGGACCATCATTTCTCCTGGGTCTCCAGTTTGCTGATGGCAGACCTCAAGCTTTGTAGCTTCTGTTACTAGGTGAGCCCATTCATTATAGCAGTCTATTCATTTATAAATCTGTATACTCATCTAAAATATACACACAAATCAGACACGCATATAAGTAGATCAATGTATACATATGCATATTCATGTCCACATTTGTGAGACTGTGTATTGTGTTTCCTACTGGTTATGTCTCTCTGCAGAATCAACACTAGCGTGCTAAGATACGTGAGTGTATTGCATTTTTTTGAAAATAGATGCCCATTACAATAAAGTAGATATGATGGGGGGGGGAGGAGATAAGCTACAGTTGATGGCACCGAGCCTAACACGGGGTTGGACATCTTCGGTCCACCTAGCTCAGGATGATCACTCGTAGCACAGATGACAGATCTCAGTCCCTCGGGAAATGGCTTTGCTCATCAGAGGAGAATGAGGTGCTTCCTTTGTGAGCTGCATCCAGAACACCCAGAGGTGAATCTGTTGATCACCAAACAGTGATCAAGACCCATTCAGTGTGCTCTGTGCCCATCCTTGCAAATCGTAAGGGGCAAGAAAACCCCCAGAAAGATGAGGGAGTGCATGAAAGAGGCATCAGATACCCCTCCCAAAATGAGACCTTGGGGGCTCTGAGATAAAGCCTTTAGCAATTATGAATTATCTGTAAGTCATAAAATAATACAAATTGCTGCTATAGTACCTTCAAAACGCCCGTGTAAAAAGACAGCCGGCACTGTGCAGTAGTTGTTTTAGCATTGAACGCTTTCTGCTCGATGGAATAAGGAGCGACCTGACTCTTCGCTTTGTTCTATTCTACTGACAAATTTCCAAGCTCAACAGGCACATTAATAGGATTCGCAATCCCCTGCTGAACGCAATGAAAGAAAACTCTGAATTGTTCCCAACAATTCCTAGCTGAATTCATCTTGCCTTTAGAGACGAAGAGTCCCAAGGACAAATGTGGCTCTTGCGTGTAAAAGATTAGTATTTCTTCCTAATATCTCTGTGTGGTTCTTGTTTTCTCCACTGCCTCCCTGCAACGCATACTTCACTGTAAAAGAAAAGGTCATTTGGTGATTCATTAGCTCTGCTTCAACGTGAGAATTCAAAACCACTGTTCAAGTGGGCCATTGCACTGCAGCCACAGGTCTTCCTGAAATCTGATGTGGACTGTGACTGATACATAACCTTCACAGAGAAAGACGGGAGACTGTGGCCATGGCTGAACACCCTTTCCCGTAAGTTCTTCTTGTCTTCTGTGTTTCAGACTATAGAGAAATCCAAATGCCATACACGTGTCTGCCCCTGCATCTCACTCTACTGAGGACATTGACTCAAGGATGTAAAGAGACACCTTGTGCTGTAACAAGTGGGGACTTCATTGGTTTGCCGCAAGGCCCATGGACATAAATACAGTAGTGTCTGCTATGGTTTGGATGTCTCCCATGTGCCCAGTCATCAAGGGGCTTCCCTAGGAGGTACTGGGGACCTTTGGAAGGTAGAGACACTGAGAGTGTTTCTTCAAAGGGGACTGTAAGATGTCAGCCTTTTCTCTGTTTCCTGCTCGTACTGCACATGCTTGCTTTGAGAGGCACTTCCCTCATGTGCTGCCCTCAGCCGAAATCCAAAGCCATTGGGCCTGCCGAGCCTTGGATTTGAACCTCTAAAATCATAAAGCAAAATGACCCTCTTTTTGTCTATCAGTACCTTGTGTTAGTATTTTGTTGACACCATGGAAAGTCCTAATACAGCTCCCAACACACACTGAGTTCACTAATACAGCTCCTAACACACAGTGACCTCACCAATACAGCTCCCAACACACACTGAGCTCACTACCATAGTTCCCAACACACAGTGAGTTCACTAACACAGCTCCCAACACACAGTGAGTTCACTAACACAGCTCCCAACACACACTGAGCTCACTAATACAGTTCCCCATACACCAAAGTTCTGGCTGGTTAGATCCTAAGAAGCTGAAATTTCTTCGTCATAAAATGAGATATGGCTAGCAAGACTTGTGGTGATTCAAAACAATAAGCTGGCAAAAAAAAGCGGGAGTCCAAACGTCACACCAATTAGCTGCCTGGTGAGGCAAGACGGTGCAGTGGTTTCCAAGTGTCTTGTATTTGGCTCTGGTGCCAGCGGGTTCGACAAACACTACCTGCCCGGCATCTGGCACTCTGCTCACTCACATGGCACCTTCAGAGGTGAATATTGTCTCCTATATTACTTAACAAAGAGGAAAAATGCTATTTAGGTGAAAATGCCTGGGCACATTCTGAACAGTGAGTCAGACAGGGTTGCCCTGTGCAAGAGGACCACTGTGTCTGTGCAGCAGGAGGCCTGGAGCCTGGTGGCTAATGTCTTCCTATGAAATCAGATTGAAAGCAGAGGCAAGAGGTGTCAAGGGGAGGAAATTGGGGTTTTCTCTTTTAGTCTTATCTCAAAAACCATCAGAGAGTTTTAAGCAAGCTCTTCTATCTCTCCAATTCCCAGGGAACCCATTGGGAAAAGGAGAGGTTGACATAACTGAGTGTGAAAACCCACTGTAGCTCAACAGTCACATGATGGAGGCAAAGAAGCTAGTAATGAATTAAGCAGTGTCTCTTGGCGCTGGCTTGTCCCAGCCCTGTAGGTAAGAGTTCCAGGGAGTTTCAGGATCACCTATTTTTGCTGATTCTGAAGGCACAGTAGAGGCCCCACCTCACTTGGGTAAAGTCAAGGTTACCCCTTTAGACTGACATCTTAGGGCACCTAGCAGGTGCAGTCGTTTTCTGCAGTGGGGCTCTATCCTTGGACTCTGTTACTGGCTGACGTTCTGGTCTAAACGAGACACAGCATTCAAAAGACAGCTTGGCTGACTAGCCTGCTTCTGTTCCGAACTCATGCTGAGGTCATGCTATAGAGGATCCCACCACAGGAAGTCCCATTTGGGGAGAAGCAGAGATGACGACATCAGTTCACCTTGCTGTGTGATAGGGAGTAATCCAGATGACAGAAAAAGGTTTCCTATACAGTGGTGTTCTGTACGTGGTACTTGTCATCACCATAAAATAAGGCCAAAGAAAGCAAGTTAGCATCCCCAGGCAGCTGCTGATAACATTGGGAAGAGGTCAAGAGAAGCAGCATCAGGACCATGTGGATGGAAGACAAATGAAGGCAATTAGCACAGCTACTTTCCACACCCCCAGCTTGACCAACACTAAGACTCTGGGAGCTGGGCTGCCATTCCCATGGTACATCATCATCTGGAAGGAGAGTGAGTTTGGAGAAACCGAACAAGATAGACTATTCTTCTCTTAGGGCACTTTCTCCCCTCAGGGAGTGGTCCAAAGTGAGATGCTTCTTCACATGGTAATCTATCCTGATGGGCCTAAGGTCAGAGTATGGATAACTCCAAAGATAGTAAACCATGTTTTATCAAGTGACACCATCACAGTCAGTGCTATAGGTAAAACAAGGATCTAGAAAGAAATTGCTGCTTCTAGTTATCCCTTCCCTCTTGTTGGGCTTTAACATTAGTGACTCCAAAGTGTTCATTCTGGATGCACCCCTGGGGCCTATTTTGAGAAATACCTTTTGAAGCCATGTTTAAATTCTGGAGGCTATTCTTTTCTAAATGGTGGAAGATAGCCCCTCAGTCTAATTCTGGGTGGTTATCTGTCAATGTGATGAAATCACCCATGTAGAATCAGCGATGATAAGCCAGCCAAGCATGGCGCTTCCCAGGTCCAGATGTGAACGCAGCAGCCCCCCAAGCACTCTTATGTAACTGTTCCTATTTCTGGCAAGGGCAGTAAAGACCATGTGGATTATAGCCTCACTGTAAAGTCTGCCCAAGGAGAACAGAGCCAGACCTCTGTCCTGCTGCTGCTCACACTGAAAGCAGATACTCGGGTCTTAGCGTTAGTAGCTGCCAGGCCAGACAGCCTCAGTCCCCAGTAAAAGTTAATACCTGAGTCAAGCCAGCTTGAGCAACAGCGGTTTGGAACAGAGCCTGACTGTGTTCAAGAAGCCCCCAGGACTCTTTCACACCAGACATCCTCAGACCGGATCTCAAAGCCTTCCCGTTCTCCCTACTCAGCAGCGGGGATTTCCTCCAGGAGGATTCTCCCAGTCTCGGCTGGTGGAACCCATCGTTATGGTATTAACGAACCTCAAGAGACTGACAAGGACATCCCTGCAGGGGAATCAGCATTGCTATTCCTGATCAGGGATATTTTTATTCTTGTGTTGCCAAGAAGTAAAGAGAATCTGCACCAGCAAGTAAGTGTTGAGCACCAGACTAGATGCGTACAGACCTCACCCCTGGGGCCCAATGTGGCCCCTGGACTCACTGATGTACTGCACAGAAGGGGAAACTGAGACTTAGGGTTGAAATGGATTGTTCCAGTATTACACAGCTAGCAAGAAGCTAAATTTAGGCTATACATCCGCTCCGTTCCAAAGTCCGTTTCACTTCTGTTTCCATGAGGTCCGCATGAACAGAAAGAGGCCTCAAGGGAGCGGTGGGTGTCTTCTACTGCTTCTACTCTAAGCAAAGATTTCCTGCTTCTGCTGGTGGAGGGAGTGGGAGAGAGCAAACTCCACACTTGAGGAAGGTGCCTCTGCACCATGATGTCACCCAGTTCACACCTCAGATATCGGGTGAGTCTCCTGTGTGCACTCTGATCAGGGCTAGGAGTCCGATATCAGGCTTTAGGAAGACCACTCCAGAAAATTCCATGTAATTTTTAAACATAAATTCTCATGCTAAGGAAAAGGACCCCTTCTAGACAAAGAAAGAATGAATTTGGGGATAAGAGAAAACCCATATGCTTTTCTTCCTCTTATAGTCAGGATGACCCTCTGTAGTAAGCTGAATGACATTGCATGCCCCTTAAAACGAGGGCTCTGCCTTACAATGCCAGTTTCCAGTCCCCAATCTATAGCCATGCCCAGCAGCTATCCAATGCCCATCAGAAGAAGCAAGTAGAATGCAGGATATTAAACATGGCATCTGCCATCAACAGTGGTCCACAGATTATGATGCTGGCAGGAGACCAGACAGTCATGCTATCTGTACATGTGGCTATTGAACCTATGTGGCCTGGAAATTTGGGGTCTTCTTCTGGCACGTTGACCTCAGAGAAAGAGAAACTTTCCAGCCCTCTGCTATCTTCTTCGAATGATCATCAAGACTGGGCCCAAAGATTCTTTGACTCTAGACTGCTAATCGGTTGACTCCCCTCCTACCCCATTTCTCTTACTAACTAAGGCTATACTGTCACAAAAGCCACATGTCTCCATACTTCAAGAGACAACGTCTGAATCGAAAAGAAATCTCAGCATTTTATGCTAAAGAGGCACCGACATCTTCATGTCTCCAACAATTTCTCTGTGGTTTGTTGGAAGCTCTTTCTAAAATCTTCTGGTGATTGTCTATGCTTTATCACAGCTCCCTGCGGGATGGGAGAGAAGAAATTACCCAGGCATTGACATAATAGTCACACAATGACTGCCTGGCAATGCTCACTTATTAAGCAAAGTAGGCAGAACAAGAGATGGCTAAATCATATACCTGCCGCTCCCTCGCCCCTGTTCCGCAGCATCCCACACAATAGAGGCCCCTGGAAGCCGCCAGCTCCGCATCAGCCTTGCCTTGCACAGTGGGTGAGCTGAGGCAAAGATAATTTCCCAGGCTGTTTGGCTATCAACAGACACCAAATTGCTTAGCTGAGCAGACATGATTTCCTTCAACTTGTTGTAAAATTCTTAAACAAACCCCGAAAATGGAAATGCATTCTCATTTTACTTCCTAGCTAAAGAACAGTGGATTCTTTACTTAAGAATCAACAATTTGGGGAGAGGGATATGGATATAAACATCTACCCTCGCAGAAAACAAATTAAACATATATAGTCAGGTCCATATAGCCAGCTCTCCATAGCTACATATTCAATATCCAAAGATTCAACTGACCATAAATAAAAAAAAACATTCAGGAAAAATTCTGTATTGTACTGGATGAGCAAACGTCTTGCCTTCTTACCATTCCCTAAACTACAGAGAACAGCGTAACATTTGCATTGGATTTGGTAGTGTAAGTGATCTGGTGATGCTAAAGACGACCTGAGGATCTGTATCAGTTTTATGCAGATACCCTATGGTTTCCTGGAAGTGACTCTAGCATCCCGGGATACTGGCATGTGTGGGGGAGTCCTATCATCAACGTTGTGTGGCTTGGGGGACTACTACAATTTAGAAATACAAGGTACAAAAAAAAAAAAAGAAATACAAGGTACAATTTATTCATGCTGTCCTGTCCAGTGACATTCTGGTAAATACTTATCAAAGAGTTCATGGTGGAAGGGATGCCCCAGCTTCTTGCCTTTGCCATTTTCTATGGTGTGAATATTCTGCTCGTGAAATTTTGTTCTACCAACATGAAACACAAAAGAACCACCAGGAGCCCATTTCTTCCGGTGTGATCTGTAGCATTTATACCAGTGGCAGAACTGGTGTAAATGAGATAAAAGCCCTTGGACGTTACGGTAGACGCCGAGGGAGATCTCATTGATGTCGTCTGTGCAATCTTTACTTCTCATAGTCTATCCTCAGCTTCCTCTCTTTTCAGAACCTAAGCAAACGTCTTCTTTGATGCGGCCAGTTGAGGAGTGACATGCCACTACACAGGAAGGAATGTGTCTCCGTAAAATTTTCACTGAGTTCTTTCTCCTGACTACAGTGGGCGGCTTACTTTGGGATCCCCTATCTTCCAGAAGCTAAGCTGCCTGCCAGGAACTTACAAAATAGCTGAGCATTAAGCAGAGTGCTAACCAGCCCCCATGTTCCTGGACATCACTGTCGAATGGCTGGGAGGCAGGGCAAGCCAGACGGATAAGTGGCCAGAAAGTTGTCATGGACCTCCCAGCTGCACCATTTCACAATGAAACGTAGAATCATTTCTGACCACCCCCAAACAGGGCCCTTTACTGGAGATAAACCCTGAAGTCTTATTTAAGCCAACATACTGATTCACTAGACACAAGACACACGTGACAGCATCTTCGTCCCAAGCTATTTCACCCTTGATTTATGTCTTTCTCCTTCCCTTGCCTCTTCCTCCTTTTGATTCCTGACTCCTGCTTGCTCTCAGGTTAACTTATTATCTCTCCTACACCGATCCTCCTCTGCTAAGATGAAGGCACATGGAGGATGGGGTGAGGAAGAAAGAAGAAAATTCGCAACGGCAGACCTTGTCTGCCTTTGTTTCATCTGTATGGTCTATCTCGTGTTCACTTCTTGGATTTTAAATCCCACACAGTCTCTAAAGAACTTTTTTTTTTTTGAGAGCTCAGCTACTCATTTATAAAGTCAGTGTTTTAAAATAGCATCTTCCCACCCACTCGCCTCCCGTGTATCCCTTTATTACTGCTGTGGGCATGCTTTCGAAGGGAGCGAAGGGAGAATCCGTGGCAGAATATGAAGGTATCAGGTAAGAGACAGGGACAGAAGAGTAAGGGTAGAGCAGAAGGCACCCTGGGTAGGGCTCCTTTCACATGGGGGTCTGCCTGCCAAGGATCCACATTTCCCAGATCTGCATCGTCCATTTACACATGTTTTCCTCAGGGCTGTTCAGCTGCAAATGCTAAGAAATACCTGATGTTCCTTCTGCTACGTGGCTTGAAACAACAGGTCTTGGAAGACCATGTGCCAAAAACGTATTTCCAGGTAGACTGTCAGGGCACAGAAGATAGAAGAAAAGCTGCAGCTTAGCATGTCACGTGATGACAGAGGCCTGAAGAGTTGATGTCCCTCAAGCCACCTCATCTGAGCGGCAATTGAAGCCGGGGCATCTGTGGACCGGCATCAACACTGCTGTGCCACAGCCAGAGATGGGTGTAAAGGAACAATCTGTGAACTGAGTTCTTTTTTCCTGACTCCAGGAATATCTGTTGACAGCCGGAAAAACATCCCAGTAAGTACTTGAGAGAGCACTCTGTGATGTCAACAATGACTTCCTTCTAGGGTATTGGTAGACGGAGAAGACTATGAAGAAGTTTCGAGAAGCTGAGGCAGGACTACAAACGCCAGCCTTCCAAAGCCAAGTTATCTTTCCTGGTAAACCCAATTAGTAAACCCAATACAGCATATTACTTTCATGACCCTCTTACATCCTAATTTTCACCAAGGACACAATCTCATAAGACCTTGCTGGGCTAGGTCTTCCCCACAGAGTGTGAGATAAATGATACAATTTTCTATGGTACCATGAAAACATTTAGGGAAAATTTGTAGTAGCTACCTTTAGGAGTTTGTAAAACTAAATTTGACCTTGTCCCAATGACTACAGTGGGGTAAATCACATAAATTAGACAGACAAAATAAAAATAAGCCACACACATCCAAAAAACAACAAACCCAAACAATCACTAGGGGAGGTTTGTAGATATCACCTATTTTAAGACATAACAAAGGGGGACTATTAATCTTGGAATAATTCCGTAACAGTTCTCTTGAAAAACATGTAGTGTTTTGTGTTGACCCTTCTCAGACTAGAGGGTATTATGAGAAGTGAGATAAGGGTGTGACCTCAGAGTAGACCAGATGTCCTAGAATCAGACTGTGGTCAATAAGGGCATCTGCATCTAATCTCCTGTAACAACTCTTGTCAGTTGTGGGTGGAACAAATTTGATGAGCTCTTGCACACATTTTCTGATCTTGGGCCCACTTCCTCTCCTACAGTTTCATCACAATCCAAGCCAAACCTAATTTAGAATAGCAGGGATAACCCTCACTGTCCAGGTTTGCTCTTAGTGAGTATTCCTGCTAATGCCATTGGCTTTCCAGGGGCCATATTTGCTTTTGACCCACGCATGCTCAGATCAGCCCCATTCTTAGCTCCAACCTGTGACTTCTACAAAGTTAACAGTGGAGCCTGAAAAAAAGCTACTCTGATCTTTAAATCCCCAAGTCTGTGTTCTTGCTATTAGAGCTGCTGCTGATTAGACCCAGTTCCCCCGAGGCATATTGTGTTTGATCAGAAACACCAGCATCTGATGGCTGTTTGACCAAACACCCCCACTCATCCCATCCTCTTTACTCACCGTTCCTTTTCTACCCACTCATCCACTGCTGCACTGCCTCCGGAGGACTTAAATAGCATTCGCATTGCTATTATTCTTGCCTCTTCCTCCTTCCTTTCCTTTCTTTATTTTTACATGTGCATATTTAAACACAGACATAAACATGTTGAGTTTACAAATATAGGAGCATGAGTATGTGTGTGGATATGTGTGGAGTACAGTGGCTGATGTTTTTACACAGTAGCATATGATATGAAAAATAAGCAAACAAAGAGCTCATTATTTTTCCATATGAAGATGGAGTAAAGCCCAAGACTTCATCCTTTTCAGCATTACAACTTCAGTAGCAATAGGGTATACATGGACAACCTGTGTTGAAGTAGTGAAGCCTAGTCTAGATGTAGAATCAAATCTACACATGTGGTACCTGAAATATATCTCACCTCTTGTCCTAGCCAGGGTTATCATCACTGTGATGAAACACCAAGAGCAAAGCAATTTGGGGAGGAAAGGGTTTGTCTGGGTTATACTTCCACATCATTGTTCATCATGGAAGAAAATCAGGACAGGAACTCAAGAAGGGCAGGAACCTGCAGGCAGGAGCTGACGTAGAGGCGTGCTGCTTACTGGCTTACTCACCATGGCTTGCTCAGCCTGCTTTCTTATGGAACCCAGGACCACCAGCCCAGGCATGGCCCCACCCATAATGGTCTGGGCCCTCTCCCATCGATCACTAATTAAGAAAACGCCTTACAGTTTGATCTTATGGAGGCATTTTTTCTATTGAGGCTTCCCTCATTTCAGATGGCTCTAACTTGTGTCAAGTTGGCATAAGACCAGACAGCGCGCCTCTGACTGAAAAATGGAGGCTAATGTGCAAAACCCCTAAATCCAATAGCTTTCTATGTGGTAAATAAACGGCGCATAAATCAATGACATACATGTGACCGGGAGGGCAAAAGCTGGGGCTGAGGTACACGATTCAAGTGCTTTCCAAATTGTTACACAATGCCTGGCTCCCATTCTGCTCCGCAAAGCCTCAATTCAAACAGTACACACAGCAGCCATTTCTTTGGGCCAAAGGTGACAGCGAGGCTGTCATTCACAAATCAGCACAACTGGTAAACTCTATTAAGCTTCCATCAACTCCTCGTGTCGCATTAGGGACCTGAGTCAACCTTTTGACAACAACTGTAAAATGTCTCCAGATGGCTAATACAGCACATCAAAGTTAGTATTCAAAGGCCCAGTCAGTACAAGAAATACCAGTCTCCCACCCAAGCATGACATCACCTAGCAGTTTCATTGCCAAGTCACTTCGGGAGACTTTTATTTTGTAGGGACTGCAAAAAGGAAGCCTTTTGGCCCTCAAATGTGTAAACTTCACACATACATAACCTCCTGTATTCCCTGAGGGTGGCAATGGAGTTGCTGGCAGACTTGGAGTAAGAGAAAATACAGGCATAGTACTTGATGTACTCCCAGCATGAGTGTAGTTCACGCAGGAGCAGCTTCTGGCTGGCATTCCCCCGACCCTAGTGTCCCTTCCCTATTGTACCTTTTCTCTTCAAGACCCCTAGCTATTTCTTTGTCTTCATGGAAATTTTAACAGTGCCTGGCTTCTCTAATCTGCATGCAAATATATAAGTGTGTATGCGTGTGTTTATCATTCAGTGAATTCTAGGTAAAAATGTTCACACTTCAGATAGACAAGAATGTCAAAATTTGTCCCATAGTGAGAGGTTGAAGGGAGGAGGTAGGGATCATCCTGTGCCCCATCTCAGGAGATGCTGGAAGACAGGTTGCAGCATGGCCAGCCTCTGTACACATGAAGCCTCCATTCCAGGAGCCACAGCTGCATCTGTGGGCCTCATTTATTAAACAAATCCCTGCCACAGAGTCAAATGTTGCTTTTCACCAAAGCTCCCCAGATTTCTTTTGCAGCACACAAAGAACCTTTCGGCATAAGTCCCTTGCACTCACAGAACTGAGCAAAATCTGCAATGCCTAGAAGTATCTGGCGTTTGATGGGGACATAGAGTCATATCTATGAGAGAACGGTCAGCATGGGCTAAGCATCAGGCCTTGGACAGGAGGTGCCAAGGGGCTGTGCACGTGTCTACAGTCTCTGCAGGGAGGTTGACACCCCGCCGGCCCAGGCTGAATTGCCTCAGTGTGTCCAGATTGCCAGCACATCTTCAGAGGGAGAGGTGCATTTACATTTATATACATATAGGATTTCCTCTTTCGAATTTCCCAGCGAGAAGCTGACCTTAATAGCAATGCATTGTCTAGTCAAAAACATCATTTTGTTGCACAGGGCATACACACTCACACTAATACATAAAGACAAAAGTAAGTGCTGTAGAGATTTTTTTTTAAATGTCAAACATAAAAGAATCATTTGGGAAAGAGGGTGTGGGCACGAAATTACTCAGAAACAACCAAAAGGGCAGAGAAGGACCTCTTTCTTTTTTACTCTGCAACACTACCATGGCCTGAAGTAACTTACTACCCAGGGCAGGTGGTAAAATGATGCCCGCCCAGGGCAAAGGAAGTCTGCATGACCCTATTCCAGAGACAAGGCACAAGCCTGAAGCTGGACAAGAATGAGCCTGGATGGAGGTGAACTCCTTACCCCTGCAGCTTTTGTAACGTACCCTGCTGTTTCCATAAGCTGTGTGCTCCAGGTACCATGCTAACGTTGGTCATATATTTTGCCACCCCCCACAACTAAATGCTCACGAGCCTTGAAAATGTATCTGGACAAAGAGCTGCTATTAAAACAGTGGAGGCCAAGCGTGCAGCCCCTTCCCCGGCTGGCTTCCCATTCCCAGCCCAATGTGCATGGGTAATTCGCTCTATCACACAGTCTCCTTCTCCGTGGACTATTAGGGTTGAAGTCCAGTGAAGCAATTCAAATTAGACCCCAGGTATGTGGAGATCCTTAACGTACCTATAAATATTCAAATCAGGGCTGCATCTTGGCAGAATTTTTCTAATTAAAATTTCATTCAAATTAAATCAGCCCCATTGAGACAGACAGGGCAGACAAAAAGCTTTCTGGTTTCAGGAGCCCACCCCCGCAAACAACTAATCAAAAACATGGCTAATGCAGTAAGAGAAGAGAAGTCTCAGTTCACCCCCCCCCCCCCATGGCGGTCATGTGTGGGCAAGGAAGGGAGATTTCCCAAGCTCACATCACAGCAACGCTGATACTACCTCAAATTCTAAAACTCCACAGACCCAATGTAGAGGCTGGAAGGCGCCACCTGTGATCTATTTTTTTTAAAAAAATATTTATTTATTTATTTATTTATTTATTTATTATACGTACAATACTCTGTCTGTGTGCATGTCTGCAGCCAGAAGAGGGCACCAGACCTCTTTACAGATGGTTGTGAGCCACCATGTGGTTGCCGGGAATTGAACTTAGGACCTTTGGAAGAGCAGGCAATGCTCCTAACCACTGAGCCATCTCTCCAGCCCCCCTGTGGTCTATTTTTAAGATTTATTTTGTATTTATCTGTGTGTGTGTGTGTGAGCCCACAAGCATGTATATATTTACACACGTGAGTGTGAGTGCCCAAGGAGAGAAGAGGGAGTTCGATCCTATGGAGCAGGAGCCCCAGGTGGTTGAGAGCCCCCTGGTGGAGCTGCTGAGAGCTGAATTCTTGTCCTCTGCAAAAGGACTCTAAACCACTGCGCCATCCCTCCCAGCCTTCCCCATTTTTTTTCATATGCAGTATTTTTGATAAGTGGAACTCAACAACATCACGGAAAACAACTCCACACCATCTGCGGCTCAGTTAGTCCCAGATAAAACCTTCAAAACACAGCCGCCATGCTCAAATCTGCAAATACAGATACAAATTGCCTTTTTTATAACATCAGACTTGTAAAAGGCAAACAGAAGAGACAATGCAGCACTTAGAACATTTCCAGCTAAAGAAAAAATAAAACATAAAACCCACCCATTCTAAGATCCAAGACAAAATACCTACTTTTCATGGTAAAACAGCTTTATTCATTTCCACTTCCTTCACCAAACTCAATTTAAACTCCACATAATCTTTGCTATCAACTCCTCTCCCACAGACTGTAAGAGCTAGAATGCCGGTCTGTCTCCTACATAATTAAACAAAATGTGCTATCTTCTAAAATCTGGGAATAAACAATGAAAGGCAAAATAAAAGGCCCAGACAAACGAACACACCAAGATCCATCCCTAAGCTGTAATATCCTGACATTCAGTCAAGGGACACATACAGAAGCTTGTGGTACAGAAGACACTAACTCTGGAACACATGCAGGATGAAGTTGTTGAAGGAAGGGTTACTGGGAGTCCAGGTGAGGACATTTATTTGGAATTCAGAGAGATGAGACTCATATCACTTTGAGACCATGCCTAGCTTCTCCCATCACGACATGAAGACAGCTTGGAAGAGGTACCAATAGCCCAACCTGGCTACAAGAGGATGAGGCTAGAAACTTAGGAGAAAGAGAAGCTATGGCATGCTGTGTGTGCATGCAGCTTGCTAGGATTACGGAGACACACAGCTGCAAACAGAGAGGCTTTCTTCCTGCACAGATTTGGGATTCAGAAGCCCAAGACTTAGGCATCAGCAGGAAGCATCATGCTTCCCTCAAGGGCACCAAGGGTCAGATCCAGGCCTCTCATAATTTCTGCTAGATCCCAGATTTGATGGATTGTGGCTGTGATTAATTTTCATAAGGTGTCTCTGTGTGTGAGGACATGCAGATGTGTGTCCTTGCTTGTCTGTCTGCAGATGTCCCCTTCACCTAAGGACACTGGTCATGTTGGATCATGGGCCATCTTACTCCAGTATGATATACCTTAACTGATTATACTAACAATGACCAATTAGCAAATAAAGTCACAGTTAGAAGTGCAAGGGATTAGGGTTTCAGTGTTTGCATTTTGGGAGGGTGGTACTCAACCCACTACAGGTGCAAGGAAAGTACAGGTTAATTGGTTCATGTATGAGTAGAAAACCCAACTCACTGCTAATTCTAGGAGGACAATATCTAAGATAATAAGTTATTATTTTTCATGACGAATTCCTCACTAGGTCCCTCTTCAAAATCCATCTAGGAAATAATGTGATGGGGTGGACCAGATACACTTAGCTTCAAATTCAGACTCTGCAACTCAATACCTGTGTGCTTTGGGACAAACTGTTTGCATCTCTGAACATGTTTTCTCCTCTGTTCAACGGAGACAATGACCCTCTTTAACAGGTTTGCAGAGAGTATTATTTAACAGGGGGGAAACAACATCTGATTTAGGCGAATGGTACATAGAGGCAGTCACACCCATTATGTCACCTCCCCTGGCTCTGCTCTGTCTTCCCCCGAACCCTGGATTTTCTAGGGAAAGTGTGGCACCTGGAATGAGGTCAATGTATCTTATTTATATGACTTCATGTTTTCTAAACACAAACACACTGGAACACCAGCATCACTCCAGACTCCTAATCCTTGTTACTGCAATTGTGGTTCTGTTAATGCAATTAGCTCTCAGCAGTCAGTGGTGGGAGGCAAGCTGGATGATTTTTGTTATTATTGTTTCCATACAAGAGGCCTCTGATTCATGAAAGAAAAGTGTCATCTTTTTCAATGTTCACTTTCTTAGTCTCCTTCCTTCCTTCCTTCCTTCCTTCCTTCCTTCCTTCCTTCCTTCCTTCCTTCCTTCCTTCCTTCCTTCCTAGAAAAAGCTAGCCATAAAAATAAAACCTGGAGAAGTGGCCCAAAAGTAAAACACTACAACACAGACAACAAAACCATGTGCTATCTCCCTCGCTGTCTTCCTTTCCTTTCTCTTCTCTTCCTTTGACTAATTTCTCAAAATGATCCTCATCTTATTTTGATTTGTGGATATTTTTTTCAAATAGTGAGAACACAGGATAATCTTTATTTGTATCTTTTTTAACTCTGGCTGGTGCACCCCAAGAGTCCCTTGCTTTGGAACTTGTGCTAAATGCATTTATTTTACAGAAAGCCAGGAAGGATGGGTGTGAAGAAAAGACAACTGTTAGTCAACATTTCATTGCTGTGACAAAAATACCCAAATAGCCGACACAGACCACTTATGGAGGGAAGTTGTCTTGGCTCCTTGTTTCAGATGTTATAATTCCTGGTTGCTCGGCCTCCCCTAGCTGTGGGTTGGTGCTAAGGAGCAGCATCATGGCAAAGAGGGCTCTGTGAAGCAGCACTGTTTGCCCCCGGCAGCCATGACCGGATGGGGTAGTGGAAGGAAGACTGAGAGGATCTGAGGACAGCATTCATTCTTCAAAGGCGTGTTCTCAGTGACCCATATCGTCCAATCAGGCCCTACTTCATCATAGCCCACTCAGAGATGAACTTGTTCCAGTGGGCTCAGCCCACTGTTGTGCTTAGTTGGCTCATGATCTAGTCTCAACAGTACCACCAGCTGGGAACGAAACCTTCAATATCAGAACCATTTAGGGAGCTACGCTGTATCTGAACTGTAGGGCAGCAATTCTGATTTCAGAATGGGCACTTACTGAGCAATGGGGAGAAAATGGTAGACAGAAATAATACCTTGTCACAGACTCCACTGGGATGGGGTTGAGGTTTGGGGCCTGTGGACCCAGGATGGGATCTGGTATGCTCTTTTCCAGTTGCCATGGAGATCTTGACATGACTTTCTGATCTTATATTTCTCTTCCATCAAAGAAAAGTGCTAAACTCTGCCCTCCCCACTCCAGCTTCAACGATGTTATAAGCTTCCTACAAGCTAGCACTAGAGAAATATAAACAGAATTTTCCAGAAAAAAAAAACAAGATATCTTTTGGTAGACAAAGGAAGTGAAGGGACTGAGGTCTAGAAAAATAAAGACATGGAAACTGGTGGAAAGTTCTAGATGTGTTATTTCATAACTCCTGAAGAAAATAATCAATCAAATGAACCAACTCAGGAAACAAGGTAGTAGAAAACCTCTCTCATCAAAACAGGAGTCAGAGCCCTCAGTGCATCCATAGCTAGTCACGGGTGACCTCCACTCTGACCAGATCACTTCTCTGTTTGGGCTGAGGGACCATGCACAACACTGAAGCATTTGCACTTCTTATTTGTTAAGGGGGCATGCACGTGCGTATGTGCACGTGCGCGCGCACACACACAACACACACAAATCTCCAAAACTTAAAGCAAAATAACAACAACAACAGGCCAACCCTAGTATAGATTAGCTCCATTTTCATCAGCTTCTGCCATGAGATCCAGGAATGGCCACCAGGGGGGCAACATGGAGGCATTTCTTCCTTTAGAGCCCCTCCCAACCCCTGGGAGTTTTTTTTTTTTTTCTTTTTTATCAGCCCCACTGTCTCAGTGGGGTGGGTGCAACCCCCGTGGTCCTGACATCCTTGCTCCCTCCATCTGCTTCTCATTGGGACCTTGGGAGCTCAGTCCAGTGCTCCAGTGTGGGTCTCTGTCTCTATCTCCATCCATCACCAGATGAAGGTTCCCAGTGATGTCTCTCCTGGTGCCTGGACCGGAACTCCTTGCTGCTTGCCGTATCTCGTAAACAAAGGACCTACCTAGCTCGCTGCAGGCAGGCTAGTGGGGACAAAGGAGCTAGCACCCTCCCGTTTGCCTTGCCGATTTGGATTCGGTCCTAGAGCCCGAACAGGCTGGGCTGGGAGATGTTATGTGGTCAGAGAGGGAAGGGAGTCAGACGGAGGGGGGGGGGTAGGGTTGTGGATGCAAGCTGGGTGGGATAGAAAGAGAGAGGAAGTATCAGGCAGAGTAGCCCCTGAGGATGACCAGGAAGTGTAGGAGGCGTGTCTGAGTTCCCTGTCCCGGGCTGCTGCCGCGGTCAGACCCCTGGGAGTTTTTTCTTGTTTTCCTTAACTCCTCTCTTTCTCTGTGTCGACATTTCTTTATTCTCCTTGAGCATGCCACAAGAAGCTTGGAAACTCCTGGCTATGGGTGGCTTTGGTAACTGTCAAATGTCTAGCACTCTACCTTCCTGAGTCAAGGAAGGCTAAGTTACTACAAACAAACAAACAAACAAACAAACACATTACCATCTCTTGTTGAAGCCTAATGTATGATGACCAGGTCCCAGATCTTCATGTGCTTTCTCTCATGTCACACGCCTGAGCCCCCATGAAAACCAGGAAACTTATGACAAAGGAAAACATGTATTACCTGTTCCAAGAAGTGACATCCGAGTCCCAGAGGCACTGCGTGGGCACAGGGGAAGACATGGTACTGCCCTGGACATGGTACATGCCAGCTTCGAGTTTAGGGTGCACACTCCAGCTTTTCCCAAACAAACAACTCTGCTCTGTGCTTTATTAACATGGAGCCTATCTGCACTCTGATTTTACACCGCAGAGTTCAATACTAATTGTTCTACCAATAAAGGCAGGTTGGAATGACCTGCTAACATCATAACATGTAAACAGGTCTATCTAGTTGTCCATTAAACCACAAAGACAACTGTCTCCAGGTTCTGGTGGGGATATAAAGTTGATATTAACTAGGTCACTCTTATCCTGACCATTTTAGGTTTGCTGTTTTTTTTTTTTTTCTGGGAGAAAATGTGTATATGAATAAAAGGAGAGACAGGGAGAAAAGGAGAGGAAAGAGAGAGAGAGAGAGAGAGAGAGAGAGAGAGAGAGAGAGAGAGAGAGAGAGGAGCGCCTTTTATCTTCTCTTTAATAGCCCCACAAGAACATTTACATTCTAGCTCCAACTTCATGCAGTAGAGGTCTCTTTAGTATCCCATAATATCCCCATTAGAAAACTTATGCTTAATCACCAGTTAAAGTTTTTGTGTGGATTCAGTCTCCAGATCCCCCCAACCAATCTGAATTGCCACCTCCCCCACCCTACACAAGCTAAACATTAGTCACTGATTAAAAAATGCTGTTAATGCAACTTCACCATCGTCCGTGGTTAAATATAATTAACTCAGCATTTCAACAGAAGAGACTGGATCAAATTGCTCTACAATTTTTTTTCTTTTTGGTAAGAAACAAGATTTCTTCCCACTGTGTGCAGACTTAAACCAGGAGCAGCAGGACAGATCTGAGAAGTTAATAACACATCGCAAGCACCAGAAGAAAGCACCTTAATGACTAAGCAATGAGATATCAATACCACAACCAGCTACAATTACATACACTTAAGGGACATAGGGTGTAAAGCGATCTGGGAGGATACAGGCTGTCCCCTCTCTCTTATAAGGCAGGTGTGACTGTCAACTTGACTGGATTCTGAATCACATAGGAGATACATTTTTGGGTGCTTCTGGCAGAGCTTACTAAGATGAGGAGACACACCCTGAATGCGGATGGCATCATTTCGCTGGCTACGGGTGGGGCTGAATGAAAAGCAGAAAGCAAGTGGAGCATGAGCATCCATCATCCATGGCTCTGCTTGCTGACTCCGCCCTCACCATGACCCGCGATCACGTGCTTCATGCGCCTGCTGCCACAGCCAGAGCTGCTCCCACCAACATGATGGACTGTGCCCTCAATCCAATGGCCCCAAGTAACCTTCCTTTTCCTTAAGTTGCTTTGGTCAAGTGATTTGTCACGCCCATGAGAAAAGCCACGATGACTACAGCATTTTCTGTGGGAACACATTGACCCTCAGAACTGGGCTAGTCAATATGGCTGCCAGCAAGCTAGGGGGCTACTAAACAACCTCAGAATAACAGTTGGGAGTTAAAATTGCAAACCTCCATTTACAAGAAAGATAAAAGTGAACTGAGCAAAAAGGCCAGGAAGCTCAACACCAATAAGAGCCAGACCACGAGAGTGTAGTTTTCAGAATGTAGGCTGGGGTAATGTACACAAAGCACTCTTCCAAATGGTAGTGTTTTCCAGAAGGAGTCATTCAGATACATTTGAATTAATTTGATCATCCAACCTAACCTGGAAGAAGCCTTGCTTGTCTCTTTGAATTCTTAACACAATTTGGAGCAGAATTCCATTTCCTTTTAGGTATGGAAAAAGATGTACTATGAAATCCTGGCCTCAGAACCCAGGCACCTCTTAACTTATCTCTCCAGTTTCCCAAGGACTTGCATAACAGATGCTCAAGGATGTGGTGCAATCTTTTAAAGAGAGATGAGAAAAATTAAGTTGTTAGATATAAGAAAAAGAAGTTGAGGAGGAGGGGGAGAGAGGACCCCCCCTCCCCATATATAACCTATTATGCGATATAGTCAAACCAGCAACTTTGCAAACTGCACACAGTTTCCTAGAGTTCCAACTCTAGGAATTTTGCTTATAAAGCATAAACCTTATAATATGGTTCTGGAAATTGGGTTCCTGGAAGACTTTGACCTTCAGTTGTAAGAACCGGGTGACGAGGATGCACAAAGCCTAGGCTCCTACCTGGAGATGGAATCATGTTCTCATCATAGAAAAAGACTTCTATATACCATGGCCTGAATCCTCCGCATGCCCAGAGATCTGGTTTTGGCCACAAAGATTGGCATTGACTCTTTTAAGAAAACACAGAATACTGAGCAAAATTTGGTGAATTATTTCTTTAATTAAAATCTTTTTTTTTTGATATTCCAGACCAAGGAGCCATAAAGTGACACCCACACTAGCTTGGAGGTGTGTGTGGGAAGCAGCCTGAACCACTGTGCCAACATTTCACTAAAGGCTTCAGGGGAGAAAACCTGGAAGATGTTCCTATCAAGATCCCCAAGACTCTGTGTTCTATGATGCTGCCCACAGCCATTTAGAGTGGTCTTTGTCTCCAGATTCTCTGAAGGGTGTGATGGCATACAAAGAAGATGGAAACCTTTTCAAATAGTGAGGCAAGTGAGGCCAGCGATCAGAAGTAAAACTCCAGGGTTTTGTGGGGCTGTTTTTTTGTTTGTTTGTTTGCACCTCTGACTGCTGCAGAGGGGGGAGCTCACATACTACAGCCTCAAGACAGTACCAATGGGAGAATCAAGATGGTACGCTCAGCAGTCAGTGTAAAGAGGACTTCCAGTCCTAAGAATAATATGCTTATCAGCATTTCACTTCCATTTAACTGTAAGAAAAATAATTCCACTGAAGTTCCAAAGAGATAGAAATCAAATTTTCATTGACTAAATGGAGGGATGAACAAATGAGTGAATTTTAAAAAATCCATCCTTTAAAATTCAAAGTCTGATAAAAATCCAGCTGTGTTTATACTACATTTTGTTGTGTGTGTGTGTGTGTGTGTGTGTGTGTGTTTTGTAGTGGTGGTGAGGCTATGTGGAACTAACATACCATAAAATTGATATATTGTAAGTTAGAGAGAACTTTTAGCTTTCCTCAAGGGTGACTGCATTTGCCTGAGACAGAGTTCTAAATTTCCTTCCATGATAAGTTATCTGCTAGGAATCTGGGGATCTGATCAATCTATTTAACCAATAAGGAAATATGAACCAGAAAGGTTCAAACAACCTGCCTGAGAACACAGAGCTATTACCTAGACCTGTAGTTGAACAGTAGCACTCTGGCTCACTGATGCAACCATGTGGCACCCACAGGTGGGCTCTTTTATTCTAGGAGTGTATCCTGTGATGCCTACAGCTCATCACCTACAAACTTGCTTCACATGATTTCTCTTGTAGAGATGCTGAAAGGCATCTGGAGCTTGGCAGATCAGGATGTATCGGTGATCTTAGCCCTATGTGTTCTTCCCTCTTTCTGCTGCTGGCTTTTTGCCTTTTTCCTGAAAATTATCACCCTTCTTCCCCAGTTGCACAGACCCCTGCTAGGACCTGATGTCCTTGTGGGTTCATCCCTGTTGTCTCTAAGTCATATTAGAATGACATGCCAATGCAATGGGAAATCTCCAACACCTGGGTACATCCCTTTTGAAACTGTAAAATTTTGTTTCCCATCTGTTTTCTTCACTTGGCAGTCCACTCTAGACTGGAAAGGTGAGCTCTCTTTCACATTGCCTTGCGTCTGACCCTTGACACAATTCCTTGGAATACTAACGGCGTCTAAGACAATAAGACAATCAAACCATAATACCTTTGTTTTTACCTAAGTCTTAGCCAGGTCTGAATAAACTGCTTCCTCAGCACCACTCTAGATGCTCAATTCTCATGTAGCTTGAGTCACTTTGGCAGGATGCTTAACATATGGCCTTTCCTAACAGGTCACAGTAAAGGGCACCCTCTTTTGTCTCTGCTGGACAGGACTGGATACATTTTTTCCTTTTAAGTATCAGTGTTCAGATGAGAGATGCCTTGGTTTTGACAAGTTGTTCTCCTGAGTGTTCTTGACAGCTGTCCAGGAGGAAAGTCTGAGAACCTCAAAACCTGTTCTGAACTTTCTAGCCAAAGACCCATTCAACAGCAAACCCACAGAGGTCAAATCTGTGACATCCTATTCTCCTGGAGGAAGAAACAGGGTCTAATCATAACGAAAGCATTAAGTCTGGCTGGCTAACAAGGCTGCAGAGCCAACGCTGATGTGAACCAGCAACACAAGCGGTTTTGGTCAGGCTTTCAGCACTTTTGTGGTATTTATCTTGCAGACAGAAAAAATATATGCTATAGATGAAGAACATTATATTCCTTACTTTGGTCCCCAGGGATCTTTTCTGCTTTTTCTTGGAGGTAAGGCAATGCATTCCCTTGAATAGAGGGTGTGGCGCTTTGAGGATTGAGGCTGAGCAGGTACCAGAGTCTTCCCAAAGGTGTTCTCTTCTGAGCAAGCCTCTCCCTCTTAGGTACCTCAGCACACGAGGAGCTTGAAAGACTTACATCTGACTAGGAGGTACAAGTGTGCAGGGAGCAGAGGGTCCAGGGATGGTTAGAGTTAGGGATGGGGAAGACACTGATAATGGTCAGGGATCCCAGGTGACTTTCCCAGGCAGTCCAGCTGAGCTCCTCTTTTCAGAACGGCTAGGAGAACACGTGCTCCAGTGGCCACTAGGGTGGTGTGCTGCATCACTAATAAGCTTGTGTCTCGGCTCTCTGATTTGCCTGCTGCTTACTGAGGACCTGCCCGGTGCCTGTACCAATAGAGCAGCACACCCAGGTCAGACCCAGTGACATTTGTAATAGAGACAAACTTGGACAGTTCTGCATTCTTTTGTTTCCTCTCCCATGGTACCATTTATAACCTATACAACCCATCATATTTATCTTAAAAAAACCAATAAAACATTTTTTCTACTGTTATTTGTTTAAAGAGAGTGACATCATGGGTCTGTCTGCCATGCAATTTAGAAAAGAAAAATGGATTCTTCCATTTTCCTCCCCAGTGGTGGTTATTAGGCCAGAAGAAGGTGCTGCGAAAACAGTAAGATAACAGCAGACATCCTGGGCTCTGCCTTCTTGAGCTCACACCTACAGCCCGAGCTGTATTTTTCCTTTTAACACATAAATGACAAGACAAGGGGTATAAGTTTTGAATGAGTGGAAGTCAAGTAGAAAAAGTGATTGCTGTAATGTATCTTGGTATTTTTATTGTTCTGTTAAATTACAGTAGGACCCCAAACTCACTTCTTTGCCAATTACCTTGTAATACACCATAACCAACTCAGACCCACACCCCATGCTCCAAGAACCTGTAACTAAAAGTTACAAATCCTGCAGAAAAAAAAAATCTATAACTGCTTGTTTGCTTGTCTTACTTAAACAGTCATGACCTCAAGCCATCACATCTTTGTATACTTGGTGCAGCACAACTGTCTATATTCTGTCAATTATGTTTTAAATAAATGCTGATTGGCCAGTAGCCAGGCAGGAAGTATAGGCGAGACAACCAGACAGGAAGTAGAGGCAGGTCAATGAGAACAGGAGAATTCTGGGAAGAGGGAAGCTCCCTCTGCAGTCCTGTCCAGACACAGAAGAAACAAGATGTGACTATGCCACTGAGAAAGGTACTGAGCCATGTGGCTAACACAGATAAGAATAATGGGCTAATATAAGTTATAAGAGTTAATAAGAAGCCCGAGCCAATGGGCCAATCAGTTTATGATTAATGTAGACCTCTGTGTGATTTCTTTGGGACTTAAGGATTGTGCGAACTGGGCAGGACAGAAAACTCAGTCAACATATATTAAAAACATGTCAACAGAAGCTCACCTGGCCTGTGTGTGCAAGGTTTCCTATTCATTGTAGGAGGCATGTCTAGCCAACACTTAAGGGTGAAAAACTCAGCACAGGGGATGGGCAAACATGGCTAGCTGCTCCCTGGCCTAGGAGGCTCTTTAGAGACACAGGCCTGCTTTTCCCCATCTCTCAGCTCTGCTACAAATCACCAAAGGCTTAAATCTTCAGTACCTATGGACTGATAGACAGGAATATGGAAACCAAACAAGAATCTTCTACTGCACCCTCAAACTCCACAGACAACATGGCAACATTTACTAGTACAACTTACCAACCATCCTCATAAGGCCCAGGAATTTATGTATGCTTACCCATGATGCATGCATTAACTTTTTTCCCCAAAGAACTGTAACCTAACTACAAGATTAAGTTGGTCTGAAGAATAAACTAAGAATGATGGAGGAGCCAAAATAAGGGAGCCTAAATATTTCTTGTAAGTCAGCAAATAATACATTTTGACAGAAGTTGGATGTGATACCTGGGCAAGACCCCAAGCTATGATATCTCCTATCTTTAAAATAACACCTGGAAGGGGAAGGAATGAGAATTTGGAAACAAGAAATTAAAAAATAAGTAAGTTTCCCAAAATTAGCAAAGAAACTCCCAATAGTATATACTTTTCATTTTCTAGAGGAGTAATTGTCTCTTTGGAAGCTATTATAACTTCATGTTCATATTCCTCATTTGTAATATAATTCTATCAGGCTGTGTAAGCCAAGATCAAGTTTAAGATAAAGCCTGTGCCCTTAACTCTTTGCTCTACAAAACAGTCTTGAGGGTAGAGTTTCCCTGTTCAGCTTTTTCTGAGGAAGGGTTTCGACAAATCTGTCATCGGAAGTGGGGCAGGAGTACATATCTCAATGCAGAAGAAGCTAAAGTTTCAACCAAACTCTCTAAAACACTCTTAGAGGGAAGAGAAAAGGCCCAGGATGGATTTATGGCTGATTTAATCTTGTCGAAATCGCCTGGGTCAGCAGAGTCCAGCATGCTCCGCTCCCTTGTACACTCTGTAGCAAATTCCTTCCAGAAACCACACTGTCTAAGCAGAACCCTCCTTGACCTTCTTTGTTTGGAGTTGGCACAGCCATCTGCAACTGCAAGAACAGTCATTTTGAGAGCTCATGATGAACACCTAGGGCCACCACTGGCACAAAACCACCAGTAGTTTCTAACAAAACGAGGCTAAATGCCAATTGGGTTTGAGGCTTTGTATTGGCCACCGTGGGCAGAAAGAAAAACTGGCTCAGAGAAAAAAGTATTCTAGGGTTTCTCTTCTTGGAGATCAATAAACACCAGGTTGTGTCTGATTCTTTCACAATTCTTGAAAATACCAACACTCCCAAGTTCATTTCCACTGGGCAAGATCTAGGGATTTGTACCCATTGTCAGGAAAATTGGATAGGATTTAAAGGGGCCTTGAACTCTGTGTCTTGTGACTGAAGCTGTCCCATGGAAACCAGGGCAGCTAGTAACTTGGAACTAAGAAGGAGGTATGAACTTACTTTCTAAACACCACTTAGCTACATGACTCTGTAGATACTGTCAACTTCAATGTAGGGAGAGACTGTCCACAGCTGCGTTCCTGAGTCTGGCATTCAAAGGCTGCCTTCAGGAAACTCAGCAGGATGTGCCCCTCCATGTGACCTCAGGAGCTGAGAAGAACAGTGTTAGCTGCAAACCAGAACATTCTTGTTGGCCACAGGCTCTGCAGGCATGGTGTATACATGGCTCAAGGTATTGCCAAGTGCAATGAGACCTAGAGTTCCATCACAGTGGTAAGAAGAAAGCTACCTACAGCAAAGGGTACAGAGCTGATTATCACTTGAGGCATTTCAAAAACAGTTGAAAAATTAGGTTACTAAAAGCTTCAGGTGGCTGGATTGGTAAGGCATTTGCTGTTCAGCCTGCCAACCCGAGTTCAATTCCTGAAACCTACATGGTGGAAGGAGAGAACCACCGCCCACAAGTTACACTCTGACTGCTGCATGTGCACACTCCCACCCCTAATAAAAAAAATGTGCAAAAGAATTGGATGCATGTAATGAAAATAACTCTTTGTATGGTAAATCTGTTTACAAAAACTCTGGCAGTAAAGTTAAATTAGAGGTAAATTCTTAACTGTAAGCTCCACTCTACAGACTTTTCTCTCACTGCCATGGCTTCTAGTGACTTTCCACCAGCTGAAAACCGGCAGCTCAGGGGAATGGTCCTGAGGAGGATGGCTGAGTTGAGAAATAGAGACACTTGCTGTGTTTCTGCAGCTGGGTTCTTCCTGATGAGCAAGGATCATTTTATTTCTCATGGATGTTTGCACACAAAAGAAGTGAACTGCTGCTCAGACACATAAACACTTAAGAAATATGCCAGGTTTGAATCTATGCAACACAGACTGCAACTTCTAATTATAAAGTTTGGTATTCCAGACATCAAATTTGGGCAACTGTATGACTGCAAATTTTAATAAATAATATTGCTATGTTTTACAAATACACTGCAGTAAACCATCGGTTGTGTTAGAGCCTTGTTTTGATGGCATCCCCGAAGCACCTCTATAGAATTCAGAAAGACTTAGTAAGTCAGCCTACTCAATAGGTGTGCATGTTCCAACGAGATAATCCCATCTTACATTCAAAGATATGCTGAATCTTTGTTTCCCATTGGTACTGCTGGTCTCTAGGGGCAGCCGTTGTTAGAAACAATGAGTTGTAATTTATTATTGAAGAAATATGTTTCCTCACAAACTTGCTGTTTTAGATAAACATAAGCCATTAATACGCTGATTGTTTTAGCTGATGCTCCTGTCTTAATAATCACCTTAGCATGTAGGCGGAGACTGCTTGTTTATTTCCTGGCTGCCTAGACCTGAAATAATCACACAGGAACTATATTAATTACAACACTGCTTATTCTATTAGCTCAGGCTTCTTATTAACTAACTCTTACATCTTAAATTAACCTATTTCTATTATTCTGTGTATCACCATAGGGCTGTGTCCTACTAGTAAGGTTCTGGCTGGTGGCTGGCATCTTTCTCCTTTGGCAGTTACATGGCATCTCCCTGAATCTGCCTACTCTCTATATATATTATATAGTCTTCCAGCCTGGCTATATTCTACCCTGCTATAAGCCGATACAACTTCTTTATTAATCAATGGTAATAAGACATATTCATAGCATACAGAAGGGAATCCCACATCATTAGCAAAGCTCCAAATGGCAACACTTGACTTGGATTATAGGAGAGGCTCTTGTTAATCTCATCCATGTAGCATTCACTTGACAACTGTGGACTGTGTGTTATACTATTACCTGGACAAAATATTCTAGGTGCTAGGAAGGCATAAGTGGAAAATATCTTCAAGGACTCCATAATGTGGCTAGGTATGCCAAAGCTTCACAAAAAACACCCAAGATGAGGTAGTATGCTCAAGGCTTACAGTGAGGAATGAAGAGAAATTCTGAAAGGTGATCAAGCCACAAGACCATCTTAACACACTTGGTGATGCAAAGGCAAGAGTGAACGAGCTGTTCTTGTGTGGGTCCAAGTGCAGGGGTTGCCGAGTGTATTGAGCTGTGAGTACCACTAGATACAATTATCCCATTGAAATAACTACTGAGAAGCAAAGTACAGGTATTCAGTCTTGGATATTTGGAAGTTATTTTTCAAAATGAATGAAGTAAGCTTGTCACCTTATGGAAACAATTGGAAGGTATCTGTGGTTGATGATAAAAATTCTAACTTCAAGCAAAATTATTGTTTGGGGAAGCCTGTTCCTACTTGTGTGCACTTAACAGCTTTGCAACACTTAAGGACTTTACTGCTGAAATCATAGTAACAATAATGCATGCAATTTAAAATTTTATATATTATATAGATTATTACCGTCAATACATTTGTCAATGATTTGGTGAACCATTTTTCTTTCCTAAATACCAACAGATAATGTTTAAAAATCATGTATAAGTTAATGGTTTATCCAAAGTGCATGGTAACCAACATGCTTTAATGGAGCTAAGTAAGTGCAAAAAGCTAAGCTAAGTGATCAGACTTCAGATTCCATATTGTAAGTGGCTTTTAAGAAGATGTCACTTGTCAAATTTTTGTGTTCAAGAACACCCACAATAATCTCTACCTTGCATTGAAATAGTCTTGCCTTAGCTTCTCTAGGATTGAATTGCAGCCTACAATGGTCTGAAATTTAGTCCTCTTTGGAGTAATGGGTAGAAATTCTTGAATTAACAGTAGATAGGGTCACCGCAGTGAAGTCCCCATGGCTGAATCCTGGTGGGTTTATAAGAAAAGGGAGAGAGACCAGAAGATATACCCATGCACACACACACACACACACACACACACACACACACACACACACACACACACAGTGTTTGCTGTTTCTTACCATGTGTTGTCCTGGGACACCTTACGATTCTGACAACAAACAATGTACTCAAATAAACCATCTTTCTTCATAACTCTTTCTAGTCTGAGATATTGTGAATATTGTATTACTGGCAACAAAAAACAGACTAATGTACTTGTAGTATAGCCACATGAGGTAGAATTTTCCTCATGTCTTTCTGAATGGTCTACACAGAGGACTGCATGCAGAAGCCAATAAGAGAATCAAACCATCTTTTATTCAAGGCAAAAGCAAAGAAACTTGCAAAAAACTTGTTAAAATAGTTTGTGAAATTTTATGCATTTTTCATAAAATATATTATTTATGACATTATTAATTTAAAATGACTCCATAAACACTTCAGCTTTTCAGTGCTATTTTCTATTAATATCCAGTTAGATATCTAACCCCCCTCAAACATCATAACATCCCTAAGTACCTTTTAGAAGAATAGAGAAGCTTGAGTCTCCACAACTCAGACATTAAGAGTCGATCTTAAAAAAAAAACCAAAAACTGAATTCTGAGCACCTAAGCGACAGAGTGTAGCTAGTAAGAGCATAGTGTACCAAGAGTAGGAAAAATCCAACATCAAACCACTGCCACCAATAACAAAGGACAAAAGCACTGTTGGCAATTACCCCAAATGGAATAAATATGAACAAAAAGATTGTGGTAGATTTGACATGATATAAGAAGTTTGGGACATTTCGACTCTGAGTGTGGGCATTGCCCAGCTATTGCATTTTCATTAATCAAATTCCTAACACTATAGGTGTTTGATCAGTTTGAGCCACACCCTTCTCTCTAGGATGTCACTGTGCCTCCAGTTTCATTTGCGTGCCATCCCTTGTCTTTGAGTTGCCGTGGCTTCTCTCTAGGATGACTTCACAACATATGCCCCCAACCCATTGAGTGACAAGGGTGTAATTGTGATTATAATGGCAGAAGAGGAACAAGTCATGAAACTTCTGGGTAAGTCTACACATGATTGACTCCTTGCTTCTCAGGCCCCCATCTCCAGGTCTGATGGGGATTGACCTGGATGCCATAGCATCCCCTCCAAGTTTGATCTGAATGTGGTCACATTCTCCTTAACCAAGAATACCAAAGCCTGCCAGCGGTTGCCTCTCCACCTCAATGTTCCTTTTTTGGGGGTGGGGGCACACGTTTCAGAAGGACAGTGAGTGCCACAAGGCTTTCTCTCTTGATTGCGGCATGGCCCAACAACTAGATTTTTATTTGCCTCTTCTCTGTCCTGTTTAACCCTTCTACCAAGTCATAGCCATTCTAGTGCTCCATCCTAAAAATATTACCTCATCCTCAAGATGCTTTCTTCTTTCCTCTCAGTCTTCAGTTTCCTCTTTCCTCCTTCACAGTACCTCTCTGTGAGCCTATCTGTAGTGCCCACTGTCTCTCTACTTACATTCTGTTGGCATTAGCTTCCTCTCTCACAGAGTGTATCATGTATGAGGAATTTAGCATGATTGATAGCCACAGATGCTTTTCCAGTGCTCGTCTCTGTCTTCAGAGTGCCCCCTGCAATGGCTCTGTGTGATGACATCTCATTGGCAAAGGCCATAGGCTCCCAAAGCCCCTAACAACCCACACAGAGCCCATTACTCCCTTCTATTCACTCCTCGCTTCTAGTCTCTTATGTTCTTTCCTTATTGTTTTCATCTCAGTGAGTGGCAGCATTCCAGTCACTTTGTTATCATTTTTCATTCCCCCCAAATACATTTCTCCCAGTGGTCAAGTGGCGTTCAGAAACTCTTAAAATGTTTTCCACATCCTCTTATGCCATTTCCCAGTGTCCTTTTTTTTTTTTTATTTTAGATACACCCATGACTGATTCTAACTTCAGAAACAGTTTCTACATGATCTTCTTGGCTTCTCTTTCCCCACACTGATCTTTCGGGCATACTTCTGCCAGGGATGACTATGAACAGGAATGTGGGGACAGCTCGGAATCCTATGAAAATGTCTCCTTCAGCAAGGCCAGAATGAGAGGAGGAGACAGGGAAGGGATAAAAGGGGGAGGAAGACCAAGGGTCCACACACCAGATGTACAGAGGAGCCTACAAGAAAGGAGGTGATGCTAACCAATGCCAAGCCTTTCGAGAGAGGGAAAAGGGAGAGAGGTCATTACAGATCATTGTGTCCTTTGTTAAAGAGGTTTCATATCATTTGTGAGGATGGAGGTCAATCCTCCAATCTCCTTGACTTATTTTTAGATAATTTATTTATTCTTATGTCATGTGCTTTGGTGTTTTGCCTACATGTATGTCTGTGTGAAGGTGTGTTGGATCTTGGCGTTACAGACAGGTGTGAACTGCCATGCAGGTGCTGGGAATTCAACCTGAGCCCTCTAGAAGAGCAGTCAGGGCTCTTAACTGCTGAGCCATCTCTCCAGCCCTTCATGACTTCCTATGTACAGGACTTCCTGAAGTCCTACTTTCGAAAAAAACCACTTATCTAGAGTACATTCTAAAACTGCATTTCATTTGAAGACTGAAATCCCGATTCACTATCCTTTAATTGACCTCTCTATTCTTCCAGTTTTTCTACCTTCTCAATGTCCCAGACAGTAGCTCTTGTATGTTTCTGAGCTACCCAGTGTCACTCACACCCACTGACTCTACAGGCTGTTGTCAAACCCTGCAACCCAACACCCAATTCCTCTCCTGGTGCCATCCTCTCTCTTACTGCTTATTATACCACACTCAACTAGGCAACCCCCAAAACTAAAACCATAAGTATAAAGAGAAACAGTACTGACTGTAGGGAACCCAAAGTGTTTGTCACACATAATCTCCAGACTCTGGCAGGCTCTTAGCTTTGTCCAGCAAAGGACAAACTGTCTCCTCTGGGACCATTTTCTCTTTCTCATTCCTTTATAAGCAAATTAAACCATCACTCTCATCCTCATGACCTTAGAGTTCTGCCCTTGTCTCAGCAGCTGCTTCACGGTTTCCATAAAGGAAATGAGACAACTGCATAGGACCTTTAGTTTCCCCTGCTTGAATCCCAAGAGAGATTTAACTCTCTGCAGGGTGGATACATGCATATGTGCACGTGTACACAACCATCCTTATCTGTGGTAAGATAAGGTATCTGTGGTAAGATCTGAGTATCAGCCTGACTGACTTAAGGAATATCAAGAAGTTTGCCTCATTGTGGTTTGGGGTGTCCATGAGATGATCCCAGGGGAGATAGCATATGAATCTGAGGAGACCAGGTAGGGAAGAACCACCTTTAATGTGGGTGGGCAACATGAATCAACATGAATTTGAAAGCCAAAATGGCCTCCCTTCTGAGAGTTTGTACAGACTCCTGCTGTTACCTTGGAAATAAAAACTCTGGGCTCCTTGACCTCAGAATGTTAGGAATTGGGCCTGTGGCCCTACTGGGTTAGGCTTTTAATAAGAGTTGTCAGGTGGTGCTTGTTGGGAGCAGTGAGACCCCAGATCCTGAATTTCTTGTAAACAACTTGTTTTCCCCTGATCTGAGTGCCTACAGCTGCTCTGAGCATGAGACCTTCAGGAGTTCCTGATGGCAGGAGAGTGGTTTCTGGTGGGCTTGGCTGGGGCATGGCTATCTCTATATAATCTGCCCCTGAACACAATAAAGGGGGTATTCTTGGGGAAGTGTGTCTACATCTGATCTGAGCACGAGACCTTAAGGAGTTCCTGATGGCAGGACAGTGGTTTCTGGTGGGTTTGGCTGGGGCGTGGCTATCTCTATATAATCTGCCCCTGAACACAATAAAGGAAACATTCTTGGGGCTTTGGTATCAGTGTTAAAAGGTCTGTGTGTTGGTCTGTCTCTGCGTCTGTATTCTCAACCTCCAGCCCCTTGCCTGAAGCTAGCCAACTGGGTTCTAGCTCACAGAGCACAGACACGGGGGCGTGGTACGCAGCAGTGGTGGCGTATATTGTTAACCTCAACCCTCGGGAGGTAGAGGCAGGTGGATCTCTGAGGTTGAAGCCAGCCTGGTCTACAGAGTAAGTACCAGGAAAGCCAGGGCTACTCAGAGAAACCCTATCTCAAAAAGCTAAAATAAATAAATACAATTAAAAACGAAAAGAATACTATTTATATAGTCAGTTTTCTTTGCTCTGAGGCTTTCAGGCTTGGGTTGAGACAAGACTGCCACCTCAGGGTATCAGGGTTTCAGAAAACCTGTTGTGGGGTTTATCACACACAGCCTTAATCCCATGACTCAATAAATCATAAATGAATCCCTTCTCACACATCGATGTGCACATCCCTGTTGTTCCCTCTCTGCAGAACCCTGACTAATACGCCATCTACACCGACTCTGCCGTCAACAGCTCCTTGAGTACCCACCATATGCTGCTCCCCGCATTTCAGAATGCATTATCCCATTTAATCTTCCCGTGCCTCGTATGCTTATCTCAGCAAAGGGCTCTTTCCTGGCATCTGCCTGTTTCCCTAGAGATCTCGTTCCTCTTTCGTCTACCGCATTCTCTCCACCTGCTCCATCCTTCAGTGCGCCACCACGCTCAAGGCTCTCATCCAGAAATCCCCAAACCTCTCCTCAAGAGCCAGCCTGCTGTAGCCAGCTCTCAAGATCACCATTTCCCTCAACACCCAGACATTGAAACAGTAACCTTTGGTTATTATCACCAATCTCACTTTCTCCTTGAGCCACTGAAAATCGGAGTCTGTCTAAACAACACCACAGGAAGTGAAAACAAGTGTCACTTTCCTTGCTGGAACTATTTGAGCACCCACTCCTAATACAGTAGTGCCGCGGCCCTTATATTCATTGTCTCATGTTGTACTTCTCTGTTTTTCCCCAATAGTGTTTGTGCTATTGCACATTTAACCTACGCTCCCCCCAACGTGAAGCTGAAAGCTACGTCAGCATGAATGACATCTGTTTGGCATTTTTAGGTTTGAGCACTTAGTTAGATTTTTGATATTTATTTCATTAGTGATTGGATAAACAAACAAACAAACAAACAAACCTCTTAAGGTAGATAGTCTCATCTCTGTTTATTCATGGAGAAAAATGAGGCTCAATTGGCTTCACAACTTTGCTTAGGCCACTTGCCTAGTGAGCAGGGGTAGACCCAGACCCATTGCCAAAGCTAGCTCTTTTCACCTCTCTCTCTTTATACTCATGAAACATTCTCCTACATTTCCTCTCCTTATCCTCATGAAATACCCTCCTACGTTTACTTACCTAACCCAGACTCATAGACAGAGAACCTTTGTATTATCTTCTGAAAACCCTGCCTTCAGCTTAACTCCCCTCAGTAGGTTTCCCATTCCAACATGTTCTCTCATTCAGACTCAAGGGGGCACCATCTCATCACCTGCTCACATAGCTGATGCTTCCTTTCCCCTTCTTTCCTACCTCAAGTAGCTATAATCTACCACTGTCCCCTTGCCATTATCTCCTAAGAACTGCATCCGTGGTATTGTCACAGTTCAGTCTGGTGCAGTCTCACCTGGACCACTGTGCACTTAATATGGGTGGTTCATCTGCACATAGCAGGAGTAGAATGATGTCATTTCCTTTTTTCATGCTCGAGGTGGCTTGATATCCCAGCTTATGAGATACTCAAGTCAAAGCTCCTGATACGATATAAAGACTTCTATGGGTTTCATTCTGGCTCTGTCCCACATCTTCTCTGCAGTCATTTCCTAGCGCGTGCTCCCTGACCTCGGCATGCTAAGCTGCCTGTAGTTCACTGCACTTCACGCCTGCCTTCTCTGTATCCTGGAAAAGAACACTTTTCTTCTTGGCAGCCCTCTCATGAAGTCCGACACATAAAGCCCACTCTCTTCAATGAAGTCTTTTCTGATTCTTTTTTTTTTTTTTTTGGTTTTTCGAGACAAGGTTTCTCTGTGGTTTTGGAGCCTGTCCTGGAACTAGCTCTTGTATACCAGGCTGGTCTTGAACTCACAGAGATCCGCCTGCCTCTGCCTCCCGAGTGCTGGGATTAAAGGCGTGCGCCACCACCGCCCAGCCTCTTTTCTGATTCTTAAAGTTCTTCCTGCAAGCCCCTACTGTGCATTCCCGCTTCCTGTGATGCCACATGGTGGACTCTTTGTTACCTACCCTGCCTGTCTGCTTACACTTGTTATTATAAATTATTTTAAAGAAGGACCAGAGGGTGTGTGTGTAACTCCTAGACTAATGGATAGTAGGGATGGATCATACAATAGTAGTTTTGTTTTGGGAATTTGCATGTTATTATTACTGTGTACATGTGTGTGGTATATACACTCGTGTGTTCATAGATGGACGGTTATACTCGCCAGGCTGACTTTGGGTATCCTCCTCTATCTTGGTCCACTTTATTCTTCAAGACAGGCTTTCTCATTGAACCTGAAGTCTGTCTTGTTGTTTTGGCCAGACTAGCTGACCAGCAGGCTCCCAGGAGCCACCTGTGTCTGACACACCCAGAGCTGAGTTACAGACAGATACCATCAAGCCTCTCTTTTACACGGGCGCTGAGATCTGAAATCAGGTTTCCACGCTTGCGCAGGAAGCACTTTACCTCCAGAGCCATCCCCCAGCCTCATGAGCTTTGTTGGCTGGATGAATAATAATATTTAAATTTTTCCCTATGATTTTACAATGTCACCATGTTCACGAAGAACACAAACAATAACCTAACTGGCCTGGCTAAAGATGAACTAGTATTCGCAGAACACAAAGCATGCAGAGGTAACGCCTGCCTGCCACGGCAAAGTGATCTGAAGAGAAAGCATGTTGGAAATATGCATTTTTCAGCATTACTCCAATATTTTTAGAACACATTACCCTGACTCCTTTCATATGTTGGCTTGGAGACGAGAAGTTGCCAGGCCATGTGTGACAGTTGCTGTCTCCATGTGCTATAAAAAGAACGGGAGCCGGCACACTCAAAGCACAGAAACGCAAATGCAGAGCTGTGGAAAAGTGCCATGCCCCCAGCAAGGCTTCTATGGCTTTAACACTTGGGTGCTGGGTGCACAGGCAGGGCCTGGCTGCCACGACCTCTCCACGTGGTGTATCAAAGGAGTGGGGACTGAGCTCCGACCTTAAAGTTTGAAAATAAGCATTCTTTTGCTTAGGTCTGGCCATTAAACTAACAAGCTCTGGGCTCAGTGAGAGAAATTTCAAAAAGTATGGTTGAGGGAGGCAGAATGGGATACCTGGAATCAGTTTGCGGCTCCACCTAGACTCCCAAGAGATGTGCTTCGACGTCTCACTGAGAGCTTCAGTTTGGGGCACGTCTTAACTACTTTTAGCTTCTCTGGAACCCACTCCACGAGGTCCAAGTCTACAATTAGATGATCCAGTTCTAGGGTCACTGGTTATCTGAAGGCAATGATTGGAGGGGAAAGCACAATGTTTTCTTGTGGTTACAGACAGTGGAGTGTTCTCTAGATCTCTTCTATCCCCAGAGCCTGTAGTCCTGCTGAGATTCTATCAGTGTATGGTTGACAACTACCCCTACCCTCATCCTTGCTGGTGGTTTGAATGAGAATTGGCCCTCACTGTCTCCGATATTTGAATGTTTATTTCCCATCTGCCCACCACCACCCGTGGTAGTATTGTTTGGGAAGGATTAGGAGGTTTGGTCTTGCTGGAAGGCGGTGTGAACTGGGGGTTGGGCCTGGAGCTTTCCAAAGTCCAGGCCATTCCCAGTGATCTCTTCGCCTCTTACTACCTCCTGTTTGTGGATCAGATGTGAGCTCTCAGCTACTGCTCCAGCACCATGCCTGCGGGCCACCGTGCTGCCTACCATGGTGATCATAGACTCGCCATCTGAAACTGCAAGGCCAATCAAATGTTTCTTTTACAAGTGATCTTGGTCAAGGTGTCTTATCGCAGTAATAAAAGGACACCCAAGGCACTCCTTAATCTAGCTGCTGAATCCAGCAAAAGCTGAGACCAGGCGGTTGCTCAATGGGGCCCCAGTGAGTACTGTGGCAAGCACTGAAGCAAGAGGACAAGCTACTGACTGGGGACAGAGCCCAGGCTGAGCAAGCCACTGCTAGGGGTGGATGGCCAGAGTCACCCGGCAGGCCATGCTCTGCAGGAAGAACTTTAGGGAATACCGAGGATGGAAACAGAAGATGGGGATGAAGGTGGTGCAGGCATGTTTTGCCACTTACACATTTTACTCAAGTGTATGGAGTGTGGACTCCCAGAAAACCGGAGCCAATCAGGCAATTTGATGGCTTGTTCTGTAGAACGACAAACAATCTTACAAACCAGAGATTTATTGACTTTCCAAGCAGGGACAACCTCCTGGCTGTGTCCAAGTGACTAGTCATTCCCAGCCTCCCTAGCAGAAAATACTTTTTCACTTAGCAGGAATTATTTCCGGTCATGAATGATAGGCAGTTCGATCCGGCTGTATGTCTCATGCCCTCTCCAGCCGTGTGCTGGTTGAGTCGGCTGGTGCTTTCACAACCTGACAAGGGTCCCTCAGCTCCAGGTTCTGTGTGGCAAGTTTTCTATCTGGACTCTTGGTCCTTTCAATTGTGCCACTGTTGACATTCTTCAGGTTAAAGCCATTTCCCCTTGCCCATTGAAGATCTGAGTATTGGATTTGGGAGCCAAAGGCAGGCCAGAGTCACTACTCTGAAGGTTGTCATCTCAGAGTTTCATGGTCAGTGATGCCCCAGGGAGTAACATCAGCACGGTAGCCTGGCTCTGTTCTTACCACTACACTTTCATGCTTAGCATCACGAGGTCCTTTTCCTGTCACTTACTAGGCCAAATTCAGATATTAGGTGAGGTTTCAATGACTTTGAAACTTGACTGTTCCCTCAACTGTCTAGACATTCTGTCTCATCACGTGTTATACAAACACCGCAGATGATCCTCATTCTTTCCCCTTACCCTGCATCCTTCCCCACCCTCCTCACAGGACACTCTTCTATCCTGAATTCATCCAAACTCCTTATTCATCAAAGTCTCCCCTAATGCCCCAGTTCCACAGAACTTCCAGCATGTCCACAGTGAAAACTGCCTGACAGTTCGGGACTAGACCATACGCTACATTTTATGTACTCTACCTGGCTTGTGTCTGACTGTCTGTCTTTCCTCCCCAGCTGAACACATGTTCCTATGCCAGGGGAAGGAAGGTCACAGAATTACTGCTCTTTTAGAGCCTGTACTGATGTTGGCATGTGAGAGATGCTTAATAAAGATTTGTTGAGTTGGATGGAATACAGGAACTTGGATGATAAAGGACAGTCTCTACAGGGAGGCTTGCACACCAAACCTGAGTGAATCATTTGGTTTCCCTATTGACAGGGCTGCACAAGCAACCCTTTTCTTGCCACAGAGAAGTGCACTGATTCCTTTTGAACCAATTCAAGCTAGACCATGTAACCCAATCCACGCCGGTCACCCTTAAAGTACATTTACATTGCTTGATATCTTAATTCAAAATCTCTACAATTTAGGAATACATTCACTGAAATTGATTCCTTTCTGAAAATAGTGATTTGCCTGTTTAGGTTTGTAATTTTTTTGTTTGCTTGTTTCAGTTTTTGCTTTTTGAGACAGGGTCTCCCTACGTAGCCCTGGCTGTTCTGAAACTTACTATGTAGTTCAGGCTAGCCTTGAACTTACAGAGATCTACCTGATTCTGCCTCCCTTCCTGAGTGCTGGGATTGAAAGTATGCACCACCATGCCTGTCCTTGTAATTAATTTTCATCAGGACAAAATTGATATTTTTTTTAAACAAAGCAGCCGTCATCTTTCCTTTCAGTATTAAACTCACTGAGCAAACTGCATCTGTTGCAGCCTCGATTCCTTCCACCACCCCTACTATTCCACCATCATTATGACTCTTATGCAAACGACTACCAAAGACACAGATCTATGCCTCCCAATTTTACCTTTTCCCCGAGAGTCAAGTCCACATCTACTACGAGAATATTCCTTTTCAAACAAAATGCAGCAAAAGAAGTCCACAACCCAGTCTTCCGAAACCCTATTTGCATTTTCCATAGAAACTGCATTATAAATAGTAATTCAGTTTGTTCTCTGGCTTCAGCACCAAGTTTGGCTAATCCATCTGCAGTGGAAAGCAACAGAAAGCGATATGCTAACAGTAAGAGTGATCAAGTGAAACACCAAAGGATGAAAGTTAAAAAAAAAATTCCATTGTCCTTTATGTTTGAAATTGAGCCCTTTGGTTTAGAGACTGAGACGGAGGCTGTGATGGTCCTCACCTTGAGGAGTCCTTTAATGTTGTCATCTGACTCTAAACACTGCAGGCCTAAGGCCTAGCTTCCCAACTCACTGCCAGCCCTCCTGTTTGCATCATCTTACCTCCTCCATCTATCCACATTCTCCTCTTCTCTCTGGCCCCGTTCTCAACCGTATGTTATCCTTAATCTGAATTATGATAACAGATTCCTAGATGACTTTCCTGCGCCCAGTCTCTGCTCAGATCTGAAGCTTTCATGGGGTCTTCTGATTAATCCTTATCAAGCTCACCTTTTGTGGCATCACTGCTCTGATACCTAACACACCATAGACCCCATCAAGGCAGAAAAATGGGGCTGAAGTTGTTACTCAGTAACAGAATGAATGCCAGCATGCATTCAGGTCCTAGGCTTGAGTCCTAGCAATCCAACAAAGATAAATCCAAAAGGCCCCCACTTAGTTAAAGTAATGTGGGGATGTGAACTCTTAGCGTAGGGAATAGCCTCAGGTCAGGCAGGGTCTACCAAGCATCCTGCAGGGGCTCCCATTTACAGTAATCCAAGCTCCAGGAAATTACTTGTAGGAATGCTGGTCAGAGGAGAGTATGGACAGTCATCTTGAATCCCCTGACCTGCTGGTGTGCTCAAAACAATTAAGTAATGCTCCCATTTGACTAAGTATGGTCCTATTAGGGAGGAGCTGGGATGATGAGGATCTTGGCCAATAGTGGAAGGACAGGAGGTGCTGGCTTCTTCTTTATCCCTCTCAGAAAAATGAGGGGTCCCATTCATGAGTGGAGTAGAAAAGTAAGGACTAGGCAGGCAGCTTCTCTGAGACTCTGACAAATCTTCTTGAATGCAGGGGACAGAAATGCTGCCCTCTCAACACTGTTGTGAGGTCTGAGCACCTCGGAAAGCATCCATGGCGCTGCCGGGCAGATCCAGCCACACAGGTGTCTCTGCATCCACAGAATCAAGACAGAGACACACACCAAAGCTTTGGATCAGCTTCCACACCCTGACAAAACTCCAGCAAATGTTTTCCCTTGGAAGAATGCCTGCTTCCTCAACTGCAGGCTGGCATTCAAATAGGATCTTGTTTCATATTCTACCCTTCATCCTGTCTCACTGAGAGGAAACATGAAGAGAAAGAGAAATTGCTGGTTTACAACTCGATCCAAGAAATATTCAGGAAGGAAGATGATCGAAAAATCCAAATCAAAACCTTCTCTGATAAATTAAAAGGCAAAAGAAAGGCTCCACGAACAAACAAACAAACAAAAAAAATCACCAAACCAGTGAGGCTAAGGGCTGCCTGTTGTCATGGCAACTCATGCATCCTAATCCAGCCCTCTGGGAGAGCAGAGATTACAATGGCAAGGAAGAGCCACACCCCTGTATCCTGAATCGACCCAGTGCCAGCCCTAGCCACTAACATGGGCTTCCCCTCTCTGAGTCCTTGAAAAGGGGAAGAAGGGTGGTGAAGATTTTTGTTCATTTGTTTCTGTTTTCGGTGTGGTACTCACAGAAATCTATTTCAGTACCCATCATTATTGGACACTCTGTTATTAGAGGATTGTGCATTTTTGAAGCATTTCTACACAGGTTACCTTGTAAATTTCAAATAGCAAAACTGACATGATGGTGTTAGGCACATTTGGTAGAAGATGGTACTGGAGGGATGCCACAGAGAAGCCAGTTAAACCTTTGGATTTTGAAGGGGGGATGTAATGTAAATCAAGCGCCTGACTGTATAGAGTCTCCCCTGTCAAAGCTTTAGCTGCTGTTCCAGTGTGGCCACCAGCATCATTTCGGTGGAAAGTGCATTGCTCCCATCCTGGCTGTTTAGGAAACAACAGCACCACACAATGCCTGAAATTTAGGAGCTATTCAGTAAAGGATGTAGCTTCCCTATCTAGCTCTGTTCCATATTTGCAGAGGATATGGAACCAACCCCACCTCTCCCTTTCTAGCTCCCAGGCATTTGGAAACTATAGGAGATTGCTAGAAACCAAGAGCAATAATTGCAACATGCATTTCTTAGTTTCCCACTAGCAGAGTTGGTCCACCTACTGTGCCGAGAGGTGACCTCATTAGGGAAGAGGAACCATCAGTGGAAAACTCCAAGCCTCTGAACCCGCTGGCAGTTGAGCCGGTGCCTGGGGAAGGCGTCCACAGCTGCTGCTGACAATGGGCTTCTGTCCCCCACTCCATAAAGGCCTTTGCTCCTCCCGATGAGCTGCCGGGTTTTGTTTTGTTTTATCTTCCAGCAAGATGGCTGCTGATTGCAATGAGCTCAGAATAGCAGAGAGTAATTAAAATTTCATTTAAAAAAATCTATTGCACAGTTTAACATTTATCTACACGAGGAACACTGCTGGGGTAAATAAGGTGGCATCGTCTTCATTTAGCAATGCAAGGGAAAGAGCTCAGACGGACTGGCGCTGACGGAAGAGACACAGCAAGACACAAGGAGCTGGGGGACAGATGCCGAGGCTCCGAGTTGCAGGCCTTTGCCTGGACGTTACAGAAACAAGCATTTTACACCCGCTGGAGCATCTGGCAGCACGCTAATGGCTCAACCAGGGGGCTCATTAGTGCATACAGTACTGGGTAGGATACCGAATCTCATGCATTCAAACCCCACGGGTGCCTGAGCTGGGCTTAAGTATCTTGTGATCAAATATGATGAGCTGACACTTTTAATAAACATTATGTGTGTGTTCATGTGTGTACGGGTGCACATGTATGTGCAGGTGAGAGTGCATCTGTGTGCGCGTGCATGTGGAGGCCAAAGGACAACCCTGAGTGTCGCTTCTGACACAGAGTCTCTTCCAGGCTCGGAATTCACCAAGTACAGTTTCTGCACCATTTCTTACACAGTATGAACTTGCTCGGTCCGGCTGTGATGGTGTGTGCCAATAGTCTCAGGACTTAGAGATGCAAGTGGGAGACTAGGCGTTCAAGGTTACATTCGCAGCTACATAAAAGAACCAAGCTTCTCTTGATCTCCACAAGACCCATACAAAAAACAAAAACAAAACAGTAGGAATCTTTCTGAATTGATTGTGTGTGTTTAAGGCAACCTTTGAGACCCCAACTGACATGTTAAGGCAGTGGCAAAGATCTTGGCTGCTCTTCCTTCCCCACCCCCCATGTTCTCACTGGGCCTTTTCCAGATCAGATCTACCTGTGCCCAGCCACTATTGCCATCAACTCCCCTGTGCAACTGTCCCTATATTATTAACAACTGGAAACTATGCCCACTGCAAAATGGGACTCTATTTCTTACAAAGAAGTTCACATTCAAAGACTACTCTTAAGAAATACATGCATTTTATCTACAGCGAAAGAGGGAACTATTGAAAGCACAGCGCTCTGAAAAAGTTAACTTTTATTAGGAGAGCTGTATGTTCAGTCATGAGCTAGTCTGCAGGGCCAGACATCACTTTCTATCACTTTTGAAGGCTGTCTAGGTGGCAATAGGAATCCAATGATGAATATAATAAAACAGGTTCATTTAGCAATCAAATGATGTTATTATCATTACTGCATTACCCATTTGATTCTAAAATTTATGTTCACGTTCAAAACCAACAACCCATTCTGTTCACCGTGCTCCAAAGCAGCCTATATATTTTATGTTGAAAGTCACTTGTCATACTTTAACTTCAGAAATAAATACCAAATCAATTTATTTTCTCTTTCTTCCCCCAACACTGAAAGCAAATGTCAAGTGTTATAAAGCTCCCCAATGATGTCAATAATGTTATTAAAAATTGAGATCTAATATCTCTTCTCATATTCTTTATAGAGAGAGGCACGGAAGTAGGCAGAACTATAAAACTAATAACCATTCTTTTATGGCAAATAGTTCCATTCACATGGGGCAGGGCAAATCAAGGCTTTTATGGAATCATTAAGCTGGACTATGAGTGATTTCGATGAAAACTAACTCACAACTGTTAGTGGAGATGCCTGTATCTGGGTGACTCCAGAAGCCAGTGCCAGGAGAAGTCACCCCCAGTATCACAGGCCTTTCCGTTTGTGTTCATAAATGCTTGAATCAGCAGACACTTATACACCAAGCTGTGTTTCCAACGGCTAGGGAGAGGGCAGTGGCAAGGATAGTATTCTGTGTTCAGAACACATCAACAAAGAGACTACTTCTACTCAGCTAACCCACACGAGAAACACTGACAGAGACAGCTCTTTACATGAACCTGGAAAATATTGAAAGGTAGCATTTCCCTGTTGTGTAGCACTGAATCAGACAATGGCCAAGGAGATCACTGAAAGAGGGGACTGGGGAGCTGGCTGTGTCAGCCCATAAAGGGCTTGCTATGTAGACATGGGGACCTGAGATTTGATGCCCAGAATTCATGTAAAAAAGCTGAGTGTGGTAGTCTGTGTGTGAAGTCCCAGCCCTTGGGAGGGAAGTGGAGATAAGCCTGGCAAACACGGTGAGTTGCAGGCCAGGGAGAGAATCTGTTTAAAAATAAGATGGATGGGATGAATGATATATTAGAAAAGACATCTACATGCCTTTACATGCATGTGCACAGATGCTCACTTGTATGCATGTGTGTGTGTGTGTGCAGACACACACAGAGACACTCACGATGGAGGAAGCATCCAATAAGGTTCAGTTTTAATGTTCACATTTCTCAGGCTCACCAATGTGGACACTATATGTATTAATATGTTAAAGAATGTTTTCAAGTTTCTGAGACAAAAATTGGGTTGAGGATTCTGATTTTTCTTGCACTTGTTATAAAAATAAAGAACTATTTGCGATTTAATGTTTGGGCATCAGAACGGTTAGTGTTAGTCGTGAACTCTAACTTTTGCCACACTTTTATCCTTTGTAGTTTCCATATTTAAGGCAATATTATTGGATCCAGCCCAGGTTCCTAGACGAAGAATAATCATAGCATTTCCTAACAAAGGTCTGTTTTGTGGATTCTTTGTTCACATTTGTTTACATTTGCAGATAAGCCAGCTGCTGTTTACTCCCGGGGCTAGCGAAATTGGAAGAGCCAATGAATGGTGTCACTGTGTTAGGCAGCAGAGTCCTGCAGCCTGAACTGGAGTATTCATGTTCTTTAAATTAAACTAAGAGGAGGTGTCTGTCTTTCTGAGGCAGGAGCTAGACAGTGCATCTCTACAAGGTCAGTGCAATGTTATGAACCAATTAAGATGGCTGATGTAATAAGTTCTCGATCACGCAGATAGGCTGGGGGACCCTCCACTCCAAAGAAAATTGCCAAGGACTCAGGGATCCTGCAGTGTTCATGTTGATAAATGTGTCAGCACGTGCTGTGGGCACTTTACCATGGGTGATGTGTGATCTGTCTTCACACTTGTTACTCTGTGACATGGGTGTTCCCATTTATGCAGGAGAGACACAGATGTAACCGCCTCAGACATTTGTTAAGGGCTATACAGGACATATCCTGCTGACCTAGAAAATACAAATGCTGAAGTGATCTTGACAATTAAAATTCAACACAACGTTGCCTTGGGTAATAAGTGGGGTCAGCTCTTCTCTGTCTTATGTTGTCGAATTACTGTGAATTAAAGGCTTTTAAGCAGAAACAAACGTGCAAGTGCTTATTCCATTTTCTGAAATATGTAAGTCTTTTTCTAATTACAATAAAATTTCTCTTATTCTGCATATTCTCACAATGGCTTATTCTGACTAATAAAACAGTCTAGTTAGTCAAGCATTCTGGGAAATCTTCGAGAAAAGAGAGAAAATTGCAGGTCATTTGGCTTCCACGCATGTGTCTTGGCATGAGTGTCCACACAGACATCATGCATGCATGCAAACTCACAAGATACTACTTCCTAAAAATTAAGTGCAATCAAACTTTTTGGTGGTCTCAGAAATGTATAGGGAGACCAATAGTGGCACAGGGTTCACAAAGGCGGTACACACAAACACTAGGCGTAAAATCACAAGGAGAGAAGTTGGCACGGCTTCAAAGACTCCTAGCTGATAGGACCTTGCGTCTGAAGCGCAATGTGACATTTCAGAGATCTTCTGCCCAGGTCTTTCTTTTTTAGATGCTGTACCAGAGATTGGATGACTGGAAGTCTAAATGACTCAAAGTAATCCAGGATCAGTGGGAGCCACATAGTGACCAACATGTTTGTTACTAGTTTTGCTATGTTAAATTCACTCATGAAAAGTCGTGCTGACCCCACTTACCATGATCAGCACAATCGGAACAAGAAAATGTGTTACTTCTTGCCTTCTAAATTTGCTGATTACCAAGCAAGCAAACATGGGTCTCTCTATTTCTTTTTATCCCCGAGTGTCTCTCTCTCTCTCTCTCTCTCTCTCATAAACCAATACACATGACATGTTGGTGCAATCCAAACACAGCCAGGGAGGACCTTTTCTGGGTAGCTGCTGTTGTGTATCTTTATGCAGTTTCTATTAGGACTAAGAAGCACTGGGCAGCGGTGAGGGTGGGTGGGGGCATTTAATTCCAGCATTGCAATTTAACTTGCCAGTTTTAACCAGGGAATGATTAATCAATTATTTACTTAGCTGGCACCATTTTTCCTGTCACATAAATCATATTTAATTTCAATCTATTATAATCCATTATCAGTGTCAAGTCCAAACCCTAGATGTACTATTTGCCTATAAGATGGTTTCACACACGAAACATCGGAGCACTAAATATCCCGTGAACATCTGCAGATGACGGATGCCCTCTGTTAAAATGTGGTTCCCAGGTACACTTTAGAGATTTCTATATTTTGCAACTTGAACATATCCGGCATCATTTACAACCTGGTACAAAACCACCGGAACAATCTAGATCAATAGTCTACTTAATCGGAAAGATCATCATTCATATAAAATGAGACTTAAATAATATATATATATTTATTTTAATATGCCTATATTAAATAAATATATAATACAAATGTATAAAAAGTAATATAGCTATAATACTCATATATCTGTATCAACCAGGACTTATAGTCTCATCTTCTTTACATCAAAAGTCCCAAAGCCTAAAACTGAGATATAAAAGCCAAGTGCAATCTGTGGGAGCTAACTCAAGTTTTATTTTGGGGAAAAATATGTAACATGTTTTGGAAAGAAATAACACAGAATGTTATTACACACTACGTGAAAGTTACGTTGATTTTTTTCTATGAACATGGCACCACAGTAATGTAGGAAAACACTTATTTCAGTGGCAACATCCTTTAAATTTTGCTATTATTAAGCAGTGTTTGTGTTATCACTGTCTCTGTGTGTGTGTATGTGCATGTGTGTACGCGTGCATACACACATGCAGGATGTGTGTGGAAACCAAAAGTCAATTTAGTGAAGCTTGTTCTCTCTTTCCACCTTTACACGGGTTCTAGGGACCAAAGTCAGGGGGTCAGGCTTGCCCAGCAAGCAATGTCTCACTGGCCAATATCCTTATTTTTAACAGAGGAGATATTGAAATGGTTGGGGGCTAAGAAATATAAATCTTCAGCTCTTAAAAATAATTCCGCAGAAAGCAGACAGCAAAACAGTAACAACAATGTTTTGATTGGTGACTACATATTGATTCAACCATTTTTCAAAATTTTAATTTGTTGAAAAATTCATAATAAGAACTGGGAATAACTAAAATATCACTTCAGGAGAAAAAAAAATCTCCCAAAATTGCACAGTCCTTTACTATTCTATTCTTCTTAAGAAAGCTACTGTCTGGGGCAGGTGGGGAGACAGCACCAGGCCACAAAGAAAACAGCTGTTGCTGGGAGTGAGCCTCTAGACAGAGGAAATGATCCAGTACCAGAAGACTGAATTTTTTTTCTTTTAAAAAAAGGCAGGGCCGCCCTCCATGCAGCTATTTTCTGTCTCAAGGCACCCATGGCTTGTACCAGGCTGGCTCAGGAAGCATGCAGCTATGGATACTCTGGCCTTCAAACCCAGGCACACATATCAAGGATAAAAGGGAGTCACCATGCACAGAGATTCAAATGTCCCACTTTTCTAAAGGGTGGCTAGGGGTTATGTGTGCAGAGAACATAGTATTTTTAACACCTATCCTGTGCCGTGTATATCTGCAGTCCCAGCACTTGGGAGGTAGACAGAGGCAGAGATGAGTTTAAGGCCAGCCTGGGATGCATAGTAACTCTGAGACCAGTATGGCCTACGTAGAAAAACCTTGTCTCAGAGAACCAATTGCTGATAATTCAGTCCTCACCTAGTATACACAGGGCCCTGGATGGGGCTGAGCACCACAAAAAAAAAAAAAAATGAACTCACTATTTTTCATGCATCTTCTGAGGCCACCCTGGTCACTCTAGGGCTCTATGCAGAGTATACACCCAAATATGTTCTTCTAATGACAACCAGTAATGCTCAACAGTCCCCTACTTCCAGCTTAGAGCCATCCCAGCTTGACCTTTCTGTGGTTTGGGTTTCTAATGTGCAGTTTAGGAATAAAATGCCCACCTCATGGGTTTCCAGTGAGAAGCAAATGAAATAGCATCTGAAGGAGCTTAGCTCGCAGCTTGTCATTTAAGAGGCTCGGGGATGGGGGTGTGGGTGGTCATTACCACCAAGGGCGCATCTAGAATCACTGGATTCGTTCAATGGCATGTTTTATGAGAAAGGTAGGAACAGACTGTCAACACTCTTGGATTTATTCATATCTAGTGTAAAGGCTATCTCTGAATAGCATTGATGCATAAATCAACATCAACCAAGACAGTCTGTCCTGGGGTTCCAAAAATTCATCTCTTTTGCTTTCTAGCTTGCTTGTTTATTAATTTAATTTTATTTGGAGAAAGGAACTCACTATGTAGCCTAGGCTTGGCTGGCTTAATGATTCTCTTGTCCCAGTCTTTCAAGTGCTGAGACTACAGGGTCACCATACCTTGTCTAAGAATTCACCAAAATCCTTTCAGCTACTATTTTTATATTGTGCATGACTTTGATAAACAACTTCTGGTGAGCTACCAAAGTAGAAATAAAAGAAAAAAAATGAGACCATTCTTACAGATATTAGGGATGCTTTTGAAATGATTCCCCATGATGTAGAAAACAATACTAGGGCCACTTCTGCTTGTTTTTAAACCTTTAAAAAGAAAGAATTCAGTGTTCACAGATATTTTAAGTGCACTGCCTAGCAGCCATGGAGTCACCTGGTCTACAATGGAGAGGACAGCTTGTCACACGAGCCATGCGAGGTATCTGGGATGTGTCCAACAGCTGAAGATATAAGGCCCTTGTCTATTTATCCTCACTCTCTCCATTACCACACACAGCCCACACAGCCGTTCAGCTGAGCCCTGTTAAGGAGATTTATGGATTACATTTTCTAGTTTTAACTAAACCAATCTTTCCAAAATGAACAGCTGGCTTAAAACAAGAAAGATTTCTACAAAGAAACAGTGGATTCAAGATACTAATAATGCAAGCACGAGCCAGCACAAGACAATGGGGGAGCAGTTGTTCCCGGTACGAACATTGTGCTGGCTCAATGAGATAAAAGTAACAATAGTAGTAAAAATGCAATCATTAGAATAATTCAGAAAATGGCTTTAAGATACTCTTGGAGTCTTGTCATAAGTATATACTATGACTTGAGACACTAGCTAACAACACACACAATTTGTGAATACTACAAAGTATTCAACAATGGTTTCCATCTGAAGCAACCAATCAAAACTGTTTAGAGAAAACAGTCAAGACCCAAGGCTAGAGAGATGGGTAGCTCAATGGTTAAGAGCACTGACTGCTCTTTCAGAGGACCAGGGTTCAATTCCCAGCTCACAACTGTCAATTCCGGTGGACCTGACACCCATGGCAAAACACCAATGCACATAAAACAAATAATTAAAAAAAATCAAGGCCCAAAGTTCAAAATCAGCTGGAACGGGGCTCTATTTTAGCATAATGAAACATAAAAAAGATAACTATGCTGGGTGGTGGGTGGTGGTGCACACCGTTAATCCCAGCACTTAGGAGGCAGAGGCAGGTGGATCTCTGTGAGTTCGAGGCCAGTCTTCTCTGCAAGAATGAGTTCCAGGACAGGCCCCAAAGCTACAGAGGAAACCCTGCCTTAAAAAAACAAAAAATAAATAAAAATAAAAATAATAAAAGATAAATGTAAAAAGAAAGTCCTGCACTCAAGTTCAAAAACATCTAATCTCTGGGCACACCAGTATGGGAGACTTGGTTTCAAACTAGTTCATGTGATAGAAGCCAAGGATTTTCAGCCAACACAGCAGTATACCCAGTTGAAGCCTGCCTTGGTCAGCAAAAGACCAAGCTGTACCTTGTGGAGGGTTAGTGTGGAAACACAGGGCTTGTTTCACTGTGCTGGACCAGGGCTCTAAGACTGCTCAGGTTTCCTAGAAACCCCGCCTTCCTTGACTGCATCCAAGCAAGGTGTTCAAAGACAGTCTCTCCGGCAGAGGCTTCCACCTGTCAAGAGGCTGGATGAGAACCCCTCTGAGGCTAACCTGGGTCTGAGTTACAGAAATCCATAAATCCTAGACTCGAGGGCGAGGGTTTGTAAAGGCTGTTAGATGCAGAGGTGCTCACTCAACCCCAACTGCACGGCTTCTTTGTCCTGGTCACTACAGCAAACTGGCACCCAGAACAGTGTCTGAGTTTAGTCTGTGCTCTAACAATTCACAAGCCTGGTGGTTAACTGGTCATCAGCTGACAGATCACAAAGAGACTACACGGGTTTGATCCCAAAGCCATTTCCAATTTGAAGATGGTGTGTGTGTGTGTGTGTGTGTGTGTGTGTGTGTGTATGAACTCCACAGGCATGAGTGTGGAAGTCAACTATGTTAGGGTTCCTCTCTAAATCACTCTCCACTCTATGGCAACTTGCTCGCTTGTTTATACTGAGAATGTACAGAGAAAAAGTTTAAGGCCAATTCTGTGAAGATTTTGTACATAACAGTACATTACAAACACTGTGTGTCTGTGTGGAGGCCATATCTGAGGGTCTTATTCCCCTGGAACTGGAGTTACGGGCCAGAAGAAAGGTGCTAGGAACTGAACTCGGGAGCTCTTGGGGAAGAGAGCTCAGGTCTCTGCAGAAGCAGTATGCACTCTAACCATGGAGATGTTTCTCCAGCCCCAAAAACTTCTTCCCACATTAAAGATCACAAATATAAAACAAACACACAAACATAGAACACTAAGGTTTGAAAGTGTCAAAAAAAGTAAATTAATGGCTATAAATATTTGTGTGCTGGAAGCAGAAGCGGACCTTGACACATACCAAACCGTTAGCAGTGCAGGGTCAATATCTGATGTTTTCTGTAGGCTGACAGGTCAAAAGAATGAGCCCTTCAACCATCATGGCGTGTTATTAGAATGAGATTATTTCTGAAAGGCCTCCAAGCAGAAGCAAGTGGAGGAAGCAATGCCCATATGACGAATTTTAAAAACATCCACAGGCTAAATAGGTCATTGATCAGATCAAGAAGCTTGCAACAGAATAACTTGTGTTGCAGCTGAACTTAAAACCATTTCAGTCATCTATTCTGCAGTAAGATTTAGAGAATTTTGATTTCCTTCCTGCCAGCAATAATCAGCCAATATTTCCTGTAGAATATTTCTAAATGATATTGGCAACTATGGCTTTGTTGAGAAGGAAGCTCTTTTCTAAGGGAGCCTCTAAAATGGCCATCTGACCACTGAAGATTACAAAGACAGCCTGGGAGACACAAAATCCCTCACTATTACTGAAGACAGCGGGCTAGGCCTCACTGGGACAGTACCCCAGTGGTGAGGTGCCATCAAAGTGTGGCAAGTGCCATTTGCTTGGACCCCTCCATAATTCTCAGCAGCTCCTGACTATGACAGGCTGCGTGGCCATCTGTGGAGAGTGGAACACTGGAAGAGTAGAGATTGACTGCTGAAGGTTACACAAAATTCTATGGTGAAAACACCTCTGAGCACGTAGGGAATACATCATCCTTCAAAGTTCAATGTAAGGGGCAGGAAGGCAGCTCATTTTTTGATCTCTGTACCATCACTAAAATTAAAATAAAAAGCACATGCAGATCTAACAGTGTTCTTTATACAATTAAATGAAGCAAGAAGCTATTGTAAAAGAGCCCAGTCAATGCAATATTCAGAGGAAGTCATGCATCTGTAGGAAGTATCAGCTCAAACTGCAGCACGTGCGTGCGCATGCATACACACAGATTACTGTCGGCTCTTGCAAATAGCGATGGGGCTGTCATTCTTGCTGTTTGTTATTCCATCCAGGGCACTGAGCTGTTGGAAGACACAGCCAACAGTGTGCCTCCCAGGCCTATGATGACAGAAGCCCATGGGTACCGCTCGACCACAGATGCCGGGCAGAGATAACCGAAAAGAATAGGGGATTCGTGGAACAGCAGCTGGGCTAGACAAAGCTAACCCCCCACCTGCTGTTGATTTCCACATTCATCTCCCAAGTCGGATACCCCAGCCGCGTAGAAAGCTGCCAGCATGTGGAGAACTAAATCAGTTTGTGTGTGTGTGTGTGTGTGTGTGTGTGTGTGTGTGTGTGTAGGGGGGAGCTAGCCACGGTTGGTTGTATATTCTTTCTGTCAACACATCTGTGTAGCACAGAGGCAGCTGAGATGAACAACAGTGGCTTTTGGAGCTCTCCGCTGTAGTCACCCATACACCTGGGATTCACGCGGCTCCTGCTGCTCTTATCTTAGATGAAGGTTTTTATTTATTTTTATCTTTTCACAGTAAAGCTGGCTTTGGAAACTAATTAGACATGTCTGGGTTTTTTTTTTTTTTTGTTGTTGTTGGTTTGTTTGGATTTCCCCATATGCAAGGAGACATCTACTTTGTATTTCTATCTTGTCCCTCCCTTGTCCCCTTTGTTACTCTTCTTCCTGCCTGAACAGAGAGCAAGAAGGGTTTCTGAGCAGGGCTGGTCAAATGTGTGACTCTTCGGGGCTCAGAGACATCTATATATCTGATCCAAGTGTCTCCTTCATTGCAAAATGGCTTTTATCCCAAAGTCCATTGCGGCTTAAGGACATGCTCTGGAGAATATCTCATTCCCTACTGTGGTTCCCTTCAAAGTTCTAACTGGTTGGACACGGTAATGAATTCTGTAAATTGCAGTGTTTCTTTGAAAGCTTTTTAAGATACAGAAGACTCCAATAGTGCGGACTGCCACAGTCAGTCTTTGAAAAAAGTCATTTTGAAACGCGGGCTTCGTATTTTTGGAGACGCCACACATCTTAGAGACAATCGCAATGTTGGGTCTCAAATTAATATTTGTTGCTTAATGCACCAAAATGTCAGATGAATGAGTAGTTAGGCACGTTTGTACATAATGTGTACTTGCTACTTTTTGCAAAGGCCAGAAGCATAATGGGGAATTCAAGTCAAGAAATGTCTTTCAGCCGATGTATTCTTGGAGTATTCATTTTAAAGACAACACACTACTAGGTATAGAACTGTCTTCTTTTAATGGTCAGCAAGCAGCTGGGTTTCTAGATAACATGGGGAACATAAAATATTCATGTTATTTAAGCCATCTCTACATTTTACTCATAGTCTTTGATTTGCTGGTCTTGAGAGGGAAAGAAATCATTTCCACTGCTAAATCCGCTGGCGTCTCTTCAAAGTCAGCCCCACCCCGCCTCCTGTTAGGCTGTTTTAGGACCACAACGCTACCTTTCGCTCCTGCTTGTTTTCCAGTCTTCTCATGTATTCTTGATCCTAGTTTAACCTCACACTCCACGAGGATCCTGGGGGTTGTCTTCCACCTTGCCTATGTTATTCCTGATTGTCCTCTAGATGCCCCTTCTCGCTGTGTCCTACTGAGGTTCATGTTCCCCATCCCGGGCCTGCTCACACAGCCTTCAAGTCTACTTAGTGTCCTCCTGTTCCTGGATCCTCCATCCCTCTTTTGTCCATACTGGCTGCCCCCATCCCAGGAAGGATGTCAAATTCCCACTAGGAATCCAATCACACACTCTATGGCTAGCTTCTTGCAGGGTGCCAACATTCCCTGAATGCCTTGAGCTAACTTTCAGCCCCGCCCCCCCCCCCCCAAGCCCATTCTGCTCATCTGAGCCTGAATTCTGTACCTCTGAGACCAGGAACCAAATACTTGCAGAGCCCAATTCAAACCCTGCCCACCTGAAAAGCACCCACGCTGCCTGGACATCACTCATGAATGTCCTGTCTTCCTGGTACAATCTCCACAGGTTAGTCCAACCTGCTTCCTCATGCTACTGACCTCCTAACGTTTCCTTGATCCCTAACCCCTTCTAAGCGAGTCGGGCCCATGCACAATGGAGGAGACCCGTCCCGTGTAGGTGGCTCTGCCAGAGGCACCACCATTCCCTTTTCCCATCTTTTCCTTCACCCTTCACTCATGAAAGAAAATCACCCCGGTCTTTCCCCGGGAGTTCTAGACCATGTGAACGCCTTTTTTTGTTTTTCTACCTCTTTCTACCATGGCTCTCTGTTTCTCCTTACCAAGTAGCTGCTCTGGTACTCGATTATCTTATAAAACAAAAACAAAACCTGCCGCCAGACCCTGCAGTCATCCCCATCGCTGCTCCATCTTTCCCCCTCCCTTTGCTGCCAAATACCTTCACTCTGTGTGCCCACGTATAGTTTCCACTATCTCCATTTGTTCCTTTCCACAATCTGGCTCCCTCCTAGTGCCGGAATTCCACTGTAAACAGCGCCACAAGTTTGCCAAGCACCTGTCTCCTGCCTGTTCACGAGAATTTCTTCCTTTCCTTTGAATCAGAAGCCCCACAAGAGCTGTCGATGAAGGCCTTTAAGAAGCAGAGCCATCTAAGCCAGCCACACCCAGAGACGCAGGAGTTCAATGTTTGGGTAAGGCTTAGCAGCAGGTCCAGTTTTGATGCTCACTGGGCGGCTACCATGCGCTCTAGGGCTTAGCCAGCTCTGAAGCTAACCGGGGTGTGCATCCAGAAAGGCCTCTATACGTGCAGAGGTCAAAGAAGGTGGGGATCCCAGTCCCACTGGATGCATCTACACCACGGATCCTGTACCAGTGACTCGGGGAACAGTGAGGAAGAGGGGGAAGAAAGACTGTGAAAGCTAGAATAGCAGGAAGTCTTCTGTGACGCAGTTACCTAGAAATGGCTGCATGAACAAAACCAGAACAATAGCCTCATCAGTGGAAATGTTTTGGGGTCCTACCCACAGACAAAGAATTTCAGATAACTAACGACCGCTGGGAAAAGGAGGATTAGCCTCTCCCAGGAAAAGCCCCCTTACTGGTTGTCTAATGCAGAGTGGTCAGCCTTAAAACCATATACACACAAATAATAAAAATGGGACTCAGTTCATACATATATATGGAGCAATCATAATCAAAGGGAAAGGGACTATCAGTTTGAGAGGGGGAGCATGGGAGACATTTGATGGAAGGTAGCTGGAAGGGGGTGGATGGTGGAAAATGGGGTGATAATGTAATTCTATTTCAATTATAAGCATATTTTTTAAATATTTATTTATTTATTTATTATGTATAAAACATTCGGTTTGTGTGTTTGCCTGCAGGCCAGAAGAGGGCACCAGACCCCATTACAGATGGTTGTGAGCCACCATGTGGTTGCTGGGAATTGAACTCAGGACCTTTGGAAGAGCAGGCAATGCTTTTAACCTCTGAGCCATCTCTCCAGACCAAGCATATTGTTTAAAGAGTTTAAACAGCAAAAACAAACAAACAAAAAGAAAGACTTTTGACTGAAGCTCAGGTGTGTGCCCCTTCTCCTGGCAGCTCCTGGTTGTCCCTTGGGTTCCTGTACTGCTTTCATCCTCTGCCCATTCTTAGCAGGACTGACCTCGACTTTGCTTATCTCCACGTCTCCCTCTTTTCCAGTCTGTTAATAATCCCCGATATCAATAAAGTCTACATCATTCTCTAAGTGGACCCTGAACCTCACCGGCTGGGTAAGGCCCATGGAAAAGTTTCTTCTCCCTTTGAGTGACCCGGCTTACCATAACTAAAATGATGGATGGCTCAAATGATAAGGAGAACCTTCCTCACAGTCCTGTGCCACGATACTGCTATGCATCTCTTTCCAACCCCTCAATGGAAAGCACACTAAACAATGGAGAGGAAACTCTCATACCACAATGTGGGGAAAGTAAATTATTAAAGCTGTGATGGACAGCTATATGGGGGTTCCTCATAAAGACCAAAGATGTAGTTGCCATGGGATGCAGTAATCCTATTACTAGGTATTCACTCTAAAGATGGAAAATGATGCCAAAGAGATGTGCACACTCACATGGTCACTGCATCATCAGTGACAAAGGCCAACTTATGCTGTTAACCTCCATGCCCATCAACATGAGGACAGGGCATGAAAATGCGCAGATGTGCACAGTTAAATAGCATAAAGGAAGGTAGTTCTCCCCACGATCACTGGTAAGTATCTGAAGCGAGAGATACGTTAATTAGCTTGACTTAATTTTTCCATGCTGTATTTATAGATCATAACATCACTTTGTTCCCAAAAAACATGGATGGCTATCACTTATAATTTAAAACTAAAAATTAAAAAATAAACCGTTAAACTATAAAACACACCAAAATAAAAATGCCAAGTAAGCATCCACGGCTCAACCCCATTTGCTTCCAAATTAACATGAAAACAAAAGAAACCACGGTGGGATTCATTGCGGTCTATCAATTACACCGACTTCTGCATATAGACTTACAGGAAAGGCACTCCCCAGACCCATATAAGATGCAAGAAACCTCACTTTTCAGTCAGCTCATTACAGATCTTCAAGAACTAGTCGGCCCCGAGGTTCCTGGCATACATTTTGACTGTTAAATCGAATTGCAAATATTAAATCAACTTGTCTCCAGGGCACTGCAGGTGGACCCGGCAGGCTGCATAGGGCAACACATCACTGATCTCTTCACAGAGAGCAGAAGAATACACGCACAAGCATAGGCAAGAAGAGGCACTTCCAAACAAACACCTCTTCAAGGTTCAAGGTACCAGCTAATGCCAACTTGCCTGTGTGAAGAGGCCTAAGGGTATATTTGACACCGTCCCAGGCCATGACCCACACTACACAGGGGTATTAGATGAAGCCAAACAGCCCCAGCTTCAACTTGCCCTGCAGATCACAGGATCTCTAATCAGATGCACTTCTGTTCCCAAGGTCCCAAGACATATATTCTCAATGCCTTGGTACTCTTATTGATCAAAAAATGTGCTTAAAAAACGTAAAATGGTTGTTGTTTTCTGTGTGTAATATGCTAAGCTGCATCTCTTCCCTGCCTGTGGATGCGTCTGCAGAACATGGGGGTGGAGTGCTGGAGCATAGTCATGCTGACTACCACAGCCCCATCTGCCCAATCTTCCCACTCTCTCACTCACGTCCCCAGCTCCTATCTGTGCCACTGTGTGAACACACCCAAGTTCCCGAGGGAATTCTGGGAAAGTTTCCTCACCATCAAAGCTTCAGGCTCATAAAGCACACTGTTTTAGTCAAAGTTTATAGTCGTGAGGCTCAGGTTATGGTCTCCACTGCAATTCCCTGCATCCCAGTAGGGAACTGGTAGGAAAAGGCAGAAGCCATCTGCCATGGAGGTTGTACCTGGTGTTTCCTCTTCTCAGTGTGGATTACTGTAACAAGGCAAGTCTCTTCCAAACAACACAGTCGCAAGGTAGCAAATTCATGGCTAATCCTCAAATTTCATCATTTACACGAGATGATATGCCTTAGAAAAATACTTGCAACTGAATGTGACAAAGGACGGCCGTCCCAGTGTGAATGTGACAAAGGACGGCCGTCCCAGTGTGAAGGTGACAGGGACTGTGAGGTGATGTATGTTTCTGCCTCAAATGTGTAGGAAGGGATGCAGAGAAGAAAAACAACACTAGAATACCTGGTAGTCATTAAGTCTCAAGACGAATGTTGAGCTCCATGGAGCCAATTAATACATATGGTGACAATTTAGTCACAGTAGTGGGAGTGGAAACTCGCTTTGAGATGGGTATACAGAACGAAATAAAATAAAAATATTCACAGTAAAATTACAATGCAAGTGCATTCTGAGCACACCTTTACACACCTGCAAACACATACGAACACACCACAATACATACGAACACATCACAATACATACACGCACACGTACACACACACACACACGAGCATTTTGTAGTTTATTTTTTAACCACGATCACAACAAAGAGAGATCCACAGCCTGAAGGTTTGATTGGCAAGTACAAAACAATACATTTTCTCATTTACAGGGTCATCCACATGATCACTGAGTACATTTAACAAAGTCTCATGTAAGAGTCGTTATTGCATGGACCATGTTTGCTACAAAGTATAAAGTCAGAGTAATGTCAACACCCTTTTCAATTAAGATTTGGTTTTTGTAAAGCTTTGCTATCAACAGTCTGTGAATTATTCCCCATATTGTGAGCTGCTGACAAAAATACAAAATAAATATAAAATGAATACAAAAATCCAGCCTTCTGCACTGTATTCATGCACACACACATGTACAAAACTTGAACCTCATTCAACATCAGAACTGTGAAATAAATGAACTGAACACTGATACCAGTACAGCAGTCCCCATAGTCATTCACATTTTCTCTTAAAGTAAAATAAATCAATCAATAAATAAACTATGCCAGGATCAAGGGTAATGCCCTCTGCATGTTAAGAGGATGGTACTGCCTGCACACGTTCACATGATTTCAGTTCCTTACCTTTTGGTTGTGATGTGAGACACAGGAAGGGATTTCATAGCACACAGGAAGGGATTCCACAGCAGCACAGCATCAGGTTGAGAACGGAAGCAGAGAGAGGGAGAGAGGGAGAGAGGGAGAGAGGGAGAGAGAGAGAGAGAGAGAGAGAGAGAGAGAGAGAGAGAGAGAGAGAGAGAGAAGAAAAGAAAAGGCCATTAGATGACATTCTTGTATAAAAGGGCAGAGTTTGGTCTTCCCAACATCTCGTGAGGAATGACACAGCAACACAGATACTCTGTCTGATGCATCCGCACCTCAGGAGAGCCACCTCTCCTTTCTCCATAATTAGAAGCCTGTTGCTTCTAGTACCAAAAACGGCGCATCCTGAGCATCAAGCTGAGGACTTCCCTCCTCAGCTCTTTTCTTAGCTGTTGAGTCTGTTGTTAGAAACATGAAGGGTATGAAGCCTTCATCAACAGTGCCGCCTGAGCACTCATTCCTCTTTGAAATAACTGCATTTAAATTCAAGGAAAGAACCCCACACCTTAAACCTGTGTTCAGGGCACTGGTATGGACACATCGATGTTTCCTAGTTCTTTCTCTTTTTTGGCACCAATCAACATCAGGACCCTGCATGCTTATATGGAGTTAAGTACAGCTACATGCACACTCATCCTTTAGCTCTCAACATCCGAGACATGGCCTTTGAAACAGTCAGTACTCTTGGCTCTTACATGAGAGGTCCGTGTGTGGAGAGCAGACACTGTTTCCTGTCTGGATGATGGTTAGGGAACCCTTCACAGGGCAACAGGCTGACTTTAGCTCTCATCCTTGTTATAATTTTGCTGAGTTAAGGCCTAAACAGGGAAAAGAGGCCATGGAATTCACCACACACACACACACACACACACACACACACACACACACACACCACACTACCCCTTCATCTACCCCCCACCCTTTTCTGGTCCATGTGTGGGCCCAAGCTCATCTGCATACTCCTCAGAGCTGGGCGGTGGCGAAGCTCAGGAACAGAGTTGTGTCACCTGCTATATTCAGAAGAAAATATAGTGTAGAAATCCAGAAGGGGAGGGAGCGGGACTCCTCTCCCCTGGGTCAATAAGTAACACACATTACTCAGTGCTGAGGCAAACAGATGAACAGATGTGACTGGAGGGAATCATTTGAATATTTTTTTCTGTTTTTTATAAAAAGACAAACCCTCACAGCTGAGCTTAAAATGTAGGTCAGAGTCTTCTGGGAAAGCTCCCTCTCCTCACCTAATTTCTAGATGTTACTTCGGCGCCTTTCTAGCTATCTCAAGTTGAGTCCTATCCAGACGTGCTAACACTATGGGTGACCTTTGACCTCCAGGAGGGTTCCCTGAGCCAGCTCTACAAACTAAACCATGTCTACTGAGCAGGACTGTGGGAGCCCATGCAGGAGAGCTAGGAAATACCTTTCCCTTTCACAAGAAAGTCTTATATGTGACACCCTTCTCATCTAAACCTTACTAAGCACAGCCCTGTCTGGGCACAGGAAATGTGAGCTGGTCAGGCGAACTTCAAATCCCTCTCTATGATAGACAGTGAGAGCTATCCTCTATACCACTTCCATTTTCCAAGGGGGTAGACAGTTGGACAGCAGGTTCCAGTCTCTGTAGAAGTCACTCATGGCTATGTGACTGGGCGCTGACCAGCGGACTGGAAGTGGAAGAGGGGCAAACCATTTGTGTGATGCGTATCGAACAACCCATTGTGTCTTCCCCTCCTTCATCTCGTGTTGGCTGACTGGCTTAAGAAATCCAGGGAAGAGTTCTGCCATCCTAGGTCTCTGTATGGCTGTAGTCTATACAAACAACACCTTTTCCTGGCAGTTCCAATGCCAGTTATCCCATTTGACTAGCTATCCCATTTATATAAACCACTATGTACCATACTGTTCAACAGACCCACTCAATATACTGACTTTACCCAAAGGTAAAAATACGTTTTTCTCACTGCTATAGAGCAGCACCTTGATCAGTACACATGAAAATGTAGAAAATTCATGGCAGTATCAAATAACTGAAAAGCATGTCAAATTTCTCAACACTGAAATTAACAATCACCAGGCTCTTAAAAATATCGTATAGCCCTTCCAGAGGCATCCCAGTTTCTTCAAAAACTCTGCCAACAACAGTAAAGAGTGCTCAAAGCTACTTATGCATCTCAAGGATCTTAAGTGTCACACGTAAGATGATATTTGGAAGATGTCCTGGACCTAGATTGTGTTTCACACAGTCATTTCATTAATTAAATTAACAATGGTAAAATCAATAGTGTGGCCTTTAGACACCCTATCTAGAGGACATTGGAACTATTGGTGTTTATACAAAATATGGCAACATAGGCTGGGGAAAAACTCAGTTGATAAAGTGCCCTTTTGAGCATGAGAACTTAAGAGTGATCCTCAGAACCCACATGTAATTCCAGTCCTGGAAAAGCAGAGACAGGAAAACCCCCTAGGGCTCATTGGCTGGCCAGCTTAGTCTAATGGGAAAGCTCCAGGCTAATAAGAAACCCTGTGTCAAAAATAAAGTAGATAACATTCTTGAGGAATGGCACCCAAAGTCATCCACATGTGTGCACACATACATGTGAACCCTACACACAAACAAAAAAAAATTGACAAGAATGGACAAGCTGCATAAACTGCATATGCTAATATAATGCAACTTGAAGCTGTAAGAGAATCGGGCTAAAGCACAGCTAGCCTATTTACTGACTATTAGGGTCTGAGAACTGCTTCCAGGGCAGAGAAGATGGGAGGTGCCCACCCTTGCAGCTTGCTATCCTCACACACATCTCCTCTATTTAGGTCACAGTCTCATACAAGGAATCTTTAAACCCAAATTCCTGCCTTTCTCATTAGCAACCTCAGTGCCAGGGGGTATTTGCTTTGCATTTCATGCTCCTACAGTGTCTATGAAAAGGGGTGGATTCTAAATTGGTCCTTAGGACAACACTGTCTTTAATCACAAGGTGAAATGAACTGAACTTGGCCTTGCTGGCTGGCTGTGATCATCTCACAGCTGTGACTCAGGGCTGTTGGGGAAAATGGATGACAGATGCTCATATATTGCAGCCACTGTCATTGGTCTAAAAAAATAATACAGATCTTTGTCTATAGAGTACTCAGAAAACATATCAAAAGGAATCTCATTATAGTGAAGATGAAGCTAACAGATATGTACAAAGCCAGCTCCACATGCATGGGGAATTATGCAGAAATAAACAAGTTTATTTTTATAGGACAACATTTTATATAGGACAACAGTTTACTTTTCAAAAGTAAAACTTAGCCCTCAGATACGAAGTCAGTAATGGATTTTTACAGAGAGTATATTCCATTTGTCAAAAAATGGATACTCTTTGAGAATCAAGAGGCCCCCCCATCCAGCAAACACAGCATTCATTTCAGGGTTGGCCTCCCAGAATCCCCTGAAATTTTGTCTGATGAGAAAACAAAAGGTATGATAAAGCTGCATGGCCCCCAGAAAGCAAGGTACAATTTCCTTCATTCTTCATCTGCACAACCACTCTCATATAAATTTGTATAATGTATGTATATGTCCTTGTGTGCATGAATGTGTATGTGCCCATGGGTGTTGTGTGCATGCTTGTGGAACATAAGCTCAATGCTGGGTTTCTTCCAGTGTCTTCTTGCTTTATTGAAATCCACCTTAACTTTTGAAACAGGGTATCTCACTGAACCCAGAGATCATCCACTGGCTAGACTGGATGGCCAGCAAGCTCAAGGGGTCCACCTGTCTCCACCTACCCACTTCTACCCTAATACTAGTGCTATGTATGCACACTGCTGCACCTGGCTTCCAGGTTTAACTTTTAATATGTTGTCTACGTAACATACCTTTAGAAAAAGTAAAATTCCAGTAATTACCAATTTTGGTCACACAGCATCAATTACAGGCACCTGCCATGACAAATGCTGCATTTGCAACCACTCCCATCCTAGCCCGGCCATGTTCCCTGTCTGTGTGCACCTCCCTTACATTTTTGAGTCTATGGTGATCCTATAAAAGGAAGTTCCTAATAAAATGTGAAAGATCTTTTGGTTTATAACCTTATGTCCAGAAAAGCAAGTATGTCAACTCCCAGAACGAAGCTATTTGAAAAAGAAGATGGCTATGTGACAAGGAAGGAGAAAGGCAGTATTGTAGAATATCACACAAATAGGGATCTTTGTCATCACTGTCATCATGAAATGTTTGGATTTTCTTTGTACATAAATTTTCCTCTTATTAGGTACACTCTGGGTAGAAACCATTTGCTATTAAGATCAAAACCCCTAAAGAGAGGCCTTCCTATACTGGATCATGCTGGATGATAACACACAAGGTGCCTTCCAGTGCTGTTTCACAGACTAACAAGGTGTGTGACTCACAGAATTAAAGCCTGGTAGACCTGGAACTCGAACCTAGGGCTGTGTGTTCCCAAGCCTCTATTACTGCCTTCATCTTCACAAGCAAGATCTGAATTGGAAAGGAATCCCAATAATTGGGCATTGCTGTGGGTGTTTAATGTTGTTGGAAGGAAATACAGCTCCCCAGAGAGAACAGCTTAAGAGATGCTCCCTTTTAAGTGATGAAGCAGAATTAAGTAACAGGGAAGGAAAGAACCCAAGACCAGCCCAGTAATAGCAGTAATTATACTTCAGTGGCAGGAGACAGAGTGGGCGTGTCACAGGGAAAATGGACAGAAATAAGAGCTCAGCTACTCTCAGTATGGTCAGCAACACTGAATTCCGTCTGCTAAGCTTTCTGTAGTAAACATTCATCAGAAAGGCAAAGTTCATCTGTATCTAAGGGCACATATATGCTAAGCTCCCAATAGCAGAACACGGCGACCTGCCCAAATGCAATTCATCTTTACGCTCTCAGAAGGCTACATGACTCCTTCTCTTATAAAGTGACTTTGTTTGCAGCTAGTTGATTTTTGTTATGATCACTAAGCACTTACCTTTTTATTGTTACAATTCATTTTTCTTTGGGTGGAAATTGAATTTCAAAGTTTTAATGCTTTGCAGCTCCTAACATTGATACCTTTAAAACTTCTATCTCTCACTGCCATTTAACTTACATTACCAATTTTCCTAAAAGCAACTAGGTTTTAAAACACTCTCCCTAAAAGACAGTTATTATCTAAAAAGATGCTGCGTTGGTGATACTCCCATTATAATCTTCATCCACTCCTTTCCACAGTAGAAAACAGACCAGCAGTTCTATAACACAAGCTTCATTTCACATGACTTCTGGAGGAAGAAAGATGAGAGGGCTGGAACAGTTCCATGTACACACAGAGCACAGCAGCTTCTGATAGCATATATAGTGGACACATCACACCATTGTTACAACTCTGTTAAATTACATTTATTACACTATTCATAATAAATTTCATTTTTTATTTGGAGGCAAAATCTGACAATAGAAGTACCTACCAGGCAGAGGGGTCACATGCCTTTGATCCCAGCACTTGGGAGGCAGAGGCAGGTGGATCTCTGTGAGCTCAAGTTCAGCCTGGACTACAGAGTGAGTTCCAGGACAGCCAGGAGTGCACAGAGAAACCTTGTCTTAGAAAAACAAAACAAAACAACACAAAACCTACTGACAAAAAATACCTGGAGAGTTTTTTTTAATAATAATTCTAAATCCCATCTTTGAAGATTCTAGGTTAGAAGTCTAGGATGTGTATCTAATATGCACCCAACTACAGGTATGCACTGTGGAATCAAACTTTGGAATCACAGTTCAAACAGAAAAGGAGTCATAGAATGAGGCATAGTTCTTACAGCCAGTGAAAAGTACAACTCTGCCTTAGTTTGAGGCTAGGAGAAATCTATGTGGTAAGTGTACTAGATTCTCTCTGATGGCCAAGAGACAGGCAAAGAAAATAGATCAGAACAAAGATTCCCTCTAGGACTTTAAATCTGACCATGGCCCTTGCACTAAGATCTGTCTAAATGGTCTAAAGAGGATTGAATGTTGTCTTTGTTAGCTACTAAGGAAGACAGGCATTTGGGGGGGGGGGGCAAACTCATAAACTTACAAGAAAAAGGGGGTTTGACACTTTAAAAGACTATTTTTGAACTTTTGGAGTTCTTTCTTCTTTTCTTTTTTTGAGTTTTATTTTGAGGTGGTCTCATATATTGCAGGTTGGCTTGAACTTGTCATATAGCCAAGGATGATCTTCTTAGGCTCAGTGCACCATGCCTGATTTATGCTCGGCTAGAGCTGTAACTCAATGCATTGTACATGCTGAGTAAGTTCTCTGCCAACTGAGCTACCATGCCAGCCTTTATAATTTATGCCTCAGCTCAGACAGTTCAGACAAACTGACAAGGAAGCAGCCAGGGTCGTGACCCACTCTTTTAGGAGACTTTATTCACTCTACTTCTAAACTCACCTCATATGAGTGTTGGTATCTGCTCTCTGCCTCTCTGAAACATGATCTGTGGCCCTGACGTGAGTGTGCTCACAACCGTGCATGTCCTTTCCCCAATGTGTATAAATTCTCCAGTGACGTCTGGCTGTCTTTGCTTGAGGAGAGCACTTCTCTGTAAATAGCTGTACTGCTCTCCATACTTGCTGTAATCTACCTCTGTCCATTCTTAAACCTTCTGGCTGTATTCAACTATCTTAGCATTCACCAAGAACCTGCTGCATTCATCTGCACTAGGATGTGCGATGGACATCTTGGGATAAACAATCATGCCAATCCTGTCTAAGTCTGACCTGTAAGAAGGATGACCTTTTCTGTTGTCAGATGGTTCAATTTTGTGTCATGGGATAGCTTCTTGAGGTGCAGTGTGGGACCGGGGGGGGGGGGATTTCAGCAGATTCTTATTGAATAGTAGCAAGATTGCTTTCTATGAGAGAAATTTTAATCTAAAATGCATCTCAAAACTCCATAAGAATGTCAGGGAGACACAAGAAGCTCGATAATTTGTCAATTGCATCCACTGAGAACACAATTATGAAAAAATGAGCTGTAATGATGTAATAGATCTTTCTGTGTTACTTAAAGACTAAGCAATAAAAGAGTAGGGCTATAAACATAAGGAATATGGCCATAAACAGATCTGAATTCATTTTATGAGCACAAGATAATGCTTATTCCACCCTCAGTTCTACCTAGGATTGGAGCAGTACATATGTCTCAGTGTCCTGCATTCAAATCCTGGCTTCAGTGCGTTGATGAGCTTCCTGACCCTGAAAGGTTCTTGGAAGCCTTGAAGGACCTCTCTTCTAAGAGTGGTATAAATATCTAGGCTGATATTGAAAACCATACAGCGCAGTGTCTGATACATTGCAGGAATGGACTATACTAATTCACTATTGCTTCTTGTGGCTGTTGATCCCAACAAAAGACAGTTTAGAGACCCAGAAAGACCTAAGATTAACTTTGCAACATAAGGACTAAAACAGCTTCTCAGATTTCACAGACGGTGATCTCAATGTCTTATTTTCAGGGGTGACACAGTGATGTGGGAGTGATTTCTTATTAATAAAGAAACTGCCTCGGCCCTCATAGGACAGAAAATTAGGTAGGCGGAGTAGACAGAGGAGAATGCTGGAAAAAAGAAGCTGAGAGAGAGTCGCCATGATTCTCCCGCTCCAGACAGACGCAGGTTAAGATCCTCTCTGGTAAGCCAACTCATGGGCTACACAGAATATTAGAAATGGGTTAGAACAATATGTAAGAGCTAGCCAATAAGAAACTGGACCTAGTCGGGCCAGGCAGTGTTTGAAAGAATACAGTTTCCGTGTAATTATTTCGGGCATAACCTAGCCATGCGGGCGGCCGGGTGCCGGGGACGCAGCCCCGCCGCTCCTATTTCAACAACACAGCCATTTCAACTTACCCACATGGCCAGCACAGCCATTCTGCTTTGTGCCCACCTAGAAGGCTCTGAGCAAGTCATCTTCCTAATTTGAACAGCACTTTCTAGAATGAAGAGGTATAAGCTGCCACACAAGCTGTTCTTTCTGCTCAAACCTAGCATGTACAAAGGGCCATTTCCATCACCCCTGAGCCACAATCCCTGCTGCGATTTTTAATAAAATCACGAAGCAAGGAAAATGAAATGTAATCCAATAAAGTCCTTTTCATTAATAAAGGTCACTGAGGTTTCTCTTGATCTTTTCATAATCATGTTCCTACTTTTTCAAATGTAAAGCGTGCAGTCATTTTTCTGTAAGAAATTATGTCAGAGATTAGAATTTCTAGAATATTCCTTGCTCCAATTTCCTTTCTGTTGCTGTGATAAAACACACTGACCAAAAGTAACTTAGAGAGGAAAGGGTTCATTTGCCTTATACTTCCAGGTCACAGTCAGTCACTGAGGGATGTTGGAGGGGAATGGAAGTGGGAGCTTGAAGCAGAAACCATGGAGGAACACTGCATGCTAGCTTGTTCACAGGTTCATGTTTAGCTAAGCTAACTTTTTGGACAGCCTAGGAAGAACCATCTACCTAGGGAATGGTGCTGTTCATAGTGGGCTGGATCCTTCTACGTCAAAAACAGTGCCCGCCTCTGACATACCAACAGGCTAGTCTGATGTGAGCAGTCCCTTATTTGAGATTCCTCTAGGCTGTGTCAAGTTGACAGTTAAAGCTGACTAGGATATTTCTACAATCATGGTGTAGAGAAATGCAGTCCATTGTTTAATAAGCACAACTAGGAAAAACCAATCTTGCATAGAATCTTTAAAAAGAAAGATTTGGAGTAAGCCAACTGTATAGCAGCTTCTATTCAAAGGCAGAACCATTATTCCCTCAAACCAATCATCCAGTAAAACACTGTGGGAAAGTTACTGCCAGACTGTGCCTCACACTTCTGAGGGTGTCATTTTATTTCGCTGACATTATATTACTTAAGGTTTTAAATCATCTGATTAGAAGGCAGATTTAATTAGAGCACTAATAGAAATGAGAAACATTACATATGCTCCTGTTTTGCCAAAACCTTTTCCAATTATGCCTGAGATGCCACAAGTGCAATGGCTAATGCCAATTCCTTGGGCCTTTAATGACAGAAGGCCTCAAGCAAAATGCACACACTTTCACAACTCACATTAAATATACAATCATAGCACTGTAGAGGAATTCAACACAAGTGTTGATTTCTGCTCTTTTGCCAGGTCTGGAATAATGCAGCTGTCAGTACGTCTTACCCTGACTTTAATGTCATACCGAAAGCCAGATGAACATGAAGAAACAATGGAGATTTCTTTTTTCTTTTTTTAAGTTTCAAAATGTTATACACTATCAATATGATGTTCTAAAGTTAGTTACTATCCAAGCCTTTCAATGTTTTTAAATATATTTTTGAGAGCTTTGCTAAAAGAGTGAAATTGAAAAATAAAGTAAATGCAGTTTCTCCTATGTAATGAGTTTTGAGAGAATGGGGAGACAAACAGAAAGTAATGGTTTTTGACATGACTTTTAGCTTATTTCTCCAAATTCACAATCTGACAACAGCTTGTATTAGTACAGTGACAAGGACTTAGCAATGGCTCCATCAAAAGTCTCTGCCTAGCTGGCTTTAGAGATTCCACAGCAGGAAGTGAAGATCGGCACCTTGCTTTAGAATTCTGAGACACTGTCTGTCCCACACTATCAACTGAGGGACAATGCTGGGGTTAATGCTTACCTGCTACGGAGCCCAAATGGCTGGGAAGTGGCACCTCCTAGCAAGGCTTTGCCTGCCTTCTTCCTTCTCCCTAGCATAGAGCTGGAGGAAGAGAAGAAAGGTAGCATCCTCTTCCTGCTGTGTGTAGATAGAAAGGTGATTAACCAAGAGAACAATCTGAGAAGAGTGGCCTGGTAGGGAATCTGGCATCTTGGCCCATCATATGGATGAATGATAGGGGGACAGATTTTCTTTTCCACCTGGCTCTGAGGTTACCTAAGCCAGAGAAAAGTGGTAAGACTAAGAAGGAGACCACAATTTAGGTGAGGGAAGGAGAGAGCTCTTCTTGGTCAAGTGATAACACAACCTCTTTTAAGACTGTATCTCAGGGGCAGCCTGTCAGAAAGGAGCTCAGGAAGAGGCTATGGATTGATTGGATTTATTGTACTACCAGTGGAGAGGCTGAAGGTAGCTGAATAGAGGAGGTGGGGCACCTGATCTCCCAGGAGCAGGAAGGTCAGCTGGTGGTACTCAAGATATTAATTGTACTCAAAATGGTCTGTAGGAAGCAAACAAAGATTTAAGGTCTGGTGTGAATTACACACCCAACAATTGTGTTTTCCCAAGTAAGTTTTCTTTTCTTTTCTTTTCTTTTCTTTTCTTTTCTTTTCTTTTCTTTTCTTTTCTTTTCTTTTCTTTCCTTCCTTCCTTCCTTCCTTCCTTCCTTCCTTTCTTTCTTTCTTTCTTTCTTTCTTTCTTTCTTTCTTTCTTTCTTTCTTTCTTTTCGTTTTGTTCGTTTGCTTTTGTTTTTCAAGACAGGGTTTTTCTGTATAACAACCCTAGCTGTCCTGGAACTTACTCTGTAGACGAGGCTGGCCTCAAACTCCCAGAGATCCATCTGCCTTTGCCTCCCAGGTGCTAGGATTAAAGGCATGTGCCACCACCACTTGGCTCCAAATAGGTTTTCTTAACAGGTGTGTACTATTAGCGGGAAAATCTTTAAAAGCCACTTTCTCTCGTCCTCCTTGATTTTTTTTCTCTTCTTACTTTCCTACTTGAATTCCTTCCCAGATAAGGATCCTTCTGAAAGATGACAGGATATGGGAGTCATGAAACCCAGAAGCCCCACCCAGACAGTGAGCAACCTCCAGGGTGAGGGGTAAAGCTTTGAGTTCCATAGCCAACTCTTCATCTGAGCTCTGCTTGGGGTGGGGTTTCTGTTTCCTGAGTACAGTTGGGGTTTACTTCCTTCACTAACTCCAGCTGTGTCTGGGTTAAGCTTCATCTCCACTGGATGTTAACATCATCTTCAGTAAATCAGAATTAAACATAAGAGCAGCAATGTGTAGGCATCTGGGGACGATCCTAAGGAGCCCTGGACACCAGGTCTCGAGTTTTATTGTTTTAATGGTGGACATGCCATTTGATGGTCTTTTACTAAGGGCTAGAAAGGTTCTGTACTATTGACAAGACAGACTTGTTCTGGTTGTTCAGTTGGTTCATTGTAAATGGCTGAATACTTTGGGAGATAAGGACACTTCTATCTTTCCAACATTCCTAAATGAGTTCAATCTTCAAACAGCCTGTGGATATTGTCAGTCATGGGGTGTTAATGCCCAGTAGAATTCTTTAGAATAGACAAGATTAACACCAGGCATACTCATGACTGAAACACTGGGCCATACAGCTAAAATCCTCCCATGTGTCTACTAAGAACATGTGTCTTTTCTATTTCCTCTCACATACATTCTATAACCAGGCACAATCCAGGCTGGCAAATTCTTTCTGAACAGCTGGGAGAATATTCTATATTCAACTCTTTCAGGAAACGCGAGGCCCAAATGAGATCTACGGCCACAGTGGTGAGTTTGTAAGTGGGTATGTTTTTATGCCTGAGTATATGCCTGCACATTCTCGTGTACAAACATATGTTTGCGAGTGCCTCCATGTATTGGTGCCTAAGCCCATGTATGCACATGCATGTAGAGATAGAAGTTGACATCAGGTGTTGTCCTCATTGCTCTTTACCTTATGTTTTGAGACAAGGTCTCTCACTGAACCTGGAACTCATGGATAAGGCTAGATTGACTGGTCAACAGAAACAACCTCTGCCTCGCAGTGATCCAGTGTTAAGATTGTAGGCATTAGGAATCAGACCTCAGGCTCTCGTGCTTGCACAACAGGCGTTGGTGATGTCATCTCCGCAGTGCTTGGTTGCACACCCTCTTAGAGTAAATTTGTCTGCGTGGCTGAGCCACTATCCCATTTCTGTTTCCCCACACAACTATTTTGTCACCCTGAGTTGAGAAAAGGTAAAATAAACCAACCCTGGCAACTGGGACCCCAGATGGGATCAAGGGCTGTGTGCAGATCTCTGGAAATGACATAAATAAAATTCTGTTTATTTCTAATACATCGAAGTAGTGTTTTATAGAAAAACTTTAGTGAGTGATACCAAGAGGAGACATGTTGAACCCATTGGCATTTAACTAACCGAATTGCTAATGGAATTGAGCTGTCCTAAGATGGAAGGAAAGCAGGAAAGAAATGCCAACTAGATGATTCCCTAGAGAATAATTCATTTTGGTTTTATGTCATATTAAATATCACTTCCTCCACCAACATTGAAACCCATATTAGCCTCTCAACCAAGTAAATTTTGTTCATTCAAAAATACTATCAAGTCAGTGCCTGCAACTGGAGCAATGCTCCCAGCTGTTCCAAAAAAATCAGAACCATTCCCATGAATGGTGCCCCTTCCCACTTCACTGTGCAGAAGTATGGAAGCTTCCAGATCAGGGTGACCAGAGGATTATGAAACAGTGTTGGGGGCCTTTAGCCACGGGGCTCAGTCAGACTTCTGGCTATATTTCACCTGTTCCATGGCTATCAATGGCTACTACTGTCCAGAGCAACTCTGCTCCAAAAGTGGTTGCCATACCCAGGGTGGGCCCAGAGTCACGGACAGTGGCTCTCTACTAATCTGTATTTCACAGAGCAGAGGAGTCCTCAGCCTCATAGCGGTCATGGTTTTTGGGGGACCTTCTATCCCTTCTTCTCTGAGTAAGGTCAGGTGTGTCCACCTTGAGATCTGCAGGCCTCAGGCATCCCTGGCTAGCTATATACACATTTTGGTGTTAAAAGGTTGGACATCCCTGGTCTAGGTGGTATCTCTGCTTCCTTTTCCATCCTTCTTCCGATTCCTTCTTTCACGCTTCCTTTCCAAGTCTCCCTGTCCTTCTCGTTTCCCTTCTATTAAACATGGCCATAAAGGGGTGTCTTACCCTCGCCCTATGTTTTATTATTCTCCTCTGAATTTTATGGTGATTTGACAATTTGTATTTCTCTCTGAAAATAATTTCTACAGAAAACAACCTAAATTGACTTTTGTTTGCTTATACCCTGTAATCACTGAATTTTAGTACTTTAAATACTTGCTTCCTAGATAGACTTGCTTTCAATAGAAAGACTTTTCTCTCCTTTCCACCTTAATCTCCCCTCCCTCCCTTCCTTTATCGATCTTAAAAAATGAATTAGTTATCATTACTATTATTGGGAGGTGGGATGCATGCCATGGCATATGTGTGGAAGGCAGAAGAAAATTTTGTGGAGTCAGTTGCTCCTGTCACCTTTGCTTGGGTTCCAGGGATCAAATTCAGGCCACCAGGCTTTTTATGGCAAGCACATACTAAGATCTCTCTGGTCCCTTTATCTGTGTTTCAGTGGCTCACCTCCATCCTCTGCTTCAGATGGACACAACTCCAACAGTCATGCCTCTAGATTCTTTTCCATGCAGATTTTTTTATTTTTCATTTTCAAAGAGTCACAGCTTCCTGCTTCAGGTCTGAACCCATACTTGAATTCCATTCACCAAAACATTCTCTTTTTTAAAGAATAAAAATAAAAATAAAAACACCCATAGGGGCCCAGGAATCTAGTCAGGCACTGTAGGTTCATTGTTTACTGGGATACTGATTCTAGAAGAGGTGACAGCGAATGAATAAATAGACAATTGCACACACAGAGGCCATATATGTTATAGAGAAACTGATCCTACATTGAGGGAAGGAGGAGGGGCCTCCCAGGAAGAGCCCTCTTCATTTAAGATCATGCTAGGGGCTGGGAAAAAGATTTTCAGAGAAGGAGAGAAAGCTAACATCTCCCGAAAGGAAAGAAGCAGAAAGGCTAATGGACTGGAGAGCATTCACTTATGGCTGAGGACAGACAAAAAAAAGTGGGCGAGGAAAGCAGGGAGACACCACAGAGAGAGAAAGGCACAAATCCCTTCTAAAGAACTTGGATTTTGTTCTTAGGGGCAGAAGCAAGTCAAGAGAAATGGAGTGGTCTGATTCTTACTTTACTTTATTTTATTTTTTTAGGTCTTTTTCTTTATCCATTACTCTGAGAGACTGTGACCAGGCAACTTCTGAATCTCGAGTCCAGAGCATATTTTGTCAGGATCTCAGGACTGAATCACTAATCCATTCTTCAGAACCCCCCAAATGGTCAGCGCTTAAAAACCACAACAAATGAAAGGAAACTAGCTAAACCAGGACATCAGCAACTCAAAGAGTTTTGAAGTCAACTAATCAACCTGATTCTGAATCACATAATTATATTGTTTCTAAAAGTTTTGAAAGAACTTTTTTACCTTCCTGTTTGTTGTTTTTATCCCATGACATGGTCTGTTTAGAAATGATTAATAAGACTTTATGACAGTGAATTGTTTAGACATGTTCCCTGGGTATTTCCCTGGAATAATAATTTATGGCCATGTGTTTGCTACTAGAGCACCTAGTGACAACCAGGGGATGTGTTTGGAAAACCACTGGTAATGGCCTCCATTCCTGCTGTGTGTGTGTGTGTGTGTGTGTGTGTGTGTGTGTGAGAGAGAGAGAGAGAGAGAGAGAGAGAGAGAGAGAGAGAGAGAGAGAGAGCAATCTCTGGTGTCATTCCTCAGGTACCATACAGATTTTCTCTTTTGATACAGGGTCTCTCCCTGGCCTAGGGCTCACTGAGTAGGATGGGATGGTGGCCTGTGAGTTTCAGGGATCCTCCTATCCTGCCCTCCCCAGCACTGGGATTACAAACCACATGCTAGAACCATAAGTTACTATGCCTGGCCTTTTACAAGGGTTCTTGGATTTGAAACCAGGTACTCTTGCTTGCAAAGAAAAGAACATACTTCACTGAAAGAGCAATTTCCCAAAGCCTCCTTCCTGCCCTTTTGTCCTATGTAGCCAATCATAACTGGTGAAGAATTTACCATTCACCAAAAGGTGTCCAACCTCACCTGCCCGTGTGCCTGGAGCAACCTCCTGGGCTCACTGAGCCACTGTTTCCCTTTGACTATAGTTCTAGAGAGATCTAAGGCAGGGCTATCCATTTGCTGTGTGAGTATTCTGCCAATAGGCTACAGTCTGCTCCTTTACTGTTTCTTGATACTTGGTGGTTCTGCCTGATCCCTTCCTCTCCAAGCCCAGTCATAGCCATAGGCTGGACACAGAGCCCAGTTTCTCTCAGAAGGGCCCTAGGTTGGCCCAAGCCCAGCTCTTACTCATACCATGACCAAGGGCTATAAATAAGACTTTGTCAAGCCACAGATCACAGACCTGGCCCAGCTAAAATGTTCCCTAAATTCAAGACAATATTTCCCATTAAAGGCTACTTAATAGGTGTAATTGGTAACTGTAAGAACATAAGGTGGACTCATTTAGGTTTTTTTATCCACCCATTGGTGCTGAAGTAACAGCCAAACAAAGGCAAAACCCTTCTCAACCCAATTGCTACTGAAGAACCCTTGTTTAAGACACACGATTAATGCCCTCTGAGAGTGTGGTATAAAACAATTTACTATGTGTTTAGATAGTATGTACTTAGATAGCATGATACAAAGAAACACCATGGAAGACAAGATATGAGTGGGAAAACATGACAGAGTCTCATTTAGAGAGGGCTATACAAGGAGTAAAATCTAATACCAGCATGATATCCAAACTGAAAAGAACATGCTAGTGATGCATTTAAAAATATTAATCATGGGGAGCCATAACTGCCGGCGATACTTATGCATAATTGCTGGGTACTGGGAACTCTGCCCCCAACCCCGATTTTAGATACCAAATATTTTGTCTTATTATCTGACTCTCATAGGTCACTGTCTTCATATTCCATTCCAGCTGTAAACTTAAAAGCCGAGCCTCACGGGTTTATAAGTGGTGTGGACTTCACCAGGCCTTAGGCTGTTTTGCCAATTTAAATTTTTTATACTATAAATGATTGGATCTTCATTCAGTGCAGCTGGGTCAAGATTTGAAGTAGATCAATAATTTTCATTATCCCCAAAGCCTAAAATCCTCACATAGAAATTTCAGGAGGGTCACCAACACTGTCACAGCCATTTTGATCGGGTTCAAAACAGAAATGCCAGTAAGTTCTTTTCCATGCTAAGCAGGTGGCCGGGGCCGGGAAAGTGAGAGATTGGAAGTTCATGCCTTGTGCATATCTAAGTATATGCTGGCCTTAAAGCCAAGGCAAACGTGGATCACTCATGACATCTGTAACCCACATCGCTATTTTCGCCTCAGTGTGAGAAAATACCTGGCAGAGTTTAAGAGAGGAAGGATTTCATTCCAGTAGTAGGTTTCAGGGGTACAGCTCTTCCCAAATGGAAAAGGGGGTGGGAGCTGGTCACACTGAAGCTACAGACACACACACACAGAGATGGGTGTTGGTGTTCAGCTGTCTGCAGTCTAAAACCGCAGCCCATGGAAGGACACCATCTATATTCAGGGTGGGCCTTCCCACTCAGCTAACCCAATGTAGAAATTCCTTCACAGACATGACCAGAGGTGTGGCTACTATGGGGTTCTGGATGCTGCCACGATAACAGTGTTGGCTGTCACACCCATGATTTCGAGACCCTCGTCTGAATGCCCTACATCGGAGAAAGCACACAAAGTCAAAAATCACTTGCCTCTGAGTACTACATGCAATCTGGCTTTCTCTCTAGCATACTAACTTTCTACATTCGAAGAGTTTTCTGCTACTCCAAATGGCTCATGCAGATGACAAAACTCCAAACCAAAACCAAAACAAAAACTTAAAAGCTGTTCAGAGAGCATTAGCCAAAAATATTAATCCTTCCCCAATTTTATCGTGTGTTCTTGGCACATGAACTATTAAGGCCTATTTGCAGAGAGAAAGATGCCGTGTGTGGACATTCTGCTCATACTTGAGGCAAAGGGGGCGGCCTCCTTTTTTGCAGTGCATACCCATTTGAATGCACCAAATGAAGGAAATTCATTTAATTGCTGATTTTCCTAAAAAGGTATGTTCTGTAGAAATATTTGCACATGAAATCATATACTATTAAAAAGGTTCCAATTGTAATGATAGATTTTTAACCTGCTTTTTGGCCCCTCTCCCAAACGCAAAAACCTTTTCCAACCAGCCAGAAAACACAAAGCAGGAGCCTGAGGGAATGCTTCCCTGTGTAGTACCAGCAGACGGCTAGCAGTGTGCCAAGAGGGACCGCACTCCTCACCCGCTCTTGGCTAGCCTTCTCTGGGGGTCAGCTTCTCCTGTACCTTCCAGAATAATACCTTTATCGATTGCTCTTGCTCTCTGATTGAGCAGACTGATGCTGAACAGGCTGACTCCACAGGGAAAAGCAGAAGCTGCTTGCTGGTCCAGGGAATGAGCTTAAATAACTTTAAGCCGAGCGTGATTCGTATCATTTGATGCAGATGGAAGCTTTGTCTTGAAGTCATTTGAAAACAGGTGCCAATGGACTGACCTGCTCTAGGGTAAAGTCTGCCCTGCCTGCTCAGCTGTCCTTTCAGCAAGCAGCTTTGCAAGGCTGGGGAGATCCCTTTGAAGAGAGATGCAGGCTCCAGCCACAGTGTTATCTATGTACTACCGACTCTTCCCGTTCCATAATGAAGGCACAAAACACTGAACAAAGGATTATTTACCCAAACATGTAACAGTCAAACACTTTAGGAAGTGGCAAGGGCCCCGAGTTAGTCTGGGACAGTCCTTGTTCAAAACCTGATCACATATAAAGACAAAAGGCACAATCATGTGTGGACACATATTGGTTCCATTAAGCCTACTTTGCCGCGCGAAGCCTCGTGATGTTTTAAATTTACTTTTAAGAAATAAGTAAGTTTAAACTTGCAAGTGGAGGAGAAGATGTTTCATTTTCTTAGTAGTTTAATTCTTTTTGAAATGAGACCCACGTTAATTTCACATTTCAAAATGATTTGAGGGTAAATTTTATGTTCTGTGGTATTTCCCACAATTTTAAGGAAGAGGGGGAGAGGAGCAGAGGGAGGGAGAGAGAGAACAAGAGAGATCCTCCCATGTAGCTAGAATCCCTGAGTCAAAGATTGGCCAGGTTTCTGTCATTGTTAGTTGTTTTAAACAAAGGCTGTTTCTCAGAGAGTGCATGCAAATGACGCCTTGTTCAGAGCAGATCCAAACAGAGGGGACAGAAGAAGAAGACTGTGCACAACAGGGACCCCATTGTTGCAGCTCCTCTGTTCTCCTGCTCTCCCTCTAGTGCAATTTAGAAGCTCACTTTGTTAGCAGCTAATAGTAGGTAGTCCTGGGTTTCTGGTCACCCTGTCCCTTACAAAATCAACACTGCTGATGTCCTTCACAGGAAGGGTAAGGAAGAACTTTTAGCTGTGTGATGCTCAATCACACTACACACACGTATATATCAATATGCACATGTATGTGTGTGTATATATTGAACACATACATGTATATACATGTGTGTACATGCACACACACATGTATATATGAACTGAAACTCACAGTAGTCATGTCTGGAGGAACACTCAATGGGGAATGAGACAGTTGACCTAGCAACTCTCTGCTTACATGTCTTGAGCCCTTGCCAAGAAAATAGAGGCGAAATGTTTGGTTGTTCTTTTGGCTTTCCATCAACAATATCACTGCAATAAAGCTTTATTTACACAGTTCTTACTTCCACGCAGCTTTGTTGACTTTACTATGGTCACCCAGACTAAAGCACTTTCTGATTTGCATTGTCTCTGCTTTTCATTTGAGTGGGAAGGTTGATGAGCAGAATGCTGAGATAGTCACAACTCACAGCTCGGCAATGTCAGGAGACCGGCCTGACCTCTGCAGTTACTCCCCATCACTTCCGTTCCAAGCTGATGGTGACTCTTCTGAGCAGCTGTCTCTCAAGGTGGTTCTCAGCCTCCCTAAGGCTGCGGCCCTTGAACACAGCTCCTCACGTGGTGGAGACCCCCAACCATAAAATTATTTTATTGCTACTTCATAACTGTCATTTTGCTATAGTTATGAATTGTAATATAAATACCTGATATTTCCAATGACCTTACAGGGGTTGAGACCCACAAGCTGAGAACTGCCGTATAGATTATCTTTTTCAAAATTATGTATTTTCAGGATGGTGAGATGGCTCAGAGGGTCAAGGAGCTTGGCACCAAGACTGATATCCATAGTTCAGCCCCAGGTACCCATATGGTAGAAGGAGAGAACTGACTCCCAAGAGTTGTTTTCTGATCATGTTCTCTACGTGTGTATTGCAGATGTGAGCACTCAATTTATACCCAAAATAGATACATAAAGATAATTCAAAAAGTAAAAATGTATTTGCCATATATACGCATATATGTGCACACACACACACACACACACACACACACACACACACACACACTCGAAAATGAAAGCTCCGGGGATAAGAACTCCACATAGTCTCTTGTTGATTTGCCAGAGTTAAACAGTCAAGAAATCCCCACTGTTGGCCAACTCACTGGGATAGATAGATAGATAGATAGATAGATAGATAGATAGATAGATAGATAGATAGATAGATAGATGTGACTTCCAACTGGAAGCTGGAACCCAAGCCTTCACCTCCCAATGGGAATCATCCACAGTACTTATGTGAGGTACTTGGTGCTCTCTGAGCATTTGGCTCATGTCTTCCACCAGGGGGAGCAGGGACACCACCCGTGTACAAAGACACCTGATGCAAAACTATGGGAGGTGCCAAAAGAGGAAGACAAAGTCCCCAAGCACAGGAGCAAGAAAGAGCAAAGAGGTTAAAACCAAAACTGAAGTGAAGAAGAGGAAGAAGGCATAAGATGGCTAAACTCAAATTAGATCTGTTTCGCTGCTGGGCTTGGAAGGCAGTGGAAGCTCCGGATGCTGGGAGCCTGGTCTTCTATGCAGTCGTCTCCTGGTTACTAATGTGAGTTAGCCCTGGCACAACACAGCTCATCTCAAAGGAAGAAAGCGGAGTGACCACAGGCAACAACTCTGAAATTCTCGGCTGCCGTGTTCCGAAGCCATTCTATTTGTGCTTCTGACTCTAAGGAAAAGATCAGTTAGTTATAGGGTTTGGTTTGGGCCTGGCAGCAGTGGCTATGGTGACTTCATCATGAACTTTCAGCTGTGATTCTACCAAAGAACAAATAATTCTCCAGAAAACCAACATTCTATCACAGGAGGCCACAGATGGGACACAGTCAAGGCCTCCACTTCGCTCTCCAGAAAATTCAAACCAAAAAAGGAGAAAGGGCTAATCCTGAGGCATCAAAATGCAACTGAGGAGTCCTTGCTAAGCCCCTCAGTATATCAGTGGGAGACTCTGCAGTAGACAGCAATGAGCAAGGAGAGTCACAAAGACAGCCAGAAGGCTGACTTAGTTTACCTTCTGATCACCGTATAGATCGCGATCACATCAGCTCAAAGGAAAGATAATCCATGAGAATTCACACATACCACAATTTAAAAAACAGATCTGCCTCACCCCCACTAAAGGAACGAGACTTAGTTTCATTCAGCTAAGGAAGCCTAGGAATCAGAGGAGAGTCAATGATCTTCCCCAGGCTGCTGACACCAGCAGGACGGTAGAAGACATTCTGCAGTTCAGCAGGCGATCCACCCCACCAGGCGCCACATGGAACGGGACAAACCTGGAGATCCAGCTTGGGACATTCCTAGGAGCCAGCGCTGGGGCATAACTGCCAAGTGGGATAAATCAGAACAAACCAAGAGAACCCACTAAGATCTTTTGGGTCTATTTTAGGTGATGCATTGAGCCAACTGAAAGTTATGTATAATTGTAGGGCGAAACAAAGTCAACAGGTCCAAATACATGAGGACTTAACAGATTCTCTCTCTCTTTCTATCTCACCTCTAGGATTCTTTATAAAGAAACGACAGACTCGGACCCTTTGTTCAAAGCTATACTCGTATGTAGGTTAACAGAGTGAAATATTGCAGCTAATTGAACCCATTCCAACACTTGGGGCGTCCTGCCCACTAGGTGACAGTTCTCCATTCCAATCCTCCTCCTCCAGGCAGAAAGGTTTTCATGAAATCAACAAGTACTAAAAAAAAATGCGAGCACCTCTAAATGTATCCAGCAGGCAGTGTTTATATATGCATGTGCCTACAGAGAAATGTAACAGTAACTGACAGAGAGGAAATGAATTTGGAAGGAGACACAGGATAAAGCTGGAGAGGAGAGAGTGAATGATCTAAATACAATACTCATTATGAAATTCTCCAAACGATACTTAAAAATTCCATATTAAGTAAACATAAACAAGCCAGAACCCAAATCCAATAAGCAAGTCAGCTCACATAGGTGGGGCAGAGAAAAGGTTAACTCTGAGGCCATGCAGAGGAGGTCTGCAATGTTATCCCAGACCCAGGGAGAAGTGTTCTCAAGTCTGTGGTGAGATCCTCTGCCATGTGATGGTACACAATGAGCCTTGTCAAATTTTTCTTATTTTTCATTATAGGAAACATTAAGTGTCGCAATACTTCAAGTGCGCGGCGTGGATGGAAAGCAAGATGGCACCTTGACTTCACGACAATGGTAAATCAAGTGCTCTGTCTGGCAGGAAGAATGTCATTAGCTGGAGAAGTGATCTGGCTGATGTCGTTTGTGAAACAAGTAATATATCTATTTAAATTTATGAGGAAAACAATTGATTTTATTTCCTACCATCTACCTTTTGAGGTCAAAAAGGGAAATATTTATTATGCCTTTTCAAAGAAATAGCATTCATTACACTCTCAAAACCTAAGTTTGAATGGAGTAAATATTTCCACTGGCATATCATGAAACACAGTTTGTTGTTAAACATCTGGCTGTGAAAAGTTCACATCAGCTCAAATGGATCGTTAAGGTGGAACATAACTCCCCATCAGCTCAATAGAAAACTCTGGTCCTGCCCTCGGTGTATGTTCAACCCAAGGTCGAGAAAAATATACTCAACAAAATTCTGCTTCCAACAACAGAACATTCCTGAAGAGGGTATCCAGGCAATTGCCAGTCTCTCCGTGCTTCAGTCAAAGCCGCTGCACTCTTGGAGACACGCTTTCTTTTCCCAGTAAACACACATTAACCAAGTTTAAGAGGGTCTGCTCCAAAAAAACTTGAGCAGAAGCTAATCTAAGCAACATTTAAATTTAGCAGTGCCCATTTTTAAGGCTAGAGGCAAATAATCATTGACCAAAGGATGTTTTTGATATATTTTGAGTAAAACAATAGGCTACACGACAAAATAAATGATAATGTATGGCTAGAGGACTCATATTATGTTCATTTTATATTATATGTATATTTATGTAGTGAATATGTAATATATGTGTATATATACATTTAAAAATGATTGAAGAATATATGACTAGAATTAACAATGACTAATTTATATTAATTTTTATGCATGTGTATATGAATATATAGGTACTTGTGTGTGTATAGATGCACCTGTGTGTGTATAAGTGTGTGTGTGTGTGTGTGTGTGTGTGTTTGCATGTGCAGACTAGAGGACCACCTCAGCTTTCATTCCTCAGATACTGTCAATCCTAGGATCTCTCTCTTCTCTCTCTTTCTCTCTCTCTTCTCTCTCTCTCTCTCTCTCTCTCTCTCTCTCTCTCTCTCTCTCTCCCCTCTCTCT